>NW_006399885.1:4828527-4869808 GCF_000299155.1 Elephantulus edwardii | reverse complement strand
CAGGCTATAGTCTTTGCAATTACGTGCTATGCATCAGAGAGTTGGACAGTGAATAGGGATGATAGAAAGAGAATTGATGACTTTGAGCTGTGGTGCTGGAGGAGAGTGTTGAACATACCATGGACTGCTAGGAGAACAAACAGGTATATCCTGGAGAGGGTGAAGCTGGGCTGCTTCGTGAAGCCAAGGGTTCTGATGCTTCTTCTGACATACTTTGGGCATTTTGCAAGGAGGGACTGGTCCTTGGAGAGGGACATCATGTTTGGCAGAGTGGAGGGGCGGCGCAGGAGAGGAAGATTTTGAAGAGATGGATCGATTTCTGTGACTGGAGTGGTGAGAATGAGTGTGTTTGAGATTGCAAGGTTGGCACAGGATAGAACAGCATTTAGGGTTCTTGTACATAGGGTCGCTATGAGTTGCAAGCGACTGGACAGCACATAACAACAACAACAACAACTGGTCTGTAAGGGAGAGCTGGTGGCCTAGTGGTAACACAGCTGTGCTACAATCCCCAAAGCACACAGTTTGTATACACCAGCTGCTTCATGGGAGAAGGACGAGTAATCTCCCCCCGTGCGATTAAAGGGTCTCTGAAAACCTACCGAGGGGTCAGCTATAGGTTGATTGCAACTTGGTGGTAAACAACAACAAGAACAAGTGGTCTGTGTGGTGTTGTATTCTAACAAAAAGCACTGCCTCTCTGATGCTTTGAATCACCCAGCAGCTCCTGGGACAAAGGTGGAAAATCTCTGTCGGTGTGATTTACAGCCTCGGAAATTTGCTAGTCCGTCCGGTAGGAGGTAGTTCTGATTTCATGGGAGTTGAGCCCAGTTTCTTCCATGGAGTGACTGGTAGATTCGTACGACGGTCTTTTGGTTAGTAATCCAATGCATGATGTTTTAAGGCACCAGTGCATACATACATATACACACACACACACACACACACACACACACACACACATATATATATATATAAAATTATTTAAATACTCATAAATTTGTTCTTTTAATTTCATGACCTTTTAAATACTAATCCATTGGTCATTTTTTCAGCCTTTATTTTACTGTATTCACAACATTCCATAAAGATGCTTCCTTGCTTTTCCTTTCAGTACTGTGTCCACTCTTTCTCTGGAATATCATTCTTCATGATGTCTCCTCATAATTCACTGGCTGCTCATCCCTGTCTCTTTTCTGGAATTCCTTTGCAACCTCCCACCACTGGACTCTCAACCAATCTCTTCTCTTTTTGCTCTACACTTGCTGCTTAGGTGTCACCGTTTTACTGCATGACTTTTGATCAGTTACTTAAGTTGGTAATTTCCAAAGGTATTTCTTTGCCCTTGAATTTGAATAACAGCTGCTTTCTACTATTTCTATTTGCCTATCTAAAATGACTCTCTCAAAATAAACACATCTAAAACTAAACTCCTGTTTCAACTGCTCCAAAACCAACCAAACAGTAATAGCAAAAAACCTAAACAAAATTCTGTTCTTTTTGAGCAGTCAATATCTTGTTTCTATGTAAGAAACACAAATAGTGACTATACATAAGGAGCTCACCTGATAGTCTACATAGCAATCAGACTGATTACTTCTGTTGGAGAAATCATCAGAGAAGCTCAATATCAGCTGTGAAAACTAAGCCAGTTGCTAACTGTGGATCATCAACTACTCGTATGCAAGTTCAAATTGAAGCTAAAGAAAGGAAAATCAAATCCACAAGAACCAAAGATTGACCTTGAGTCTATCCCTCCTGAATTTAAAGACCATCTCAGGAACAGGTTTGAGGACTTGAATACTAGTGAGTGAAGATCAGACAAGCTCTGGGAAGATATCAAGAACATCATCCATGAAGAATGTAAAGATGGGTGAAGAGCAAAATGAATGTTAGAAGAGACTCTGAATATTTCACTACAGTGCCAAGAAGCCAAAGCTAAGGGAAGAAATAAAGATATTAAGGAACTTAACAGAAGATTTAAAAAAGCAACACAGGGAGACAAAGTACTATAATGAAATATACAAAGAGCTGGAATTGGAAAATCAAAAGAAATGAACTTGGCATTTCTTAAACTGAAGGAACTGAAGAACAAATTCAAGTTTCATGTTGCAATACTTAATAAGGATGCTGTGGGCAAAATGTTGGATGACCTAGGAGGCATCAAAAGAAGATGGAAGGAATACACGAAGTCATTACCAAAAAGAATTGGCTGACAGAAGAATTTAGTTAAACAACATATGATCAAGAGCCAATTCTGATGGAGGAAGTTCAAGTTGTTCTGAAGAATTGGCAAAAAACAAGGCCCTAAGAATTGATGTACTACCAATTGACATATTTAACAAACAGTTGCTTCCCTGGATATGCTCACCAAGTTGTGCCAAGAAACTGGAGGACAACCACCTGGCCAATTGATTAGAAGAGATCCATATTTATTCCCATTTCAAAAAAAAAAGGTAATTAGACAGTGTGGAAGTTATCAAACAGCATCATAATATTACATTCAAGCCAGATACTGCTGAAAATTACCCAAAAACTTAGGCATTCCATATGACCCAGCTATCCTACTGCTTGGAATATACTCTGAGAAAATGAGAACTGAGGCACAAATGAAGATTTGTACACCAATGTTGATAGCAATACTATTCACCATCACAAAAAAATGGAAACAGCCCAAATGTCTAACCACAAATGAATGGATTGAGAAATTATGGTACATTCAAGCAGTGGAATACTACACAGCACACAGGAACAATGACCTTGTAAATTATTATGTAACTTGGCTTGGGAGAGACTGGAGAGCATTATGCTGAGTGAACTAACTTAGTACCATAAGGACAAATATTGTATAAAACCATTATTGTAAAAGGAGTATAAGGATACAAGGGGGGTAGAGGAGGGTGGAAGCAGAGGGATGAGGATGTGCAGGGGGAGGGGAATTAATCATGGAGTTGTACAATTTGATGGATGAGGGGGTGAGGGGAATTAGAAGAAACTGTTCTCGAAAAGCCACTCGAACAGTACATCAGCAGAGAAATTTCAGGGGTCAGGCTGATTTAGAAAAGGTCGTGGCACTGGGGACATATTGTAGCCAATGATATATGGATCTTAGCTGGAAGCAGAGAGTACCAAAGGAACGTCTATCTGTGTTTCACTGACTATGTAAAGGCATTTGATTGAGTGGATCACAAGAGACTGTGGCTAACTCTGAGAATAATGGGAATCCCAGAACATATGATTGTGCTTATGCGCAACTTGTACTTGGACCAGGAGACAATCGTCAAAACAGAGCAAGAAAATACTGCATGGTTAAAAATTACAGACAGTGTATGCCAGAGGTGCATCCTATCTATATACTTTTTCAACCTATATGTGGGATACATTGATCATCTGGGATGTAGGCCTATAGGAGAAGAAGGAGGAATGTGCCATCAGGAATGGAAGAAGACTCATCAGCAATATGCATCATGCAGATGACACAACCTTGTTTGCTGAAACTAAGGATAACCTGAGATATTTGCTGTAGAAGATCAAGGATTGCAGCCTTTAATATGGATTGAAGCTCAACACCAAGAAAACAAAAATTCTCAGCACTGAGCCAATTGGCAGCATCATGATAGAAGAAGAAAAAGATTGAGATTGTTAATGGCTTCAGCTTGCTTGGCTCCACAATCAACACTCTGATATCAGCAGCTAGAAAATTAAATGACAAATTGCATTGGGAAAATCTGTTGTCAAGGACCTCTCCAGCGTACCAAAGAGAAATTATTTCAGTTTAGAGACTAAGGTATGCCTGATCCAGGCCATGGTCTTTGCAATTACTTGTTATGCATCAGAGCTAGACAATGAATAAGGTTGATAGAAGAATTTATTCCTTTGAGTCGCAATGTTGGAGAAATATACTGAATATACCATGGACTGCTAGGAGAACAAACTGATTCAGCCTAGAGAGGGTAAAACCAAGCTTCTCCTTAGAGGTAAAGACTTTGAAGCTCTCTCTAACATACTTTGGGCATTTAGCAAGAAGGGACCAGTCCTTGGAGAGAGACAGCATGCTTGGTGGAGGGACAGCGCAAGAGAGGAAAATTCCGGATAAGATGGATTGGCTCAGTGACTGGGGTAATGGAGGTAGGTGTCAGAGACAATAAAATTGGCTCAAGAGAAAGCCAGGTTGTACATAGGGTCTCTATGAGTCACATGGCTCTACAGCACATAACAACAACAATGTGTTAATTGCAATAATCATGTTTTCCTTAACTCAGTTCTCTCCAGGTCGGTCCTCCACTGTCCTGGTCATTACGTTGCTCATTATCTGCACATTCCATTTTCTTCTTCCTCTCCCTCTTCAAACCCTCACTTACCCTCTTTTTTTCACAGTAGTAGTTTTATTCAGTATTTGTTCTTTTGTTACTGAGTTATTCACTCAACATAGTACTCTCTAGACTATTGCATGTTGTGTCATATTTTACAAATAGATTGTTGTTCTTTAGGGCTGCATAGTATTCTATTGTGTGAATATACCAGAGTTTCACTATATATTCATTTGTTGGTAGGCATTGGGGTTGTTTCCACTTTCTTGCTTTTGTGAATAGCATTGTTATGATCCTAGGTGTACATATCTCCACTGTGTCCCAAGTCTGATTCCCATAGGTTATATTTGTAGTAATAGGATAGCTGGATCATACGAGATTTGAGAAGGGTTGTGGAAGAAGGAAGAGAAAATCATTAGCGTAGTAGAGATTGCAGAGTGTGAAGCCATGGGCAAGGTGCAATAGGGACTTGGGATAGAGAGGGGGATAAAAGTAATATTTTAAGAGTAATTATAGAAAACCCAATGTACAGAAATTATTGTATAAAAGAAAATGTAGGTGAATGCAATAGTCTACGTGTTTCCTATTGCCAAAGGGGCCCTTTAGAGTAGTGAGAGAAGATCTTCACCCTGAAACCTACAGTGTTCCTTTTCAGCAGGAAGTAGTTAAGAGAATACACTGTCCCCCTTTCCTTATGAATCGGGGTGAAGCCTCTCTCAGGGAGGAGTGATAGGGAATGGCACAGGACACACTGACAAAGGAGATTAATCAGAACTGGCTTTGACAAGCACTGTGGCAATGGGACAACTAAAACAGACTTTCAAGGCGGGGGGAAAGAGGAATGAACTGGGGGGGGAGGGTAGAGAAAATAGTGCAACAATGAATGAATGGAAACCCAAAATCTCTGTAAATGTTCATTAAAATTAATAACATTTAATTTAGAAAAAGTAAGTGAATGAAATAATGTCTATGAATGAGTATATAAAAGTGAATGACAGTATAAAAAAATGGAGAAAACAAATGAAAAAAAAAACACAACAAACCAACCAACCCACCAAACTTCTCCTCTCTAACAATCTTTTCTACTTTTGTGAATTTCAGAAAGGGAAACCAGGGTGCTCCTTGGAGGCAAGGGTGATGACACTCCATCTCACATACTTCAAACATCTTGTCAAGAGAGGCCAGTCCTTGGAGAAGGACATCAATCTTGAAAAGGTAGAGGGTCAGTGGAAGACAGAAAGACCCTCAGTGAGATAAATTGACAGTGAGTTTAACAATGGACTTGAGTGTGTTGGAGATGGTGAGTTTGGTTCTGGTTCAGGGTCAGTGTTCACAGGGCTGCTATCAGTCATAGTTAACTTGATGGCATATTAAAAAACAACAACAATGAACTACAGATTTCTCTTTATAAAAAATTACTTAGAAAAAAGGATAATACAACCACTATGGTAAAAACTTCCAAATTTACAAATTGAGGGTTCGGCCTCAGGTGCCGTATGTGCTAGTCTGTTCTATATGTGCTGTACTGTACAAAGGGTTTTCGAAGGCCTGTTATTTTGGAAGTGGATGGCCAGTCCTTCTTGACAGTCTGTCTTAATTTCAATGCTCAGTTTTACAACAATTATCAGACAGAAAAGTGTTTTACCCAAAGAAGCAGATGTAAGACACTTCACTGTTTGAGAAGTAATCAGTGAATTCAATGTTGCCAGCCCCTACCTCTACATGTGTCTCTTGTCCCTTCCCTTTCCCTGCTCCATCAGCCCTCCCTTGCACTCCTGTTGACTCCATCCAGCACCTCCCTCCCCCTAGCCAACCTTTGATGCAATGGCTTAAGTCTCAGATCACTTCTGTGATGCCTTTTGCCTTGCATTGCTGCCAGTCTCTTAATCTACTGCCTGTCTTGAGTTGCACCAGCTATTGGGAAAGATTTTTGTCTGAGGCAATATTGGGGAGAGTTTCTTGCCCCTGAGCTTCTGCTCAGGACTGTCATCTTGTGACTTAGAGCAGTGCCTCTGCTCTCCTGTTTGTAGCATACTGCTGTCGCATTAGGATAATTTCCCAGGTGAGGGCTGTCTCCACTAGATCTGGTATGCTGCTGATGTTTACTTGGCCCCCCTCAGCCTGATGTTGCTTGTTTGAGTTTGAATGTCTCCTCTAGCTTTGGATGGCAGACTATCAACAAAACTTGGTGGAATTCTGGGAGAATGAGCATTACTTGATTAGTGAGGGCAAAAGTTGTTTGTTGTTAAAGAAACAGGCTTCAGAACAGTTGTACATATGGTTGCCATGAGTTGCAAGTGATGTGATGACACATAACAACGTGGTAAAAAAAAATTATTGTTTTCTGATCTTACTCTTTCCTTAATCGTCCTAGCTAAAATGTATCACACTGTCCCACTTGTCTGCTACTCCAACTAAAAACACCTACTGCTGTCTATTTAATTCCAACTGCTAACAACCCTCCGCTGGGTTTCTGATCCTAGAATTCCTTACAAAGGGAGACTACCCATCTAAAGAGAAGATAATAATTACACAGAGATTCTATATAAGTAGACAATCCCTAGAAGAGTAAGAGATGAAGATACTGGGAAGCCCAGTCCAGGGATAATAATTAAAAAAAAATTTGTGTTGAATTTCATTAAAGACTTCTTGTTGGCAATGACTCGACTTCTTCCATCTCCCCTCGTCTGCTGCGTCAGCTGCCATTTTTATTCAGCTATTCTTGGTTTTATAACATTTGTGTTATGGGAAATTAGAGCAATTTCTACAACGCTCTTGATTTTTCTCCCTAATAAACAAAGTGCAGTTTTTGGCGGAGACAATGCTCTCTTGTTACCCTCCAGTGTGGACTGCATTTTTCCTAGACCCTTAGCCCGGATCAGGAATCTCTCTCTCTTTCCATCACAACAGCCATTTGTTTCTGTCTTTTCACTTGTCCCATTGTGCATTTTCTGAAACGGTATATGTTTCTTTCAGTCTGTGGGAGGGGGGTGGTGGAGGGGATGCCAGCGGACTATACTAAAGCCCTTTGCAGAACTAACCTAGATTAGATGAATATATTAAACTAACCCGGATTTAAGCAGTCTTGAATGGGAGCCTGTTTCTCTTTGTAATCAAAACTTGAGTTGTAATTGATAGGCGACATCTTTAAGGAATGCTGGCTTGTTCCTTCCCCCACCAGCACAACTATGTGTTCTCTTCATGTATAGGACTCTCTTTGAAGCCTGTCACTGCTCTGAGGTTGGCGGGGCCAAGAGGGAGGTGCAATGCACACAGTCAAATCTCTGAGGCCGGGAAACACAGCTTTGTGGAGCAAACTGTGGCTTTAGAAAATCTGAATTCCCCTCTAAGTCAGTTGCTTGTACTTTATTTCTTTCTTTGATAGGGTTGATTTTGACTGCTTAAGGATACTTAGAGGGACACTTTGGTGCTGAGAAATATCTAGAGATAGATTGAAGCATTGATTCTTAAACTGATGACTAAGACTGTTACACTCGGAACCAGAGCTTTTAAAATTATTATTATTATTAATTATTATCATTATTTTACTTTTTACAGAATTGGGGAAAGCATGAATATGACTTTATTAACTAGGGTGCTTCTCAGAGACAAGGATGGTGAAAGTTCATCTGGACATGTTATCAGATGGGGCGAGTTCATGACAAAGTAATATATCATGCTGGGAAAGGTGGGGGATGAAAGAGAGGAAGATGCTCAGTGAGATAGATTGACACAGTGATTGCAACAATGGGCTGGAGCCTGGAAGATGTTGTGAGAATAGTGCAGGAGAGGGCCACGTTATCTCTGTTGTTCACAGAATCACTGAGTCGCAGTCGGCTAGATAACACTTAACAACAATTGTGGGTTAACATATTTTCTTTATAGGCTCAGGAGTACTTGAGTAACACAAATGGTTAGATGATTGACTGCCAATCAAGAAGCTGGTTGTTCCAGACTACCCAGGAATATCTCAGAAGAAAGGGCTGGTAACTTATTCTTGAATAGTCTGTGAAAACTCAGTTATGCACAGTTTTATTTTAACTCATAAAGGGGCACTACGAGGCAGAGCAACTTTACAGCAACCATTGTTTAGTCTTAAACCCAATATGTTGTGTTTGCTAAATTACATCACTCATCTACTCTCTAGTTCTGTTGCATAAATTAACTCATCAAGGGAGGTTAAACCCAGGCACATTTTTCTTTTTTTCATTGAAGTCATTAAGCCATCTCCCAATATTTGGAAAAGGAAAATTGACATTTACAGAATGTATGCAGGAGGGGTGACATGCCATTTCCTTTAATCTTCCCAGTGACTCAATGAGTGAAATATTAAACTACCGTTTAAGAATGAGAAAATGATGGTGTTCGTGATTCAGGAATCTTCTATGACGTCTCACAGATGGTAAGTAGCAGAGATTTCTTTTAAACAATGTTTGGCTTCAAAATGAATTCTCTTGCCATTGCATTTTTCTTTTTTTAAAATTCTACAATTACACTGCTTTACTTTCTGTAGAAAGAAGGCTCATTTTGTCTTGATTAGATTTGCATAGCCATCAGTCTAAAGCTTTACAGGAATTCCACATACTAGGCAGGGTGGTAGACTTGAAAGCAAAAATTATGGTGTAAGTGTTGTTCCTGCTGTTTGGAAGGACTCCAGAGGAAAACATGGGTCAAATTGAATTCAGGTGGCAAAGTCTCATAATGATACACTGTCAGTTCTTCATTTCTTTTCTGTTTAATGAAATGATAAAATTTTTATCAGTTTGTGAGCACACAAAACCAAAGTTAATAGAAAACAGCAGGGCCAGCTCCTTTTTCTCACCGTCTTGTTCCCCTTCTCAGATGCAACCATTGTCACCTCTTTACTGATTTTCATTTTAAAAATGATAGTCTTGAATGACTATTTCTTAACTACTCAGTTAAAGTCTGGATGCTATACCGAAGGTCACTGTTTCAAACCTACTAGACACACTCCAGGGGAAAAGATGAATTGTCTCCTTTCATAAAAGAT
Organism: Elephantulus edwardii; assembly: GCF_000299155.1. Taxonomy (NCBI): domain Eukaryota; kingdom Metazoa; phylum Chordata; class Mammalia; order Macroscelidea; family Macroscelididae; genus Elephantulus; species Elephantulus edwardii. The sequence continues at coordinate 4,860,487 of NW_006399885.1, read as the reverse complement.
TTACAATCTTGAAAACCTGAGAGAGGGTCACTTTGAATTTCTCTTTATTTTCTTTTCTTCCTCTCTTTATCTTGCTCCTGTGTCTTCCTCTCTGAAGAGGAGAATGGAGAAGGACTCTTGGATGTTGGTATTAAGAAGAACATTCAATTATTTGGGAAAAAACCCCTCATAGCCCACTATTTATCAAAACAAAAACACATACAGTAAAGGAAAATATAAAGTCAATTGTTGTTTTTGTTAGGTGCCAACAAGTAGAATATGATCCTATGAACAGCAGATCAGAACTCTGTCTATACTGCTCCATCCTCAGACTTCCTGACAAAGTAGGGTCCATTACAGATGTCACTGTGTCAATCCACCTGGTGGAGGGCCTTCCTCTCCCTAACTGACTAGCCACCCTTCTAAACATAATGTTCCACTCAAAGAAATAGCCTCTCCTAGAAACATGTCCAAAGTATGTGAGGCAAAGCCTCATCATTCTTATCTATAAAGAGCACTCCAACTGCACCCTCTCCAAGACATATTTGTTTTGTTCTTTTGGCCACTCATGAGATGTTCATTTCTCTTCTCCAACACCAAAGCTCAAAAGCATCAATTCTTTTCTGTCATCCTTATTCATTGTCCAGCTCTCAGATGTATAGCAAGTGATCAGAAAGACTATGGCCAGAATCAGATGCACCTTAATCCTCAAACCAACATCATTACTCCTCAATAATTTGGAGAGGTCCCTAACGGCAGATTTTCCCAGTTTAATGCATATCCTTATCTCCTGTTTGCTAGTAGCAAAAGTGTTAATTGTGTCTCCAAGTAAAATGAAGTTGTTGACAGTTTCAATCTTTTCTCCATATCTCATGATGTTGCCTGTTGACACAGTGGTAAGAATCTTTGTTTTCTCAACATTGAGATACAGTCCATATTGAAGGCTGCATTCCTTGATTTTTTGCAGGAAGTGCTTCATGTCCTCCCCACTTTCAGAAAGCAAAGTTGTGTTATATGCATAATACAGGTTATTGATGAGTCTTCTTCTGATCCTGATGTCACTTTTTCCTTCAATAGAGTCCATTTTCTCTAATAATTTGCTCAACATACATACAGGTTATATAAGGACAGAGAATACAATCCTGACACACTCCCTTCCTAATTTTAAACCATACAGTGGTCCTTCCACCCCCCCCCCCGACCAATTCATTCTTCTCCTTGAAAAGACAAAGAAAAATTCTTTCATTGTTATGTAATCCCTCCCCCTAAGTCCAATCCACTATACAGCCTTCACTCTGGGCTTCTGTAATGACAGAAATACCCATTCATATATCCCTTTTGAACAGTTCTTTTCCTCATCTGTTTCAAAGCAATATACATCATTCCTCCCCTCCTTTTCGGTCTTCCATCAACCCTGAGGTTAGTCCCATTTTACAACAGTGGCCCTATGCGATATTTGTCTTTTTGTGACTGAGATATTTCACTCAGTACAATGTCCTCAGGGTCAGCCATTTTGCATAATATTTCATGATTTTGTTGTTTTTCAATGTTGCGCAGTATTCCATTGTGTGAATATACTAGAGCTTCTCTATCCATTAATTTGTTGATGGGCATTTGGGTTGTTTCCAGCTCTTTGCTATTGTGAACAAAGCAGTAATAAGCATGGGCGTGCATATATTTGCTTGGGTGGCAGTTATGGTTTCTTTAGGGTATATTCCCAGTAGTGGAATTGCTGGGTTAAATGGTATTTTTATTTGCAACTTTTTGAGAAAGCGCCATATAGCCTTCCATCGTGGTTGCACCATTTTACACTCTCACCAACAGTGAATAAGGGTTCCAGTTTTCCAGTTTCTCCACAACCTCATCAGCATTTGATGTTTGGAGTTCTGTTAAATTTTGCTATTCTTACTAGCGTGAGATGATACCTCATAGTTGTTTTGATTTGCATCTCTCTTAGAGTTAGGAATTTTGAACATTTCTTCACGTGCTTGTAGGCCATCTGAATGTCTTCTTTGGTGAAGTGTCTGTTCATATCCTGTGCCCATTTTTCAATTGGGTTATTTACTTTTATCTTCTTGTAGTGCTCGAGTATTTTATAAGTTCTAGATATAAGTCCCTTGTCAGACATGTCATTACCAAATATTTTTTCCCAGTCTGAGTCTTCCTTTTTTACTCTGTTGGAAAAGTTTTTGGATGTGCATAGGGATTTAATTCTTAGAAGGTCCCATCCATCTATTTTATCCTCTGCTGATTGTAGATTTTCCAGGATGCTTGGAAGACTATTTATGTTATGGATTAGGACTTTTAGAGTTCTTCAATCTTTTTTTTTACCATATAACTTTATTATTTTTGAAATCATTTGCTTTCTTTTTTATCATTTTTTTATTAATTTTAATGAAAATTTACAGAGCCATTGGATTTCCAATCATTCATTGTTGCACTTTTCTCCAAGCTTTTCTTTAATGAAGTTTATAGTCCTTGGTTTTAGTCCTAGGTCCATAATCTACTTAGAATTGGTTTTTGTGTATCGAGTGAGGTGTGGATCTTGCTTGAGTTTTCTGAAGATAGTTTTCCAATTTTGCCAGCATCATTTGTTAAAAAGGCTGTTGTTTCCTCACTTAACTGATTTCATCTCCTTGTCAAAAATCAGTTGACCAAAGGTAGATGGATTGATTTCTGGATTCTCAATTCTATTCCGTTGATCTTTGTGTCTGTCATTGTACCTGTACCATGCTGTCTTGACCACCACGGCGGTGTAGTAAGATTTGAAATCAGGGAGCTAGATGCCTCCTACTTTATTTCTCTTTTAAAGGAATGATTTGCTTATTCTGGTCCTCTTTCCATTCCAAATGAAATTGGAGATTGGCTTTCCCATTCCATTGAAGAATGGAATTGGTATTTGCATTGGGATCGCATTTATCGTGTAAATTGCCTTTGGTAGTATTGCCATTTTCACAACATTGAGTCTTCCTATCAACAAGCAAGGGATATTCTTCCACCTCTTCAGTTTTCTTTTTTGTTTCTTATAATAATGTTTTGTAGTTTTCTTTGAATAGATCCTTTGTGCTTCTGGTTAGATTTACTCCCAAGTATTTAATCTTGTGATTAGCTATTGTGAAGGGTATTGTTTTTCTCAGCTCCAGTTCGGTATTCTCTTTGTTACTGTAGAAAAATCCAATTGATTTCTGTATGTTGATCTTGTATCCTGCCACTTTTCTGAATTGGTCAACTATGTCCAGTAGTTTTCTTGCAAAGTCTTTAGGGTTTTCTAAGTAAACTATCATATCATCTGCACAGAGAGATAATTTTACCTCCTTTTTGCCAATTTGGATACTTCTTATTTCCTTCTTTTGCCTTATTGCTATCACTAAGACTTCCAATACAATATTGAAGAGGAAACGTGATAGTGGGCATCCTTGCCTAGTTCCTGTTCTCAAGGGGAATGCTTTTAATCTCTCTCCGTTGAGAACAATGTTGGCTCTCAGGTTTGCACATACTTTTTACTATGTTGAAGAAATTCTCCTCTAATCCTATTTTGTCGAGTGTTTTAATTAGGAACGGGTGTTGGATTTTGTCAAAGGCCTTTTCTGCCTCAACTGATAGGATCGTGTGGTTCTTCTTTGCTTTGTTAATGTGATGAATTACATTGATTGCTTTCCTTATGTTTGAACCATCCTTGCATACCTGCTTTGAATCACACTTGGTAATGGTGAATTTTTTTTTTTAATGTATCAGGATTTTCCTCAGGATTTTTGCATCTATGTTCACGAGAGCTATTGGCCTATAGTTTTCTATTTTGCTGGTATCTTTATCTGGTTTTGGTATAAAGGATATGTTTGCTTCCTAGAATGAGTCTGGGAGAATTCTTTTTCCATTTTCGCAAATATTTTATGTAGGATTGGTGACAGGATCGGTGACAGTTCTTCTGTTAATGTTTGATAAAATTCACTTGTAAAGCCATATGGTCCAGGACTTTTTTGTTTGGAAGTTGTTTTATTACCTTTTCAATTTCTTCTTTTGTAATGGGTATGTTCATGTGTTCAATTTCAGTTGGTGTCAGTTTAGGCAGGTTGTGAATTTCTAAGTGTTTATCCATTACCTCTCGGTTTTCATATTTGCTTGAGTATAATTTTTCATAATATTCCAATGTTAGTCTTTTTTTATTATAGTTGGTTCTTATGTTGAGTTTTTTGTTGTTGGTTTTTTTTTGTGGGTTTTTTTTTTTTCTCCACTAGTTTATTCACAAAATTCTAATACAAATTTGAACAAATTCTTTCCATTTCCCTCACCTCCCACCCATCATATTGTACAACCCAATGATTAATTCCCTCTTCTCCCTGTACATCCACATCCCTTTGCTTCCACCCTCTCCCACCCTTCCTGGGTCCTTATATTCATTCTACAAAACGGTGTTATACAATATTTATCCTTGTTCTCCCCTTCCTTTTGTTTTAAAGTTGTTATCACTTGTAGACTAACATCTCTGATTCTTTGTTTTCAGCTTTATTTTACTTTTGAGAATTCATAATCTAGGTTGATAGCTCGGTAATGCATCTTTTCATTTTTAAATAAAATTTTTATTTTATATAGGTTTACTTACAAAGTTTGTATACATTGTTTTTGACACTGGATCTTTCTAATTTCCTTTATCTGCCCTGCCCTCCACTCATCAAATTGTGTGACCCTATGATTACTCTCCTTCTCCTTGGATACTCATACACGTTTGATTAGTTATCTTTTTCTTTCTACAGGAAGGGTCTTATATAGTATTTGTCCTTATGAGACTGAGTTAGTCCACTCAGCATAATGCTCTCCAATCCCTCCCAATTTGCCAAATAATTGCTCCCGTGCACTGTGTACTATTCTATCATGTTAATTTACCATCGTTTCTTAATCTGTTCAGTTATGGTTGGGCATTTGAGCTGTGTCTATGTTCTTGTGGTGGTGAATAGTGCTACTATGAGCATGTATGTACAAATCTCCTTTTGTGCTTCACTTCTAATTTTCCCAGTGTATATTCCAAGCAGTGTAAAAGCTTGGTCACATGGAATTTCTATGTTCAGCTTTCTGAGGAAACGCCAAACTGCCTTTCAGAGTGATTGCACCATCTTACAATCCCAACAATGTAGAAGAGTTCCTATCTCTCCACATCCTCTCCAACATTTATTACTTGATGTCCTGTTAAACTTAGTCACTGCTACTGGGGTGAGATGATACCTCATTATGGTTTTCATTTGCACATCTCTTATTACCAGTGATTTTGAGCATTTTTTTATGTGTTTGTTGTCTATCTGAATATCTCCCTCTGTGAAATTTCCCCCCATGTATTTTGCCCATTTTGTAATTATGTTATCAGTCTTTTTCTTGTAGAGACCCTGTAGGATTCTGTAAACTGTTGATTTAAGGCCTTTGTCTGAAATGGTATTGCCAAGTGTTTTTCCCCAGTCAGTAGGCTTTCTTTTCACTCTGTTGAAACAGGTTTTTGATGCACACAGGTATTTAATTGTTAGAAGGCCTCATTCATCAATGTTGTCCTCTCCAGATTGTTCATTTCAGGCTGTATTTGGTAGTCTGCTTATACTGTGACTAGGCCATGTAAGCTTGATTCCAGTTTATCTCTGATGAACATTATGGATTTGGGCTTTACTCCCAGGTCTCTGATACATCTTGAGTTGATTTTTGTGTTAGTGTGAGATGCGGATCTTGTTTCAGCTTTTTGCAGGTAGCAGTCCAGTTTTGCCAGCACCATTTGTTAAAGAGTTTGTCATTTCCCTGTTTGATAGGTTTTATTTTCTTGTCAGGTATCACTTGATATCTGGGTCCATTTCTGAGCTCTCAAATCTGTTCCCTTGGTCTATATGCTTGTTTTTGTATCATTTCCATAATTTTTTTTGGTTACTATGCTGTGAGGTCAGGGAGTACCATGCCTCCTGTTTCATTTTTGTTTTTCAGAAGTGCTTTGCTTATTTGGGGTCTCTTTCCTCTCCAAATAAACTTAAAAATTTCCCTTTCTATCTCCTTGAAAAAGGAATTTAAGATTCTCACCACTGGACCAATTGGCAGCATCAGGATGGATGGTGAAGAGATTGAGATTATTCACAGCTTTAGTCTGCTTGGCTCCACAGTCAACACTGTTGGCACCAGCTGCCAGGAAATTAAAGGATGTATTGTCATGGGAAAGTCTGCTGTTAGGGACCTATTCAAAGTATTGAAGAGCAATGGTGTCTCTTTAGAGACTAAGGTGAGTATGATACAGGCCATGGTCTTTGTAGTCACTTGTTATGCGTCAGAGAGTTGGACAATGACTAAGGAGGATAGAAGGAGAATTTATGCCTTTGAGTTTTGGTGTTGGAGAAGAGTATTGAGGGTACCATGGACTGCTAAGAAAATAAACAGATTCATTCTGGAGAGGGTTAAACCGGGTGGATCCTTGGAGGCAAGGATTCTGAGGCTTCATCTGACATACTTTGGTCATGTTGTAAGGAGAGACCAGTCCTTGGAGAAGGACATCATGCTTGGGAGCGGGGAGGGATGGCACAAAAGGGGAAGGCCCTCTATCAGGTGGATTGATTCAGTGACTGCATTAATCAGGATGGGTGTGTCAGAGACAGTGCGATTGGCACAGGACAGAGCACAGTTTAGTGCTGTTTACATAGGGTCGCTATGAGTTGCAAGCGACTCGACAGCACATAACAACAACAACAACAACAACAAAAACAACATTGGAATTGCATTGAACATGTAAGATTGTTTTTTTTGTAGGATTGTCTTTTCCACAATTTGGAGTCTTCTTATCCGTGAACAAGAAATATTTTTCCATTTATTTAGGTCTTTTATTTTGTCTCACTAACAGTTCTGCATTTTTCTTCGTCCAGATTTTTTGTGTCTCTAGTTAGGTTCACTCCCAAGTATCTCAAGTTGTGGTTGGCTATTGTAAATGATATTGCTTTCCCGGTTTCCTTCTCTGAGTTTTCTTTGTTACTGTAGAGTAATCCCAGGGATTTTTGGATATTGATCTTATATCTTGCCATTCTACTAAATTGGTCTCCTAGCTCTAACAGTTTTTTGTTGAGTTCTTGGGATTTTCTGTGTACCCTATCATATCATTTCCATATAGCGACTATTTTACTATCTCTTTTACAAACTGGATACCGTTCATTTTCTTCTCTTGTCATATTGTAATAGCAAATATTTCTAATACAATATTGAGTAGAAATGGTGACAGTGGGCATCCTTTTCTGGTCCTTGTTCTCAAGGAAAATATTTTCAGTCTTCCTACATTGAGAATGATATTGGCTCTTGGTTTTGCATATATATTTTTCATTATGTTGAGGAAATTCCCTTATATTCCATTTTTGGTGAATGCATTTACTAGGAAGAATTGGATTTTGTCAAATGCCTTTTCCGGATCAATTGCTAAGATCATATGTTTCTTGTTATTTGCTTTTTTAATATGGTGAATTACATTTATTGGGTTTTTTTTTTTTTATGCTGAACCATCCTTGCATACCTGTTATGAATCCCACTTGGTCATGGTGAATTTTTTTTTCTTTTTAAATATGCTTTTGGATCCTATTGGCTAGGATTTTGTTAAGGATTTTTGCATCTATATTCATGAGAAGATATTGGTCTGTAGTTTTCTTTCTTGGTAATATCTTTGCCTGGTTTTGGTATTAGGGTTATGCTTACTTCGTAGAATGACTCTCGTAGTGTTTCTTCTTTTTATATTTGTTGAAATGCCTTTAATAGAATTGAAGATAGATCTTCTCTGAATGTTTGGTAAAATTCAGCTGTGAAGCCATCTAATCCAGGACTTTTCTTGTGAGGAAGTCTTTTATAACCTTTTCAATGTCTTCTTTTGTGATGGGTCTGTTCAAGCCTTGTACATCTCTCTGTGTCAATCTGGGTAGGACATGAGTTTCAAGAAATTTGTCCATTTCCTCTAGGTTTTTTTAAATTTATAAGAGTATGACTTTTTATAGTATCCCAATATTATTGATTTATCTGTTTGTGTTGCGATGTCCCCTCTATCATTTGTTAATAGAATTGTCTGTCTTCTCTCTCTCTTTTTTTTCTCTCTTTTGTTAAGTTTGCCAGTGGTTTGTCAATTTTATTGTCCCCTTCGAAAAACCAGCTCCTGGTCTTATTGATGGTTTCAATTGTTTTTCTTTCTCCTTGATTTTAGCTCTTGTCTACTTTCTTAGACTTCTTCTTACTCATTTTTCTTCACTCTGGCTTGTTGTCTTCTGCTGGGGATTCTCTGAAATAGCCTTTCTGTGGTCCTCATCTGAGAATGTTGCTCTTTTTATCTCAGATGGCCACTTGCATTGGACCACCTGGGTGGTTGCCTACATTTGTAAATGACCTTGTTGCATTTTCTTTCAGTTTCTCTTTGCTGTCAGTGTTCAGCCTAATTCTTTATTCTTTGGTTTGCTGTTCTTGTTTTACAGATTGTTAACTGACTCTGGTTCACTCAATGTCTCAATTCTTCACCATGGGAGGAAGGTAAAGTGTGTGTGACTAAGACGCTATCTTGTCCGTCCTCCAGTAACTGATTTTTATTTTGTCTCTATGAATACCACTTCAGTGCTGCAGACACAGTAGTCTGCCCCATAAATGCCTTTTTTTTTGTCTGCCAATAAACATGACTCTGTAACTTTGCCATAGACACAGCTGGACAGCTCAGGGGCTAGCACCTGTTGTTATTGATTGCCTTTGGTTTGAGCACAACTCATAGAACCCTATGTACAAGAGGCATGAAGCCCCTCTACAACTATTGACATTTATCAAAGCTCATAAAGTTTCCAGAGGCATGATAAGAAGCGGATGACACTCTTGCTTCCAAACCTGTCATAGTATGTTATTGTTATATGCCATTGAGTCGTCTGCATTGTATAGTGACCCTATGTACAGCAGCTCTGAACCCTTCCCTGTCCTGAGCCAGTCTCATTAATTCTGACACACCAACCCCCATTGCCCCAGTTACTGTATCAATCAATCTTATCTGGGGCCTTTCTCTCCAGTGCTATCAGTCCACCCTTCTGAGCATGATGTCATTCTCCAAGGACCAATCTCTCCTGGCACATGTTCAGAGTAAGTGAGGCAGAGCTTCAAAATTCTAGCCTCCAAGGAGAGACTTGGTTTCACCCTCTCCAAGACAGACCTATTTGTTTTCTTGGCAGTCCATGGTATGTTCAAGACTCTTCTCCAGCACCATAACTCAAAGGCATCTATTCTTCTGTCATCCTTAGTCATTGTCCAACTCTCCGAAGCATAATAAGTAATTGAGAAGACCATGGCCTGGATTAGGCTCACCTTTGTATCTAGACTGATAGTTGCTCTTCAGCAGTCTGGAGAGATCCATGACACCAGATTTTCCCAATGCAATTTGTCTTTTGATTTCCTGACTTCTGGTGTTAAGAGTATTGATTGTGGAACCGAGCAAGCAGCAATTGGTTACAACTTCACTCTCTTCTCCATTTTGTTGCTGTTGTTATTTGAAGCCATTGAGTCGAGTATGATTCATAGTCACCTTACTTAAATTAGACCTCAACCCTGTCCTCTCCTATGCCACCCTCATAATCTCTGTCATAGTAGAGTCCATTATTACAATCATTCTGTCAATCTATCTCATTGAGTATCTTCCTCTCCTTCACTGACCTTCCGCTATTCCATACATGATACCTCTCCCAACAATATGTTCAAAGTATGTGAGATGAATTTCACCATCCTTCCCTCTTTAGAGCATCCTGTCTGCCATTTTGTTCATTCTTTTATCAGTCCATGAGATATTTAGTGTCCTTCTCCAGCACTACAAATGGAAAGCATTGATTCTTCTTCTGTCATCTTTATTCACTGTTCAATTCTCAGATGAATAATTGCAATACCATGGCTTGGATCAAGTGCCACTTAGTCTTTAAACTGACTTCCTTGCTGTTCACATGCAGAGGAGACTGCAGACTTTCCCATTGCAGCACATCTTCTTATTTCCTTACTACTTGTATAAAGGTTGTTGATTGTAGATCCAAGTAAGAGGAAATCACTGATAATTTTTATCTTTTCTTCATCTATCTTGGTGGTTCCTATTGATCTGGTGGTAATTAGTTAAAATCTCAGAAGACACTAGAACTCCCAGCTGAGCCACTATACAGACCCATTGTCTGTGACTAAAGAGGCCTGAATCCTATCCTTCTTAATAATTTTTTCTCTCAATTCCTCATTCAGTTTACACAGAATTCCTCTTAACTTTTCCCCTTTTGCTTAAGCAGCTTAGCTTTTGATTATTCTACTTATGATAATAGATTTATGGGATTTATATCTTTAAACTCTTACTGCCTAATCCAATTTGTGCTATTGTGTAAAGTAGATATTAGATAAACTGAAACAAATAATGCAAATAATATGGTGAAGCATTGAGTGACAGTTTAATGTTTATGATTGAAGATTAGCATACCTTGAAATATATTTTCCTAAAGGAAAAAAAAATACTACCTTTTTAGGGAGCTCTGGTGGCTTACTGGTAAGAAGTTGCTTTGCAATTCCAAAGGCATATGGTTTGAATCCACCAGTTGCTCCTCAAGAGAAGGCTAGGCAGCCTACTTTTGTGAGAGTTACTGCCCCTGAAAATCCACTGCAGGGTTGGTTCTGCGTCAATGGCACAGAACAACAGGACTTATTATGGAGCACTGATGGCCTTGTGGGTAAGAAATTGCACTACCAACTCAAAGTCAGGCAGTTTGAGTCTACCAGTTGGTCTGCGGGGGATGTTTAGCTACAAGTTGATTCTAAATCCTTGGTATAACAAATATCACCTCTTAAACTTGAGCAAGATTAAAGGATGTATATTTTTTGTACATAAAAATCTGATTGACTCAGTATTTTAGATTAATTTTTATGTTTAAGGCATTACATTAATCTTGGAATGAATATTTGAGCAAAGACACAGTTTATATTTCCTTGAAATAATATCCAGAAACTACTGGAACAGTACATTGACAGAGAACTATCAGAAATACAAGCTGGGTTTAGAAGAGATTGTGGCACTAGAGACATTGCCAATGTCAGACAGATCTTGGCAGAAAGCAAAGAGTACCAGAGGAATGTCAATCTGTGTTTCATTGCCTATGCAAAGACATCTGACTATGTGTCTCACAACAAATTTTGGCTAACCTTGAGGAAAATGGGAATCCCAGAATACTTGATTGTGCTTATGTGAAACCTATACATACTTGGACCTGGAAGCAGTTCTTGGAACAGAGTAGGGAAACACTGCATGATTCAAAATCAGGAAAAGAATGTGTTAGAGGTGGATTCTGTCTCCATTTTTTTTAATCTATATGCAGAGGAGATAATTCGGGAAGCTGGGCTTTATGAGGAAGAATGTGGCATCAGGATTGGAGGGAAACTCATTAACAACCTACATTATACAGATGACATAATCTTGTTTGCAGGAACTGAAGACCTGATAGGAGAATTGATGTCTTTGAGCTGCGGTGCTGAAGAAGAGTATTGAATATACCATGGACTGCTAGGAGAACAAACAGATTCATCCTGGGCAGGGTGAGACCAGGCTGCTCCTCAGAGGCAAGGATTCTGAAGCTTTGTCTGTCATACTTTGGACATGTTGCAAGGCAGAATGAGTCCTTGGAGAGGGACATCATGCTTGGAACAGCACAAGAAAGGAAGACACTCGGTGAGATGGATTTTTTCAGTAACTGGGGTAATGGGAGTAGGTATATCAGAGACAATAATATTGGCACGGGATAGAGCAGGGTTTAGGGCTGTTGTACATAGGGTTGCTATGAGTCACAGGTGTCTTGATGGCACGTAACAACAACAACAACAAATAATAGTCAAGAATTATATCAGCTTTTGAAAGCATATTGTCAGTACACTACTTAACATTCAGGTGAAATTGATTCCATCCAGAAACCCTGAGAGAGGAAGAGCTGACAATCCACCCTTATAAGACATAGTGTCTGAGAAAGCCCCTGTGCAATTAGTTATACCCGATCATATTGAGTTCCTATGGTTCAAAAGCTGACTTGACAGCCATTAACAGCAAATATCAAGCTTTATAAGTATATAAGCATTACCAAAATAATTTCGTTTCAACATAAAGCTTATAATCAGTTTTATAACAATTCAAGTTTTCAAAATATTAAATAACACAATGAAATAATATTCCTAAGAAGAACTGAAGAACTGTAATTAGAAAATAAATATATATTCCAAACTCTGAGAAGAATGGGAATCCCAGAACATTTAATCGTGCTAATGCAAAACCTATACTTGGACCAAGAGGCAGTCGTCAGAACAGAGCAAGGTAACACTGCATGGTTCAAAATTGGGAAGAGTGTACTCCAGGGATGTGTCCTATCTCCATACCTTTTCAACCTGTATGCAGAGCAGATTATCTGAGAGACTGGGCTGTATGAGGAAAAGTGTGGCGTCAGGATTGGTGGAAGATCTATTAACGAACTGCGTTATGGAGATGACACAACCCTGCTTGCTGAAAGTGAAGAAGACCTCATGCACTTGCTGCAGAGGGTCAAGGACTGCAGCCTTCAGTATGGACTGAGGCTCAATGTCAAGAAGACAAAGATTCTCACCACTGGAGCAATTGGTAGCATCAGGATGGATGGCAAAGAGATTGAGATTGTTCACACCTTCAGTTTGCTCGGCTCCAGGGTCAACACTTTTGGCACCAGCAACCAGGAAATAAAAAAATGCATTGCGATAGGAAAGTCTGCTGTTAGGGACCTCTCTAAAGTACTCAAGAGCAATGGTGTCTCTCTGGAGACTAAGGTGTGCCTGATACAGGCCATGGTCTTTGCAATCACTTGTTATGCATCAGAGAGTTGGACAACGACTAGGGAGGACAGAAGGAGAATTGATGCCTTTGAGCTGTGGAACTGGAGAAGAGTATTGAAAGTACCATGGACTGCCAAAAAAAACAGATTCATCCTGGAGAGGGTTAAGCCAAGCTACTCCTTGGAGGCAAGGATTCTGGGGCTTCGTCTGACATACTTTGGACATGTTGTAAGGAGGGACAGGTCCTTGGAGAGGGACATCATGCTTGGGAGTGTGAAGGGATAGCACAGGAGGGGAAGACCCTCTATGAGGTGGGTTGATTCAGTGACTGGAGTAATCGGGATAGGTGTGTGAGAGGCAGTGCAATTGACACAGGATAGAGCAGGGTTTAGGGCTGTTGTACATAAGGTTGCTATGAGTCGCAAACGACTCGATGGCACATAACAACAACATTCCAAACCTAAATAAAACTTAAGAGAACACATCTAGAAGAGCACAAAGAGGTTTCTGTTTTGCAGAAAGTCTGACAGGATATAGATTTTACATTTAGAATTAAAAAGGGAAAGGAAAAAAAACCACCCCAAACACACCTGAAAATGCTTAACACAACCACACAAAATCAAAAGCATTTATCCAAAATTATATAATAATGAGAAAAGAATGAAACTTATCTCTACTTAGAAAACCAGGAATAGAGGGTGAGGGAATAAAATAGAAAGATTGATGGCAATAGGAATCACATGGAGGAAGTGGGAAGGGACACGTTATGAATATTAATGTCCTAAAACAAAATATATATGAATGGTTGAGTGAAAAACCAATTTCTTCCATAAATTTTCAGTCAAATCACAATTTAAAAAATGCTTAACTTTATTAGGTAATGTCAATAGCCATCAGCATGGTGGCATTTGATGTCCTAAAATTAAATGAAGTCTTTTATATTATAGATGTTAGAAAACACAGAGAGCATGAGCACAGGAGCCAAAGGGACAAGTGGGTATATGAACAAGGAACAAGAATATGAAGTGAGAGAGACAGAGAATGAGAACACTGTCGGAAACATAACAGAAAGCATGGATATGGCCAGATGGTGAAGCTGTGAAGTCAACGAGAGGCTTAATGGAGGAAAGAATAAGAAAAATTATTAGACTTGACATTTCCTAGAAATTCTGATTGTTAATTGGAAAAAAGTCACATGCTCCAGCAACACATTTGTCCAACTGGAAAAAAAAGCCAACAACACCAAAAACAACTAAACAAACCAAAACAAAAAACCATACACACAATGATCCAGAAAGTATTATTAAAAGAAGATGGAACAAATATACTGAGTCATTGTATCGAAAGGAATTGGCAGACACAGAAGAATTTAATGGAACAACATAGAAGCAAGAGCATATGGTGATGAAAGAAGAAGTTCAGGCTGCTTTGAAGGAAATGGCAAAAAATAAGGCCTCAGGAATAGATGTTATACCAATTGACATATATATTTCAGCTAATTGATGCTGCCCTGGACGTGCTCACCAATTTGTGCCAAGAAATCTGGAGAACAACCACTTGGCCAACTCACTGGAAGAGATCTCTATATTTGTTCCCATCCCAAAGAAGGGTGACCCAACAGAGTTAGGAAACTATAGAACAGTATCATTGATTTCCCATGCAATCAAGATTCTACTGAAGATTATCCAAAATCGACTGAAACAGCACATCAGCAGAGAACTGCCAGAAGTCCAGGCTGGGTTTAGAAGGGGTCGTGGGCTATTGTAGCTAATGTTAGATGGATCTCAGCTGAAAGCAGAGAATACCAGAAGAATGTCTCTCTGTGTTTCATTGACTATGCAAAAGCCTTTGACTGTGTGGATCATTACAAACTGTGGCTGTCTCTGAGAAGTATGGGATTCCCAGAACACTTGATCGTTCTAATGTGAAACCTATACTTGGACCAAGAGGCAGTCGTCAGAACAGAGCAAGGGAACACTGCATGGTTCAAAATTGGGAAGGGCGTACGCCAGGGATGTGTCCTGTCTCCATATCTATTCAAGCTGTATGCAGAACAGATTATCCAAGAGGCTAGGCTCTATAAGGAGAAATGTGGCATTAGGATCGGTGGAAGGTCTATCAACAATCTATGTTATGTGGATGACACAACCTTGCTTATTGAAACTGAGGAGGACCTGAAGTGCTTGCTGCAAGGGTCAAGGACTGTAGCTTTCAATATGGGTTGAGGCTCAATGTCAAGAAGACAATGATTCTCACCACTGGACCAATTGGGGTCATCAGGATGGATGGTGAAGAGATTGAGATTATTAACAACTTTCGTCTGCTTGGTTCCACAGTCAACACTTTTGGCACCAGCAGCCGGGAAATTAAAAAGACGTATTGTGATGGGAAAGTCTGCTGTTAGGGAGCTCTTCAAAGTACTGAAGAACAATGGTGTCACTCTGGAGACTAAGATGCATCTGATACAGGCCATGGTCTTTGCAATCACTTGTTATGCATCAGAGAGTTGGACAATGACTAAGGAGGATAGAGGGACAATTGATGCCTTTGAGCTGTGGTGCTGGAGAAGAGTATTGAGGGTACCATGGACTGCTAGGAAAGCAAACAGATTCATCCTGGAAAGGGCTAAACTGGGTGGCTCCTTGGAAGCAAGGATTCTAAGGCTTCGTCTAACATACTTTGGACATGTTGTAACGAGGGACCGTCCTTGGAGAAGGATATCATGCTTTCGAGGGTGGAGGGACGGAACAGGAGAGGAAGGCCCTCTATGAGGTGAATTGATTCAGTGACTGGGGTAATTGATATGGGTGTATCAGAGACTGTGCGATTGGCACAGGACAGAGCAGAGTTTAGGGCTGTTGTATGTAGGGTCGCTATGAGTTGCAAATGACTCGATGGCACATAACAACAACAACAATATCAAGGCAAAAAAAGGTCACAGTTTGCTAATAAAATAGGGAACTCTAATGGCATAGTCCATGGGAATTATGCTGCTAATTGAAGGGGGAGTCTCTCTAATGGATCAAATCTCCTGGCCACTTTGAGGGAGGGAAAAGGACAATATCCTCTCATGTGACTTACAGCCTCTGATAACCCACTGGAGGGTCAGCTATGACTCAGTTCCAACTCTGTGGGCAAAGAGTTTGACTAATAAAATGCAATTTCCATTATGATGCGCTACTAATTTAACAAATAAATAGAGAGTAGTTTCTGGTAGTTTCTATATGGCCAGCAGTTAGTAGCTAAAAGAGAAAGGAAGAAAATAAAAGAAAAAGAGGCAAAGAAACAGGGAAAGAAAGAGAAAGGTGATTCTTAGGAATGAGCCAAGAGTTACATAGTTAGTCTAAAATGGCTCCAAGTTTCCAAGGACAAAAACAGATCCCAGAAAGAGAATGAACTGACAGAATGGCATTGGACTTCAGAGAGCTGGAAGACAATGGAAAGGAACCTTCAAAGAACTGAGGGAATTTAGAATTTAATACCTACCCAACCATAAACGAAGAATGTGTATAAAAAAGACATTCTCAGACAGGCAGGTTCTGAAAAAAAAAAAAAAAAAAAGGAAAGAAAAAAATATTACCCTGCCAAGGGCCTTTTCTCAAGGAGATCTGAAAAATGTCTTCCCTTAAATGGAAAAGCAACTCTCAAGAGAGAAAGTCACAGATATCAGGAAAATAGAATCCAATAGAACAGAAGGAAATGGAATTCTCCTAGCAAAGGCAAAAAATCTCGGAATGTTCTGTGACAGAAAGTGGGGGATAAATGTTTAGACTTTGGAATAAAAATCACAACAACATACATGTTACCTGTCAATTCAATAATACGGAGAGCTTGATGGAATCAATGTGCAGCACCAGAAGCACAGTGGTTAAAACAACTGAGTGCAAACTCAGAGGTCTGAGGGAGATGACGCTGTGCTCATAAGGATTCACAGCTTTGGAAGTTTGTGGGCACGTTCTGCTCGACACAACAGGGTTGCTGTAAATCGGGATCAAGCAGTGGCCATGGCTCTCTGTCTGTAGTATGGTCAGTGTGCTGGGGATAAAATATTCATTCACAACAATTTTCTAAGCTTGTATATGATGGTCTCTCCCTTCCTTTTAGCAAGTTGTTTTTTTCGAGACAGAAGACCCAGAACTGACCCTCCAGTGGGTTTTCAGAAGTGATTATTTAATTGCATGGGAGAAGTTTGCCCATCATTCTCCTGCAGAGCAGCTGGTGGATCAAACCACACACCTTTACAAATTCTTGCCACCGAACCACCAGAGAAGATCTGGTGGCCTAGAGGCAAGAAGCTGCTCCACAATCTCGAAGGCATGTAGTTCAAAGCCAACAGCTGCTCTGTGGGATAAAGATGCGCAATCTCTTCCTGTGAGATTTACTGCCTCTGAAATCCCACCAGAAGGGTAAGCTATGGGTCGGTTCCGACTTTACAGTACACAACAAGAACAACAAGCAACCAGAAGGCAGCTGTACACAATGATAGGGAAAGACAAAAAGAATTGAAGTGTTTTGAACAGTGATGTTGAGGAAGAATTCTGCATATTCTTTATCAGAAAATTGTACACGTTTATTTTAGAAAAAAACAAACAAAAACCAGAGTACTCTTTAGAAGGGAGGCTAGTGTGATGTAGGCTTTCTTAGTTTGGGCACATCATCAGTAAAGACTTGCTAGAAAATAATGCCACAGTTAGTCAGAATAGATGTGGGAAACCCTCAAGGAATAGGATTAACACAAGACTGAAAATAGTGGATTCTGACACATTGATTGATAGTTAAGAGAGCCGAGGATCACATAACATACTCACTCCTCTATTAACCATAAGATCTATCTATGTTGGATCTGACACCACATCACATAACACTAAGCTACTGATTTAGTTGTTCAGGAATACTTATAATGATACTACTACCCTAATATGACTTGGAGAGGGTGCAGCCAGAGTGCTCTTTGGAGGCAAGAAGGATGAGGCTTTGCCTTATATACTTTGGGCATGTTACCAGGAAAGGCTATTCCTTGGAGAAGAACACGATGCTGGGAAGGGTGGCATGTCAATGAAGGAGATGAAGACTTTTGGCCAGGTGGATTGACAGGGTGACTGCTGTAATAGACTCGAGTGTGTCAGGAAGTATGAAGATGGCACAGGAAAAGACAGAATTCAGATTTGTTGTTCATAGGGTTGTTATGAGCCTTACTTCACTTGAGGGCACCTAACAATAACATTTCCTAGGTTTCTATATTTTCTTTTAAGCTTTTCTTATATTTTCTATTAACAGTTAAAGTTTGTTGAAGTAAATAAAAATGAAGGATTGTGTTTGAATATTCATATTGTTGATGTTAGGGGTCACTGCATCACTTCCAGACCACAGTGACTTCATGTACACCAGGATCAAACCTTGCCTACCCTGTACCAGCCTCACAATCTCCAATGTGTTTAAGGCTGCTCTAGCAACCATCTTACTGAGGATTTTTTCATATGGCATTTGTATTTAAAACTTGTTGTTGTTATGTGCCTTCAAGTCATTTGCGACTCATAGCGACCCTATGTACAAGAGCCCTAAATGCCATTCTATCCTGTGTCAAC
This sequence comes from Elephantulus edwardii, assembly GCF_000299155.1. Lineage (NCBI taxonomy): Eukaryota > Metazoa > Chordata > Mammalia > Macroscelidea > Macroscelididae > Elephantulus > Elephantulus edwardii. The sequence continues at coordinate 4,842,110 of NW_006399885.1, read as the reverse complement.
CTCACTGTCTCAGAAACACTCATTCCTATCACTCCACTCATAGAATCGATCCATCTCATCGAGGGTCTTCCTCTCCTGCGTCATCTCTCTGCTCTCCCAAACATGATGTCCCTCTCCAAGGACCAGTCCTTCCTTGCAACATGCCCAAAGTATGTCAGACAAAGCTTCAGAATCCTTGACTCCACACAGCATTCTAGCTTCACCTTCTCCAGGACAGACCTGTTTGTTCTCCTAGCAGCGCATGGTGTATTCAACACTCTTCTCCAGCACCACAGCTCAAAGACATCAATTCCCTTTCTATCATCCCTATTCACTGTCCAACTCTTCGATGCATAGCACGTAATTGCGGAGACTATAGCCTGGCTCAGGCACACTTTAGTCTCAAGCCTGATGTTGTTGCTCTTCAGTACACTTGAGACGTCCCTCACAGCTGACTTTCCCAGTGCAATTTGTCTCTTGGTTTCCTGGATGCTGTTACCAAGAGTGTTGACTGTGGAACCAAGTAAACAAAAACTGTTAACTATCTTAATCTCTTCACCATCCATACTGATGCTTCCATTTGGCCCAGTAGTGAGAATCTTCTTTTCTTGATGTTGAGCTTCAATCCATGTTGAAGGCTGCAGTCCTTGACTTTCTGCAGCAAGTGCTTCAGGTCCTCCTCAGTTTCAGCAAGCAGGGTTGTGTCACATGCATAACGCAGGTTGTTGATGATTCTTCCACCAATCCTGATGTCACATTCCTCCTTTTACAGCCCAGCGTCTTGGATGATCTGTTCTGCATACAGACTGAAAGGTATAGAGGCAAAATACACCCCTGACGGACCCCCTTCTTGATTTTGAACCATGTAGTTTCTCCTTGCTCTGCTCAGATGGCTGCCTCTTAGTCCAAGTATAGGTTTTGCATTAGCACAATCAAATGTTCTGGGATTCCCATTCTTCTCAGAGTCAGCCATGGCTTGTTGTGATCCACACAGTCAAATGCCTTTGCATAGTCAATGAAGCACAGATAGACATTCTTCTGGTATTCTCTGCTTTCTGCCAAGATCCATCTAACATTAGGTATAATATCCTTAGTACCACGATCTCTTCTAAATCCAGCCTGCACATCTGGCAATTTTCTGTTGACATATTGTTCCAAACATTTTTTGATAATTTTTAGCAGAATCTTGCTTGCATGTGATGTCAATGATATTGTTTGATAATTTATGAACTCTGTTAGGTCACCTTTCTTTGGAATGGGAACAAATATCGATCTCTTCCAGTCTGTTGGCCAGCTGGCTGTCCTCCAGATTTCTTGGCACAACTTAGAAAGCGCATCCAGGGCAGCGTCTGTTTGTTGAAATAAATCAATTGGTGTGCTGTTAACTCCTGAAACCTTGTTTTTTGCCAATTCCTTCAGAACAACTTGGACTTCATCCTTCATCACCATAGGCTCTTTGTGTAAAATTTTTGAAAGAAAGATGGACAGTCTCCTCTTGTTCAGTTTACAGCTTCTGGAAACCAACCTGAGGGTTAGCTATGAGTGGATTCTGACTTGACAGCAATGGGTTTGAGTTTCATATGAAATCAGAAAATGATGTTATATAATCACAAAGTATAAATTCTAGAGGAAGGCCATATTCTTTTTTTTGTGTGTGCAATTTTGATAAACAGTTTTCAGGGGTTTCCTGTGTCCAGCTGTAGATTTAAAATAATCCTATGATTGAAAGTTCTCAACCAATGCATCTCACATACAACCTCTGTCAGTCTGTCTGTGGATACCAGCATAATGCTTATCCAAAACAGATACTTGGACCAGGAAGCAGTCATCAGAACAGAGCAAGGAGACACTGCATGGTTCAAAATTGGGAAGGAGGTCCACCAGGGATGTATTCTTTCTCCATACCCTTTCTATCTGTATGCAGAACACATCATATGGGACTTTGGGCTGTACCAGTGATGACATAAAGAGAACTATAATGGCCTAGTGGACAGAAAGTTATGCTACCAAGCCCAAGGTGTATGATTTTAATCTGCAGCTTTCAGGCCTGGTTGAAAATGCTTTTCTGTCAAACATTCTTCTAGGTGGTATAACACTGGTCTGTGCATTGCTGTACTGAGGTAACTCATTGCTGTGATGCTCAACACTGTGACACTGATGTGACAAATATGATAATGGTTACCCATGGTAGATGGTGTTTGCTGGAGCTTCCAGATTAAAACAAGCCTGGAAGCAGGAGTGGCATCCACTTCTGAAATGGCTTGCCTCTGGAAACTCTATGAACAGCCTCAGGCCTTTTGTTCATAGGATCACTGTGAGTCACCTATGACTCAACGGCACCTAACAACAACAACAACATGCAGGACAGATCATCTGGGACTCTGGGCTGTGTGAGGAGAATGTGGCATCAGAATTGGTGGAAGATTCATCAACAACCTGCATTATGTTGATGACACAACCCTGCTTGCTGAATCTGAGGATGATCTGAAGCACTTGCTAAAGAAGGTCAAGGACTGCAGCCTTTAATGTGGATTGAAGCTCAATATCAAGAAAACCAAGATTCTTACCACGGGGCCAATTGGCAGCATCAGTACAGATGGTGAAAAGACCGAAATAGTTAACAGTTGTAGTTTGCTTGGCCCCACAGTCAACACTCTTAGTACCAGCAGCTAGGAAATCAAGAGACGAATTCATTGGGAAATTCAGCTGTCAGGGACCTCTCCAGAGTACTGAAGAGCAATAATATCAGTCTGGAGATTAAGGTGCCCCTGATACAGGCTATATAGTCTTTGCAATTGTGTGCTATGCATTAGAGAGCTGGACAATGGCTAGGGATGATAGGAAGAGAATTGATGCCTTTGAACTGTGTTGCTGGAGGAGCGTGTTGAATATACTATGGACTGCTAGGAGAACAAACAAGTTCATCCTCAAGAAGGTGAAGGCAGGCTGCTCCTTGAAGGCAAGGATTCTGAAGCTTCGTCTAAGTCTGACATACTTTGGGCATATTGCAATGAGGGACCAGTCCTTGGAGAGGGACATAACGTTTGGGAGAGCGGAGGGACGGCACAGGTGAGGAAGACCCTCGATGAGATGGATCAATTCTGTGATTGGGATAGTGAGAGTAGGTGTGTCAGAGACAATGAGCTTGGCATAGGATAGAGCAGAGTGTAGGGCTCTTGTACATAGGGTCACTATGAGTTGCAAGTGACCTGATGTCACATAACAAGAACAACAACAACATATATGGGATATGTCTATATATATATGGGATAGATACACACACACACACATATATAATATTACAGAAAAAAGAAAAGATAAAAAATGAAAACGCTAGGGGAGATGAGTAAGCTGTCAACAGGTCTCCTACTCAGCCCACACAATTAGAGAAAATATTTACCTTTTTCTTAATTTTCCATTTTCTTAAAATCTTTATATCAAGGGATCTATCAGCAGTCCTTATAAGAACAAAGTGCAACATTTAGAGTAGATACTTTTTTCTTCAATTTTGAGCCATATTTTGTATATCAATTTTAGGTCACACCCACTGTGTACAGGCAGGCAGGCATTTAAAGGAGATTTTTGCTACATTGAGTAAGACTGAAGGCATTTATCTGTGTTCACTAACTGTCTGTCTAGACTTAGGAAACATCTGGGAAACACACCAGTATTTTCATATCACTTTCCTTCTGTGCTTCTCCTGGGCCACTCAGGAAATAGCTCTCCTGCTGGTCTCTGTGACAAAAATCCTTGGAATCATAATCTTTTTATTTACTGTGCACATTAGTGTCATCTTTCTACTACTGAAAAAGGACAAAAAGAATATATTTTTTTAAATGCTGGTTTTTCCTTTGTTCAATGGGCTTTTGCATACAATTCAAATAAAAAGCATCTTCACTATTAACCTTCTTACATAAATACCGTTGGCTCTAACTCCTGACTCAAAGGAGTCACAATCATTCAGAGTCCAATTAACTGGTTTTGGTTTTAACTCACTGGTGACCTGTGGGCTCGCTCGCGGTCGCTTCTAACTACCGTCTATATAATTTCTTTATCTTTCTCTTCTCAGGTGCGCATCCCCACCTTTATTTCTACCCCTGCAGTTACTACGAATCGGCTATCCTACCTTTACTGCTTGCTGCCATCTTGTGGCAACTTGTTTAACTCTGTGAATCGGAAGAAACCTCATCCTTCCAGCTCCAGCACCAGAGACTCAATGGGACACAGTCGTCCCACTAATTATAACAAAACAATATTGTCTCAATTAAAAAAAAACCTGTTTCATTAAAATGCCTTTCATTTACTGAACACATGAGACTTTAGCAATAAATTCAAAAGTGGAAAATAATTTGTCCTTGAACGGGTTCTGTGTATGTTAAATATTGTTGTATGCAATCAAGTCAGAACTGACTCATAGCTGACTCTTCGGGGGTTTCAGAAGCAGTAAACCACATGGCAGGAGATTCCACAGCCTTTTGAAGAATAGCTGGAGGATTTGAACCACTTGCCTTTGGAATTGCTGTACAACTTCTTACCACGAGACCACCAGAATGGAACATTAATTTTACATCTCTTATATTGTTTGAATCTGCCCCCTAATAATTAATGCTTGTCCTGAAATTAAGTATCCCTCCTGTCATCTTATATGAATCATGGCTTCCTTGTTTGATCCTACTAGATTCCTTATAGTCTATGCTATCTTCTTAGACAGCTCATAAACTCTACACACTTTCACTTTTCCAAGCTCATAAAAATCACTATCTTAAATAATTGACCTTGACAACTTGAAACTGATTATCACAAGATTCTTGAAATATTTGATGTGATTTTTTTTTCTCAAAGCGTTTATATTATCTATGCTTTTTATGATGTTGTGATGTGACATGGTTCAGTCATGCACTTAAATCACGTTTGAATGATTAATCTTGCTTCTGTAATGACCTTAAACCACAAAACCACTAGGTTATTCTGGAGCAGAACTTTTCTGAACCTAGATATAGAAGAATAGAAGTATGTAAAGAATGTGAAAAATGTGGTAAACAGTCTTTAAGTTGACCTTGTTCTTGGAAGATATAATAAAAGAAAACATAACTCAGTTAATCTTTATAAACCAACTTAAGACATAAATCTAAACAAACACAAAACTTTAACCTTAAAGAAAAGACACAGCATTCAGCTAATCTCTGACCCAGGAGGAAAGATAGAAGACGTTTGTCTTTGAAGACATACTGGCTTGTGTCTTGTGAAGTTAAGGTGACAAATTAAAATATAAACCCTTATTTCTACTCACTAATGGGGAGATCTTTAATTAAGTGAGGAATCTCTCTTCAGTCTCTTACTCTTTCAGGAATGAGAGCCTGCTGAGACATTGCCCACCAACAATGCCCTCAGATCTTCACTATGACGGACCTCCACCAAGTTCAATCCATGGTCAAGTTTTCCTCGTAAGCCTACTTGTAAAGGGCTGAGGTCTACAACTGGGACTGTAACGTAACCACTAACTTAGCATTGTAATGTAATTGACTTGAAATGATAAACAATACTTACTTCTCTAGAGAATTTTCAAAGGCTCTAAATATGCATTAAGCATAAACATAGAAAAAGAAAACCTCAAAGCCATTTGATACAAAGAGTTATTTCTAAAAGACTGCATTAGCTGTTTGCCTTCAGAAGACACAAAGTTCAGATAAATGGAAAACTGAGTTATTGGAATGCTTTTTAAAAGAGCATTTTGCCAGTTAGTGAATGATAAAAAAAAGTGTCCCCTGAAACAGTTTAGTTTTCCTTTTATTTTTAGAATCTTTCAACCAAGACATCAAATTAGAATTTTGAAAAGGTTTTCCACTAGAGGTCATTCTTTGTGAATCAGCCTCTCTGGCCAACACCTCATTTCCATATCCATGATGGAACAGGAGTGCAATTAAATTAAATCCACAGACAAGCCCGGGCATTTATTTTTGTCCTAACCTCAATATTCCACTGCACCCAAGTTTTTTACTAGAAATACTAATGACTAGTCAAATGGAATGATTTAATTGACTTTTCCTCACAAGCTTTCCCAAACTCTGGTGGAGTGAAATGAAGGGTGAAAATATTCCTCATTTGGGTCAAGGTAATTTGAGACTAGTACACTTTCATTGGTGTTGCTGTTGTTAAAGGCCATCCAGTTATTTCCAATTAATAGTGACCTTATGTGTAACAGTCCTTGGTCCTTTACTGTTCTCTCAGTTTTTCTATGTAGCAGCCCACTGCTACAGCCACAGTGTCCATTCATCTCATTGGCCTTTTCTCTCTTCTTCTTTGCCACTGATTTTTAAAAGAATTAAAGACAACATATCATGGAGTAGCAATGTCAAGAAATCACAAAAAAGATTGAAAGGTTAGTAGATTGATGAATAGATAAGAAGATGGCCTGAGCTTTAAATGTTCAATCTTCAGTTAGACTGTTCACAGAATGAGACAGACCATAGCAGCTTGACCTCATATATGGGCCATTTAAAGATTGTTTTAAAAAATTATGTTCTTAACAGTGTTTTTGCTTACTTGAGTATCCATCACTTGTGATTTTGTATCTAATAATATATACAGTAAATGGCAGTTTAGAACTAGCAGGCAGAGCTAAAATTCTATGTTGTTGTTGTTTTACCATTGGGTCAGAACTGACCCATCAGTGATCCTCTGGTGGATTTTCTGAGGCAGTTAATCACCTGGAAGGAGATTGCCCATCCTTCTCCCACGGAGCAGTTGGCAGCCTCAAACCATGTGCCTTCAGGGTTGCAGCACAACTTTTTGCCACTAGGCCACTGGAGCTCCCTATAGGCTTTGTAATGAAAATTCATTGTAGTTTCATGGTACATGAATGACAGTAGGATTATAAACAAAACTTTAGTAGGTTAGATTTTATAGATTATAATATAATCCACATATATTTTAATATTTCAAGTGACCATGGTTGGAGAATCAGTAAAGGAAATATAGCTGAAGATTGTAAACACAAATAAAATTCTTATAAAAAATTACTTGGCTGCCAACTCAAAGGCAGATAATTTGACTCCACCAGCTTCTCTCCTTTTATGCAATTGATAGTCTGAAAATCAGCTTTGGCTCAACTCTGAGTTGGCTCCAGTTCGACAGTACATAACAACAATAATAACAATATTATATTTATTTGGTTATTAGAGCTACTTGATTTCCCCCCATCACTTAAATCACAAATTTCCGTTGGTTTAGAAAAATTTGTACTGAATGTGAATTGCTGTTAACATTCAAAAGAAAAGAATACTTCTGACAACTTTCTCTGCTTAACAAAGTTAAGTCAGTTGTAAGGTGTGCCCCATTTTTAGGTCCTTGAAGCTTGATTTCCAAGGCAGTTAAAGACCAAGGAAGGCAAGTGATTACCAGGTTTGCGATTTGAACTCGTGTCTATTGATTCCAATATGGCTTCTAGGATTCTACCACCTCATTAGGTGTGGGTTCTGAGATGGAATACATCACACATGACTTGATAATTTTTTACTTCCAGTAGAAAATTTAGAAAGATTAAAGTATCAATCATGCAGAGACTAGGTCATTTGAGTGGCTCGACTTTATGAGGAGGAATGTGGTATAAAGATTGGAGGAAGACTCATCAACAACCTGCATTATGTAGATAGCACAACCTTACTTGCTGAAACTGAGAAGGACATGAGACATTTACTGAAAAAGGTCTTCAATGTAGATTGATGCTTAATATCAAGAAAACAAAGATTCTCACCACTGGACCAATTGGCAGCTTCATGATGGATGGAGAGGAGATTGAGATTGTTGATGACTTCAGCTTGCTTGGTTCCACAATCAACGCTCTTGGCACCAGAATTCAGGAAATCAAAAGATGAATTGCATTGGGAAAGTCTGCTGGCAGGGACCTCTCTAGAGTACTGAAGAGCAATGATGTCAGTCTGGAGACTAAGGTACCCCTTAGGCTGTGGTCTTCACAATTACTTGCTGTGAATCAGAGAACTGGACAATGACTAAGAATGATAGAAGAAGGATTGATGCCTTTGAGTTGTGATATTAGAGAAGAGTGTTGAACATACCGTGGACTGCCAGGGGAACAAACAGGTCTGTCCTGTTGTGTTATTATGTGCCGTCGAGTCGCTTGTGACTCATAACAACCCTCTGTACAACAGCCCTAATTCCTGCACTGTCCTGTGCCATCTCACTGTCTCTGACACCCCCACCCTGAGTACCCCAGTCACTGGCTCAATCCACCTCATAGAGGGTCTTTCCCTCCTGTGTTATCCCTCCACCCTCCCAAGCATGATGTCCCTCTCCAAGGACTGGTTCCTCCTTGCAACATGTCCAAAGTATGTCAGACGAAGCTTCAGAATCCTTGCCTCCATGGAGCAGCCCAGTTCAGAACCAAGGATTTTGAATCTCCATCTCATATATTTATTATGGGCACAAGGCCAGGAGGGACTAGTAGTCCTTGGAGAAGAACACCATACTTGGAAGGGTGGAGGGACAGTGCAGGAGAGAAGAACCCAAGATGAGATGGAAGGACTCAGTGACTAGAGAAATGGGACTAAGTCTGTCAGAAATGATGAGATTGGCTCAGAATAGGGTTGGGGGTAGGGTTCAGAGCTGTTGCACAAAGGGCCACTATGAGTTGCATATGCCTTAACAACAACAACAACAAAAACAACAACAAAGTAAATTATTCTAAAGGAACAATGGTAGTCTAGTGCCTTAAGTGTTTGGCTGTTGTTGTTCTGTACCATCAAGTTGTAACTAACCCATAGCTGACCTTCTGAGTTTTCAGAGTCAGCTAATCGTGTGGGAGACGATTGCCTGTCTTTCTCTCACAGAGCAGCTGGTGGATTGGAACTATGTGCCACTGGGATTGTACAGCACAGCTTCTTACCATCAGGCCACTAGAGCTCCCTTAGTATTTGATTACTAACTGAAAAAGATCAGTGATTCCAATCCACTAGTAGTTCCTAGGGAGAGAGATGTGGTAATTTGCTTCTCTTGAGATTTATAGCCTCAGAGACTGTAAGGGGCAGTTGTACTTGGTCCTGTGGCATCATTTTAAATTGGAATGAATTGATGGCAGAGAGAGTAAGAATGAGTTTAAATTACATGAATTTATATACCTGTTGGACTCACTTTACTCCTTGTAAAAAAAATCTTGAGCATTTAGCCTTTTCTTCTTGCTTAGAAAACCCTGCTTTTCCTCTTACCTCCTCTCTTCTTAAAGAATTTTAGTCAAGAGCCAGGTCCATGCCACCCCCCACTCCCACCCCTCAACTCTGCGCTTTCTTAGGTATGGGCTATTCTATAACTACGTTCAGTGAGAGGCAATTCCAGCTGACAGTAGCTTCCAAAAAAATGAGTTTCTGGTAAATGAAAGAGGTAGCCCCCCTGAATGCTGAAGGTAAACAGGTGATGAAATACTTCATTAGTACCTCATTCGTAACTCATTCCTCCTGAGGTAGTTGACAAGGAATCAAAACGGAGCTGTGGCTTTCTCAGAAGTGCAGCCTTTGAGGTCACTGGAGCAGATTAATTATAAGCCGTGGAAGGCACAGCCTGTCTCGGTGTCAATTACAGCGCTTGATAAGGGACCTTTGGTCCAGGCCTGCTCTTTCTCAAGATGCAGTGCAGGGGTGAACCAGCAGGGCTCAGGGCATCAGGGGGCGCAGTGCCTTTTCTCTGTGTCATTAGGTCTTAAAGAAGCCTGGATTCAAAGAAGGCCATCCAGGGTAAACGAGTGGGCAGCGGACAAAGGCAAGCCAAAAAGTGATGCACCTCTTAAAAAAAAAAAAAGAAAAAAGAAAAAAATGTGATAGACTTCTTCTTGCTTTATAGTGAGGAAAACTGAACATTAACCACGGAGACTTTTACTTAAGATTGATACAGTATTGGTGGGCCTGCTGCCCCCTAATTACTCTCACTGCACAAGAATTACAGAATCACAAGCTAATAAACCCCTTTTCAGAGAGAATGGAAATGAAGACTTTTTTGCTGCAGGCTTTTTTTTTCCTTTTTTTTTTTCTACCAGGGTGTGGAAATAATTCTGTTTCTTTCCCTTCTTGCTCTTGGAAACCGTGTGTGTGTGTGTGTGTGTGTGTGTGTGTGTGTGTGTGTGTGTGTGTGTGTGTGCCAGTAAGCCCTTCATGCTGACCTTTCCAAAAGCACGTCCCGTTGTGAATTGGCAGAGACTGGATCCACGCAAGCAGTCATCTTCCCACCCAAGTTCTCTCCCCTGGTCTGGAGACCCGCGTGCAAATCCTATAAAGAGATGTGGGGTTGATATAATCCATCAGTACTTTAAAAGGAAGAAAAGTCATCCTTTTTTCTCTGAAGGGAAAAAGGGAACTCCCTGTTGGCAATCCTCATGTCCACGTGTGGAGCTCCATGTGTACCGTGTAGAATCAGTCCTGGCCCCACATCCTCTGCATGCCTTTTACTGAACAAATCACCACAGGAGTGGTTCAAAATGCTCTTTCCCTTTAGTACAAGGCCTTTCCACTCTATGAGTTCCAATATTGCATTCCACTTTCCATTCTGTAAATAAGCCCCTTGTGAAAAAGCAAAGCACTTTGAGGACTAAGGTGCACTTGATCCAAAATCTATCTTTGATAGCCTCATACACATATGAAAACCACATAATGAATTAGGAAGATCAACAAATGCGCGAGAGTTATAATATTGGTGTAAACCACATATTGCCAAGGGAACAAATTTCTCTTGGAAGAAGTGTAGCCAGAATGCTCCATGAGATGCTGATAGGAATTCACTGTCAGCAGGGATTTATCACAAAGAGTAAATTCTATTTCAAAATGAATTGTATCTGTTACATTATTGACTTAACTCCAAATTGTGTTTCTCAAATAACTGTCAAATCTCACAAATCTAAGCACAGGGCAGATATAGCAAGATGCCTAATTGTAGGGCACCAGGAATATGAAGAACCCACAAATAACAACAAAGATCTACAAGATGCAGGTAGAAAAGCTGAGCATCTTTGATGAGTCATTGGATTGACATCTTTGTCAACACATCTGAAGATTCTGAATTGTCTGTGACTTGCTGTTGCAAACACATACACGTGCAAAACATAAAAATACCTAATTCTTTGGGAGTATATGGAAAGGCTATTTCCTTCATAAAGGAAAAAAAGAAAATTTGCCTTCTATGGATTTTGTGAATGACGAAGACCAAGAGAGAGCTACGTTGGACTAGTGGAAGGAAGCTGTGCTACCAAGCCAAAGGTGGGTGATTGTCATCTGTGGCCCTCGGACAGGTTCAAATTGTCTTCCTGTCAAACATTCTTCTAGGTGGTATAGCACTGGTCTGTGCGTTGCTGTACAGAGGTAACTCAGGGTTGCTGTGATGCTGAAGCCTGTGACAGTGATGTGCCAATCGTGGTAATGGGCACCCATGGTGGACAGTGTTGGCTGGAGCTTCCCGACTAAATCAAGCCTGGAAGCAGGAGCGGCATCCACTTCCAAAATGTCTTGCCGCTGGAAACTCTATGTACGAACAGTGCTCAGGCTGTTCATTCATAGGGTCGCTATGAGTCGTCTATGACTCGACGGCATTAAACAACAACAACAACAACAACAATATGGATTTTGTGAGAGTTAAATGTTGAAATCCTCAAAGTCTTCATCATTGGCTGACTTCCTCTTTACCACTAGCAGCTTTGGTATCTGGTATTTATTAATAAAAGAAAATAGATTTTATAAATTATTTTCCCCCAAATTGTGAATAAAAGGTCAGAGGTGCTAATGTACTTTAAGATAAGTGTAACTGGAACTTCAACTCAAAACAGATGTAAGCACACTCATATTTATTGCTGCAAGATTCACAGTAGCAAAGAGATGAAGCAACCCAAGTGCCTATCAACAAACAAATGAATAGAAAAACTATGATATAGTCACACAATGGAATATTATGCAGCACTAAAAAACAGTGAGCTCGTAAAACATTACACAACATGAGGGAGCCTGGAGGAAATTTTGCTGAGTGAAATATCTTAATCACAAAAGCACAAATACTGCATAATATTACTGTTATAAAACAGTACTGACTTGAGGAAGGAGAGTTGGGGAAAGAATGGGAAAAGAATGAATAGATAATGAACACTATATTAGAACGGGTGAAGGGAAGGACTGTCTGAAAGTAATATATGATGACAATAATCTGGAAAAAGGGGTACATTGTGGAGAAGAAACTGTGCAACAATGAATTAAAAAGAAAGAATTACACACATACCCCCCACCCTGTGCTTTATTTTCCATATACCACATGTCATTGTACTGTGTATTGAGCACTGTGTTGTAGCATATGAGGAGAAGGACTGTCTGAAAGGAATGTATGATTAGATAATTTATGCATGACAACAATTGGAAACAAGAGGCGCATTGTAAAGTGGACTGGGGAAAGGGTAAGGGAGGGCAAAGAGGAAAATATGCAATAATAAATGCATGAAAACCCAACCTTTCCGTAAACTTTTGTTAAAAATCACAATTTAAAAAAACACAAGATAAGCATAATTCTTTCATTAGTAAAACAAAGGTTTCTAACTAGAAGCCCTTGGCCCTCGGTAACCATTGTTGTTGTCAAGTGCCGTTGAGTCGCAGGTGATTCATAGCAACCCTATGAACGAAGGACCTGAACACTTGTGTAACTTTCATCCTTTCTCCAGGTTCACAGGGTTTCCGGAGGCACGCTATTTTGGAAGTGGATGCCACTCCTGCTTCCAGGCTTGTTTTAATCAGGGAGCTCCACCAAACGCTGTCCACCATGGGTAACCATTATTGCTTTTGGCACATCAGGGTCACATTGTTCAGCATCACAGCAATCACTAGTTGCTAGGAATCTTAACTAGTTTAGTAATCTTAGAAGCCATATGATACTGCTAAAAGGTTTTCTCTGGGCTAATGGGGGTAGGTTACATAGGGTTTTCAGAGGCCTGCTATTTCAGAAGTGGATGGCCAATTCTTTTTCCTAGTCTGTCTTAATGTGAATGTTCAGATTTAGAGAAGTATCAGACAGACCAGCAAATTAAGGGTATAGCCCTTATTGTGGAGTAAACTTTAGTGTCAGTGTTGTCCCTGCCTTTCTCACATGCATCTTTACCCACTTATTTCCCTGCTACATCATCCACCAGGATACCCATCCACTTCTACCCCCTCCCTTCACATCTATCTCCCTTTGACCAGCCCTCCATCTAATAACTTATATATGAAGCTTCCTTGACTTCTGTGATTCCAAACACATCAACTACTGGTAGTTCCTTATGTTGGGACCAATGAATCTGAAGTTTAGTCATAATGTTTACTGAGCAAAGGTGATGCATCCTGTAGAACAGGTGTGTAAATAGGCTTTTTTTTGCGCGGTTTTTGGTGTCTTCCAATTACCTGGGAAGATGGGCGGGGTTTAGAAGGGGTCATGGTACTAGGGATATTGTAGCTGATGTTAGATGGATCTTAGCTGAAAGCAGGGAATACCAGAGGAAGGTCTATCTGTGTTTCATTGACTATGCAAAGGCATTTGACTGTGTGGATCATAACAAACTGTGGCTGACTCTGAGAAGAATGGGAATCCCAGAACAC
>NW_006399885.1:4822460-4826972 GCF_000299155.1 Elephantulus edwardii | reverse complement strand
ACAACAACAACAACAACAACAACAACAACAATGGGGGTAGGTGTGTCAGAGACTATGAAATTGGCTCAGGATGGAGCAGGGTTCAGAGCTGTTGTGCATCGGGTCGTTATGAGTCCGAGTCAACTCGACAGCACATAACAACAGAGTTTTCAAAGCTGTACCTTTTCAGAAGAAGATCCGTCTTGTCTTTCACTGCCAACCTTACAGCTTGCAGCCAAGCACTTAACCATTTGTGTCACCCAGGACTTCTGACTATAGTTTACCTACTAAAACCATATAATTAGGAGTCAAAATAGTTCAATTAATAGGAGAAAATTTGTAATATATTAAAAAAATATTAAATCTTAGAAAAGTTGAAAAACTCCAGAAAATTCTCACCTCAATCCATTTTCCTCCGTGATTACATTAATATAGTACATTTTCACAAGTAATACACCAACCATGATGCATTTGCCTAAGCAAACACCATTGTCTCTTCAGATGTCCTTACTTTGTATCCAGTGTCCTTGTTCTGTCCTGGGATTCCATTCAGGACTCCGTAAGACCTGCCTTGTGATCATAACACACCATCATATCTCCTTTGGCTGTTGGTGATTATGACACTTTGTCAGATTTAAGAAAACATTGGCAATGTTTAGTTCACTTGCCCTTCTCATTTTTGCTAACTGGCATGTATTTAGATTTTGTCATTTGTAGATACAGACTTGATTCAGACAGAAAGGAAGAGAGGAAATGAATTCACTTTATACTACCAAATTGCTTAGATTACCTAACCTCCTCTTTCTCTCTCTCTTTTAAAAAAAAAACCTTATGTGTAGATTTATTCATTTTTTTCAGACATCAGTATTCAATTTAATCCCTAGTCAATCTGGTGTTTATTCAGTTCTTTTCTTTCTATGGAGGTTATTTTTATCTATATATTAATAATATATGACTATTCAAGTGTACTATCTCTCAACCTCTCCCTCTTTCATTTATATAGGAATAAAAATGGCTTATTACTTGTGAAGAATGTACTATATTAATATAACCATGAAGGAAACGGGATTGGGGTAAAAGTCTGTTAATAAACCCATTTTTAAAATATATAAAATATTCTTTCATATTAACTATTTGGCCCCTATTGCATGTTACTGGAATACTTATGTTATACATGTAATTATATATATAATTTATGTAAAACAAAATATTGAAATTATCTATTTTAGTGTATCTGAAATGCTATGAATATATTCTGCGTCAGAAAACAATTGTACATTTGAAAGTGTACATGATGTATATTTTAAAATATGGTTAGGCACTATTTGTACGAGAACAGTCCAATATAAGAGGTGCATAGCAAAATGAACTGGGAGAGTAGAAATAGGTAGGGAGGAAATTATGCAACACTGAATGAATTTTTTTTTAATGAACTGAAATGGGGGGTAGGGAGGAAAATGTGCAACCATGAATGAATGAAAAACCAACTTTTTGGTAAACTTTTGTTAAAATCACTAAAAAAAGAAGTGAAAATTTAAAAGAAAAGCAACTCACCTAATTAAAAGCCAAAATATTAAAGGCAAAACTTACACTAAAAAAAAAGAAATGTCAACAATGATATCACTGTGCCACTCAGTCCTGACTTTACCCTTCATTACAGTATTGAAGATAGATTGTTTACTTTTGAATTGATGTGTTTTCAAGGTTATGTCTTACATGTAATTTCCCCCCCCCCATATAAAATTAAAAGAGGGGGAAAGAAAAATCCCAGTTTTGGACTTTTTGTTATTTAAATAGAGCAGCTTAGAAATTAAATAAAATGAATGTCTGCCAATGACATTTCTGTCTCCAAATGAATTTATTTAAGTGCCCAAGATGATCTAAAGTCATCCATACTGATATCATCACCTTTCCTTAACTGAGATCCTATCAGTTTGAAGCAAGGCAAAGCCAGGTTTTACTTTTTACTTTTCAGATAGATGTAGTTAAAGAAATGATATTGATTAGAGTGTGTTAGTTTATTTCTGTTGATATGTGTGCTATTCACTGTCATTTGAAATTATGGGGGGAAAACCCCAATACCGTCTTCACATATAAATCTTATTTTACAATTAAGAATAAATGAAAGTATGAGATATACTCAGTACACTAACTTTTATGCTGTTGTGGTGATGGTGTGCTGTTGAGTTGGAACTGACCCATGACCCTCCAGTAGGTTTTCAGAAGCAGAAAATCACTGATTTGGAGTTGGGTTAATAACAATGAGTTTGGCGCTTTCTCTCTCTCTCTCTCTCTCTCAGTGTTTGTGTGTATAAGGAGATTATGACACTTACCTTCTGAATTTTAGTCTTTCCTTAAAACTTAAATGCTATACTCTAAGTAACATACCACTATCCTTCAAACAAAAGCACTAAGACTGCTAGCCCTCTGGACATGCCTTCAGTGTTCCCCTCAGAACAACAGGAGCTCAGGCCAGGGTCTAGCCTGGTGCCAGGTTTCTTGGACACACAGGCCATGATGGTTGGTAATTCCTGCTGTGTGTCTATCTCTCTCACTCTCTGCTCTCCTCCTTCCCACCCTAGTGACTGCATGCCCTTTGGTTCTTCCATTTAGAGTTCAAAACTCAAGCTGTCAAGTCCAATCATGATACCTGATATACATACAAATGAGAATGGCATGTCATCAGCGACTGACACTTGCACTTGGCACTGGGACATGCTCCACTTGGAAACTGCAGGTGTATGTATGATGTGGTGGAGACCACAACCACAATGCTTAGCTCAGGAATTAGGTGTGGATGTGCACAACATTCTGTAGCAAAGTTTTAGCCCTTTAAAAGAGATAGCACAAGTTACACAATTAATAACTAAAATATTGAATGCCTTTTCCCATCATAGATATTTAAAGGATGCTTGATGCAGTGAAGTATTAAATACAACCTGAGAAGACAATGAGCTGAACAGAGGAGTCACAGATTCAGAATAGGATACTTTGGTCATAAGGAGCTGAGGTGGTAAGATATATTGACCTGGGAATAAATATAAATAGGCAGAATATTCATGTTAGAAAGTAAGGCAGACGTGCAGTACAGAAATTCAATAGTGGATTTAACTGTGTGCCTATGGATTGGAAGTAAAACTCCTTACCCACTAGGCCACCAGACCTCCTTTATATTGTTGTTAAGTTCTGTAGAGTCAGAACTGACTCATAGATGACCTTTTAATGGTCAGAGGCCGTAAATTGCAAAGGAGAAGATTGCCCATCTTTCACTTTGGGTTGGCAGGACAACTTCTTACCATTAAGCCACCAGTGCTCCCTTATAGTGTGTAGAAGAATTTATTTTTGATTGAATGGACTTTCCACTCATGGACATATCCCATTCACAATTGGATATGACAAAGCACCTCTGGGAAGCTAACAGAGAGTACGGGGAGTGTTGGTCTTGGTCTTGCAGATTCACTGCTGAGCTCTCCCCAGCAGCTCGCACTATGAGAAGCATGTTCTATACTTCACTGGTATGAGGGGAGTTACAGTTCTCTGTTGGTAACTCATGTTTTTATAACATCACTTAAAACTTATCTCAGGCTCAGAGACAAAGTTCAAAGTCAAAGCCTTTTTATGCTCATTTAATTTGATATCTTTCATTAAGAATTGAAAGAGCCCTGGTGGCACCGTGAGTTTCATGTTGGACTGCTAGACAAAAAAGGTCACTTGTCAAACCCATCAGTTCCACTGAGAGGGGGAAAGGCTGAGTAATTTCAATGGAAGATTTAAATCCTGGAAGTCCAAAGGAGGGTTACTGTGAGTCAGAATCAACCGACGATCATAAGTTGGTTTGTTTTAGTGGTGATTTGAGTAAAAATTTATCCACCAGATGGGTTCTCATTCATTTTGTTTTCTGAGGGGAAAAAAAACCCCAAACCGAAACACAACCATTATGGTTTTGCATATGTATAATTATATGTGCAATGTAACAACATGATTCCAACTTCCTTCCTGTGACTCTCATTTCCATTCATCCTTTTATCCTACTTCCTCTACCTTTTGGCCTTTACCTTTGGCAAAGGCTACCCTCTTGACCATGTCTGGTTATTTACTCTAGGAAGTGAGGGCCTCCTTGGAGTTATTGGTTACCTTGTAGGCTTGTCTATTGTTTAACTGAACATTTGAGACATGAGGGAAGAGGCAAAGGATAACTTAGTAGTCGGTGGATCACTCAAAAAGGGATATCAGGAGAAGATCTGAACAGAGTTGGGAACCAAACTCTAAGGCATAAAAGTGGAGACTGGAGTTTTAGAGTCTCTTGGTATTGCTGTTGTTGTTATGTGCCATCCAGTCATCTGCAACTCATAGCGAGCCTATGTACAACAGCTCTGAACCCTGATCTATCCTGAGCCAACCTCATTGTCTCTGACACACCACCCCCATTATCCCAGTCACTGAATCAATTCATTTCATTGATGGTCTTCCTCTCTTGTGCTGTCCCTCCACCCTTACAAGCATGATAGCCCTCTCCAAGAACTGCTCCCTTCA
>NW_006399885.1:4807597-4817990 GCF_000299155.1 Elephantulus edwardii | reverse complement strand
TTATATAGTCGCCCCCACAGACTAATTTACTATGCAGCTCTTATTCTGGACTCTTGTCACACCAATAATACCTAGTCATATACTTCTTTTATGCAGTTTTCTCCCTTGTCTGTTTCAATGACATGTACATTATTTATTCCCTTGTTTCTTAGTTTTCCCCAATCCCCATGTCAGTCCTCTTTTATAACAGTGGCATTATACAACATTTGTCCTTTTGTGACTAAGATATTTCACTCAACATAATGTCATCCATAATCACCTATTTTGTATAATATTTCCTGGGGTTTTTGTTTTTCAGTGCTGCATAATATTCCATTGTGCGAATATACCACAGCTTCTGTGCCCATTTGTTTGTTGATGGACACTTGGGTTGTTTCAAACTCTTTGCTATTGTGAACAAAGCAGCAATAAACATGGGTGGGCATATAGCTGCTTGGATGACAGGTTATGGTTTCTTTAGGGCTTATTCCCAGTAATGGAATTGCTGGGTCAAATGGTATTTCTATTTCTAACGTTTTGAGGAAGCACCATATTGCCTTCCAGAGTGGTTGCACCATTTTACACTCCCACCAACAGTGAATAAAGGTTTCAGTTTTTCCACAACCTTGTCAGCATTTGTTGTTTGCTTCTCTGTTGAATTTTGCTATTTTTACTGGGGTGAGATGAGCTAGGGATTTTAAACATTTCTTCATGTGTTTGTTCGCCATCTGAACCTCTTCTTTGGTGAAGTGTCTTTTCATATCCTGTGCTCATTTTGCAATTAGGTTTTTTTTTACTTTTATCTCTTTTTGGTGCTCTAGTATTCTATAAATTCTAGATATAAATCCTTTATCAGATATGTCACTGTCAAATATTTTCCCCAGTCTGTGGCTTCTCTTTCTAACTTGTTGGAGAAATTTTTAGATGTGCATAGGCATTTAATTCTTAGAAGGTCCCATTCATCTATTTTATTCTTTCCTGGTTGTAGGTGTTTCAGGATACATGGAAGACCGTTCAATTTTGTGGATTAGGGCTTCTAGGGTTCTTCCAAACTTTTCTTTAATGAGGTTTATAGTCCTTGGTTTTAGTCCTAAGTCTTTGATCCACTTTGAGTTGTTTTTTGTGTATGGTGTGAGGTGTGGGTCTTGTTTGAGTTTTCTGCAGATGGTTTTCCAATTTTGCCAACATCATTTGTTAAAAAAGCTATCATTTCCCTACTTAACTGATTTCATCTCCTTGTCAAAAATCAGTTGAGCATAGGTAGGTGGGCTGATTTCTGGGTTCTCAATTCTATTTCATTGATCTATGTGTCTATCATTGTACCTGGGAATAAATCTAACTAGAAACACAAAGGATCTATTCTAAGATAATTACAAAACATTACTACAAGAAACAAAAAAGACCTGGAGAAATGGAGGACTATATCTTGCTTATGTATAGGAAGCCTCAATATTGTGAAAATGACAATCATACCAAAGACAATCTACATGTTCAATGCAATCTCAATACAAATGCCAATACCATTCTTCAATGAGATGAAAAAGGCAATCTCTAATTTTATTTGGAATGGAAAGAGATCCCAAATAAGTAGAACACTCCTTAAAAAGAGTCTCAAAGTTGGAGGCATCTCACTCCCTGATTTCAAATCCTACTATACTGCTGTGGTGGTCAAGACACACTCCCTTCTTAATTTTAAACTGTGTAGAGTTCCCATGCTCTGTTTGCACAATAGCCTCCCTTAACATGATCACAATTAAGTACTCTGGGACTCCCATTCTTCTCAATGCTAGCCATAACTTGTTGTAGTCCACACAATCAAAAACCTTTGGCTAGTCAGTAATGCATAAATACACATTTTTCTGGTATTCTTGCAGCCAGGATCCATCCCTCTGACATCAGCAATAATATCCCTGGAGCCACTTCTAAATCCTGCTTGAACTTCCAGCAGTTCCTATTTATGTACTGTTCTAGCTATTGTTAAATGATCTTCAGTAGTATTTTGCACACATGAGATATCAGTGCCATTGTTTGATAGTTTCCACATTCTGTTGGATAATCTTTCTTGAAAATGGGAACAAATATGGACCTCTTTCAATTCATTGACCAAACTGACCAGACAGCTGTCCTCCAAATTTCCTAGGTGAGCGCATCCAGGGCTGCATTAGTTAATTGAAACAAGTCAATTGGTATCTTGTTGATTTCTGGGGCTTTATTTTTTTACTAATGCCTTCAGTGCAGCTTCTACTTCTGCCTTTATTACTATTGGCTTCTGCTCATATGGTACTTCCTGAAACTTTTCAGTGTCAGTCAGTTCTTTTTGGTATAGTGAGATTCTGTGTATTCCCTCCATCTTCTTTTGATGCTTTCTTGGTCATTAAAAATATTGCCCATACCATCTTTCAGTATTGTGACACGAGGCTTAATTTGTTTTACAGTTCTTTCAGCTTGAGAAATGCAAAACTATTTCTTCCCTTTTTTTTCCTCTCCAATTCCAGCTCTCTGCACATTCCATTATAATACTTTGATTGTTTTCTCAAGCTGCGTTTTGAAATTTTCTGTTCACCTCTTTTACATCAGCACAGTTTCCCTTTTGTTCTCTATGCTCTAGTGCAAATTTTAGAGTCTCTTTTGACATCTATTTTGGGTTTTTCTTCATGTTTGTAATGACCTTTCACTCTCTTCATGAATGGGCTTTCTTCCTGGATACCATCATATAGCTCATCTGGTCTTTAAGCATAGATGTTCAATGCTTCAAGATGATCTTGAAATTTAGGTGGAACACATTTACAATCATATTTTGGTTCTTATGGATATTTTTATTTTCTTCACCCTTAATTTGAACTTGCACATGAGTAATTGATGGTCTACCACACAGTCCAAACCTGGCCTACTTTTGACTGCTGATATTGAGCCTCTCCAATGATTCCTTTTTTTTTTCCTTTTAGTTGTACATTATCATGTACATCTTTAACTTTTCTTATTTTTAGTTACCCCATATTACAAATAAGGCAATTGATCATCAGATTTGAGTCTAGTCAGTAATAGAAGAAACATATAAATATTTAGAAAGTATTGCTACTGGTGCTGTTACACTCCTTCAAATTAGCTCAGACTCATAATAATATATGCCAATGATTTCTTAAACAGATGTTGCCAATCTGATTCTCATGTCCATAGGTGACATCCATGTGTAAAGTCACCATTTGTGTCTTTTAAAAAAGGTATTTGCAGCGAATCAATCATTGAAAATACAAGGTGCAGTAATTATGTTTTCAGCCTCACTTCTATCACCAAGATCGTATATTCCAACTACTATTCATTCTTCACTGTTTCCAACTAAGGAGCTCCTAGCAAATTTCTGAGGCCTTGTTATCTTCCAAGCAAATGTGCATGGAGCAGGTTTCAGGGAAGCATCCTCAGCAAGCAGTTTACCACTTTGAACAAAATGCACAATTTGGTAATGCTTAGGGTTTACCTTTCCAAACTTGTGTCAAAACTATTCCAAGCTTGTTGCTTAACCCTTTGAATGGTTAACAATGAGAGCCATTCATTTATTCTCAAAAGGAGTTATGTGTTTCTCTGGCAGTTCAGGTCCACTAGTGGCTGGAAAATCAGATAGGAATTGTTTCTGACTTGATGGCAATGAGTTTAAGCTTTGTAGTTGTCAGGTGGTTGTTTTTTGGCTTAGATCCATTAAACAATTCTTATACTCACTCTACTGGGTCAATATTAAAGAGCCATAATCTTCTGGTATTGGTTGCTTCTTAATTTACCAACCTGGTTTGATATTTAGTATTGGTTGTCAATTTGCCTGGGCAATGTGATAGATGGTTGAGAGAATGAGGGATACCTTAGCTGAATCAGCTTCAGCTCATGATGACAGAAAACTGCCACATCCTGTGTTGTTCTCATCAGTGCTGGGATGCTTGAGTCTGTCATTGCTGTCATTGTGCCCATTTATGGCACCAACATTTCATGTCCTTTACCCTTGCTGGCCCTCTGCTGTACCAAACATGATGTTCTTCTCCAACAATCAACCCAAAGCAAGCAAGTCCGACAGTGTTTTGTTCTAATCCACAAGTTTTCATTGACTAGTTTTCAGGAGTAGCTTTGCAGACCTTTCTTCCTAGAATCTTCTCTATAATTTGTCCATCATGGATGACTTTGCTGATCTGCAGAATACTGTCAATATAGCATTGTTCATCACAGCAACAGACCTGTACATCATAGTACAACAAACTGACAGATGAGCCATTGTGCTCAGTCATTTAATCAGCAACTAATCTACATGTTGTTTATTAATTATATTTCTCTGCACAAACCAGACTGATATAGCTGGATATAGTCTACCTCTTGGCTCTTCCTACACTCATTCACAGAATGCAATTAATCTCTAAATTAACTTTTAATTCTGACATTCTAGAGTCAATATTCTGTGAAATCCGATTGGAAGACAAACATCTGTTCAATGTCAGCAGCTATGTGAGAATAAAGTACATGTTGCTGTTGTTGTTATACGACATTGAGTCACCCTCCACTCACAGTGACCCTATGTACAATAGCTCTGAACCCTGCCCTGTCCTGAGCCAGTCCCATTGACTGACACACCTAATCCCATTGCCCCAGTTACTGTGTCAATTTACCTCATCTAGGGTCTTTCTTTCCTGTGCTGTCCCTCCACCTTTCCAACCATGATGTCTTTCTCCAAGGACTGGTCCTGCCTAGCCACATGCCCAAAGAGTGAGAGACAGAGCTTCAAAATCCTTGCCTTTAAGGAGAAAATTGGTTTCACCCTCTCTAAGAGAGACCTTTTTGTTCTCTTGGCTGTCCATAATATGTTCAATACTTTTCTCCAGCAACACAACTCAAAGGCATCAGTCCTTCTTTTATTATCCTTAGTCATTTTCCAGCTCTCTGCTGCATAGCAAGTAAGTACAAAGATCATGGCCTTCATCAGGCGCACTCTACACTGACATCACTGCTCTTTAGCACTTTGTAGCATCCCTAATAGCAGACATCCCTAATGCAACTTGTCTTTTGATTTCCTGACTGCTGGTGCCAAGAATGTTGATTGTGGAGCCAACTGCTCTTTAGGACTTTGTAGAGGTCTCTAACAGCAGACTTCCCTAATGCAACTTGTCTTTTGATTTCCTGACTGCTCTGGTGCCAAGAATGTTGATTGTGGAGCCAAGAAAGCTGAAATTAACAACTTCATTCTCTTCTCCATCCATCATGGTGCTGCATTTGTCATAGTGGTGAGAATCTTTGTCTTCTTGATGTTACGCTTCAGTTCATAGTGAAGATGACCATCTTTCTGTAGCAGATGTCTCAGGTCTCTTGAGTTTCAGCAAGCAAGGTTGTATTATTTGGATAATGCAGGTTATTGAATATACCATGGACTGCTAAGAAGATGAACAGGTTCATCCTGGAGAGAGTTAAACCAGGCTGTTCTTTGAGGCAAGGATTCTGAAGCTTTGTCTGACATACTTTGGACATGTTGCAAGGAAGGACCAGTCCTTGGAGAGGGTAGAGGGACAGTGCAGGAGAGGAAGACCCTTTATGTGTTGGATTGATTCAGTTACTGGAGTAGTGGGGGTGGTGTATTGGAGACAGTGAAACTGGCACAGGACAATGCAGGGTTTAGGGCTATTGTACATAGAGTAACTATGAGGTGCAGGCAACTTGATGGCACATAACGAAAACACAACAGTAACAACAGGTTGTTGATGAGTCTCCCTTAAATCTTGATGTCACACTTCCCCTCATTGTTGTTGTTGTTGTTTTTATGTGCCGTCGAGTCGTTTCTGACTCATAGCGACCCTATGCACAACAGCCCTAAACCCTGCTCTATCCTGCGCCAACCGCACCACCTCTGACACACCCATCCCGATTACCCCAGTCACCGAATCAATCCATCTCATAGAGGGTCTTCCCCACCTGCGTTGTCCCTCAACCCTCCCAAGCATGATGTCCCTCTCCAAGGACCCGTCCCTCCTGGTAACATGTCCAAAGTATGTCAGACGAAGCCCCAGAATCCTTGCCTCCAAGGAGTAGCTTGGTTTAATCCTCTCCAAGATAAATCTGTTTATTTTCCTGGCCGTCCAGGGTACATTCAGTACCCTTCTCCAGCACCACAGCTCAAAAGCATCCACTCTCCTTCTGTCCTCCCTAGTCATTGTCCAACTCTCTGATGCATAACAAGTGATTGCAAATACCATGGCCTGTATCAGGAGCACCTTAGTCTCCAGAGAGACACTGTTGCTCCTGAGTACCTTAGAGAGGTCCCTAATAGCAGACTTTCCCATCGCGATACGCTTTTTGATTTCCTGACTGCTGGTGCCAAGAGTGTTGACTGTGGAGCCGAGCAAACTGAAGCTGTGAACACTCTCAATCTCTTCGTCATCCATCCTGATGCTGCCAATTGGTCCAGTGGCAAGAATCTTTGTCTTCTTGACATTGAGCCTTAGTCCATACTGAAGGCTGCAGTCCTTGACCCTTCGCAGCAAGTGCATGAGGTCCTCCTCAGTTTCAGCAAGCAGGGTTGTGTCATTTGCACTTGGTCTCTCCCCTCATAAATCTACAAAATATATAGGGGCAGTCAA
The DNA here is from genome assembly GCF_000299155.1 of Elephantulus edwardii. Classification (NCBI taxonomy): domain Eukaryota; kingdom Metazoa; phylum Chordata; class Mammalia; order Macroscelidea; family Macroscelididae; genus Elephantulus; species Elephantulus edwardii. The sequence goes on along the minus strand of NW_006399885.1, from coordinate 4,811,409 downwards.
ATGCTTGGAATATGTTCTTCTATAAGAAAGCTGTTTTGAGGTGGAATAGTTGTTATAGTGAAGCTCTGGTGGCCTAGTGGCAAGAAGTTGTGTTTCAATCTCAAACACACAAGTTTCTAATCCACCAGTAGCTCCACAGGAGAAGGATGGATGGACACTCTCCTCTTTTGCAGTTCACTGCTTCTGAACACCTTCTGGAGGGTCAGCTATATGGGTTAGTCTTGGCTCTATAGTAAACAGCAACAAAACCAACAATAGCTATTGTAAGAAGGAACACTGGTTTCAAAGTGTATAATTGTTTGGGTTACTACTAACTGAAAAGTCACTCACTAAATCTTTAGCCACTTAGCAGGAGAAAGATGGAAAGTCTCTTTGTATAAATATTTGTTGTTGTATGTGCCTGAGTCACAACTCATAGTTGACCTTCCAATGAGTTTTCAGGGGTTTTGCGTCATGTAGGAGGATATCATTCATCTTTTCCCTGAGGAGTTGGTGAATTTGCACCATCTGCCTTAGGGTTGGTCATGTAACTCCTCACCACTGGGCCACCGGAGCTCCCTCAGAAAGATTTACAGCCTTTGAAATGCAATGGGACCAGGGATTGGAATGGGAAAAGGTCTCTATGAATTAGATCCAGTCATAGAAGCTTTTATATTTTTAAAAAAGTTTTCTCCCCCCACCTCCATAAAGTAATTTCCCCTTGTAAAGTCAATAATTTAGCTTTGTGGTCGATATCTGTCAAAATTACTGAACTTTGCTATGATGTTGTTGTTGACTGCCACCAAATTGTTGATGACTCAGAGCGACCATATGAACAAAAGCACCCATCACAGAGCATCAACTGCTTCCTCAATCTCCAAACAAATTTAAAAACCAAGGCACTCCATGAGGTCCTTAATTCCACAATCCTTCCCAACTAAGCATTCCCATTGGCTCTCACCAAAGAAAAAGTGCCCATCTTAGAAACATAAACGGTGACTATACACATGAACTTTACCTAATGTTCTACACAGGAATCAGATTGATTACATTATGGAGAAAAATAGCTGGAGAAGCCCAGTATCTGCTGTGAAAACTAGGGCAGGTCCTGATTATGGAACAGACCATCAACTACTCATACGCAAGTTCAAAATGAAGCTAAAGAAAATTAAATTAAATCCACAGAACCAAAGTTTGACCTCGCGTCTATCCCACCAGAATTTAAAGACTATCTCAGGAACTGGTTTGAAGCCTTGAGCACCAATGAGCAAAAACCAGATGAGCTGTGGGAGGATGTCAAGAGTATTATCTCTGTAGAATGCAAAAAGTCACGCAAAGACAGAGGAGGATGAAAAGACCAAGATGGATGTCAGAAGAATCTTTAACACTAGAACACCAAGAAGCCAAAAGCAAAGGGAAGAAATTAAGAATTTAAACAGAAGATTTCAAAGGGCAATGTGTGAAGATAAAAGAAAAGTATTATAATGAAATGTGCAAGGAGCCGGAGCCAGAAAATTAAAAGGCCCAAACTTGCTCAGCATTTCTTAAACTGAAGGAGCTGATGAATAATTTTAAGCCACGAGTTGCAAAACTTAAAGATGCTGAAGGCAGAATGTTGAATAACTCAGAAAGCTCAAAAGAAGATGGAAGGAGTACACAGAGGCACTATACCAAAAAGAGTTGGCTTACACAGAAGAATTTCATGAAACAACATCTGATCAAGTACCTAAGGTGATGAAGGAGTAAGTTTCAAGCTGCTCTGAAGAAATTGGAAAAAAAAAACAAACCCGAAAACATATAAGGTCCCAGGAATCGATGGAATACCAACATATTTCATCAAACAGATGCTGTCCTGGATGCATTCATTCACCAAATTATGCCAAGAAATCTGGAAGACAACTACCTGGCCAACTGACTGGAAGAGATCTCTATTTATTCCCATTCCAAAAAAAGGTGACCCAACAGAGTGTGGAAATTATTGAATGATATCACTAATATCACACACAGGTAAGATCCTCCTGAAGATTATCCAGAAATGACTGGAACAGTACATCAGGTTGGATTTAGAAGAGACCAAGTCACGAAGGACATCATAGCCAATGTTAGATGGATATTTGGTTGAAAGCAGAGATTACCAGAGGAATGTCTCTCTGTGTTTTATTGATTATGTAAAGGCATTTGACTATGTGAATAACAACAAATTGTGCCTAACTTTGAGAATAATGGGGATCCCAGAACACTTAATTGTGCTCGTGTGAAATGAGAGAGACCTGGACCAGAGAGTAGTAATTAGAACAGAACAGGGTAACACTGCATAGTTACAGATCAGAAAAGGTGGCCAGGAGGGACCAGTCATTGGAGAGGGGCATTATGTTTGGAAGGGTAGAGGGGCAGTGCAAGAGAGGAAGAACCAGAATTAGATGGATTGACTCAGTCACTAGAGAAATGGGATTCAAGTCTGTCAGAAATGATGAGATTGACTGAGGATAGGGCAGGTTTCAGAGCTAATGTGTCTAGGTTGCTGTGAATTGCAGGCAACTCAATGGCACATAACCACCACCACCACCACCACAACAACCATAGTCTTGAGGGACATCAAGGAAGTTGGTATATCATATTCAACAAAGACAGTGATCTACATTCTACCTTGTTCAGTTATGACTGGGGTCTTAATGACTTGCTAGCAGCCATGTCAGGTACAATTATTGTCTCTATCTGCCCAGAAGAAAGGACAGAGAAGAAAAGCAAAGATGTTTAGAAACAATTAGTCCAGTGGATTAACTCAAATAAGATATATAACTTACAAAGATAAATTACTAAGATATATTAAGTACAGACATAAATAAGATAAATAATTTATAGGGATAACTTTAAATAGGACAATTTTATATAGTGTAAATTTTGAAAATATAGTTGAGATAGAGTATTTTCTAGAAAATATACTTTACAAAAATGAAACTTTTTTACAAAGAATAAAATTAACAAAGTTTTTAATAAAATCCAAACAGCTCAGTCTGGGTCATTTGGAAAAGTAGGGAATATCGAAGACAGTTCAAATAAAGAAAAAGAAATAAAGAGAAGAAGATAAAGAAAAGAGAGAAATTTCTGTTTCTCGGGCACAATTTCTCTGTATGGCTGAAAACATTGAGACTAATGAAAATTGCCCGAGGTTAAATATTTATAAGGAATAGCCAGGAAAGCAAGGATCAGAACCTTGTAAATATGTACTCCTGATACTGGTATTAGTCAGTGGGAGAAAAAGAATAGACTGTTCATTAAATAAGATCTTTACAACTCAATTGATAAAAATTAATCTTATATGGCTAAACTCCAGCCATGAAAAGAGAATGTTTAAATATTTAGATGATACTACAGAATGCTATTGCTGTGACCTTAGGTTAAGGAAGACTTTCTTGGCTGTTACTCTCTTTCTTAAAATAAAACATCAAAGGCAAAGACCAAGAAGAAAATGAATAATAAAGTTTGCAAGATTAAGTTTTAAAATTTCTGTACAAAGACATCATGAACAAAATACAAAGAAGTAGAAAAATGTATTTGCATGCATATAATTGAAAATACATAGTAGATAGCTTGACTATAAGTAGGCTTATGTAAATAGTAATGATAGGAGAAGTGGATAAATAAGAGAAAAAATGGAATGGGGCAACTTAATATTCTGACAAACATGGAAATCTTATCACCTTCCCTAGCAATCAGAGAGTATAAGATAAAGCAAAAATGTTAGATCATGCACATCCATCAGCCTGAACTTTAAAATGTCCAGCTTGGTCAAGGACTGGAAGAACATTATTTCTTTTTTTTTTTTTAAATTT
>NW_006399885.1:4799167-4804857 GCF_000299155.1 Elephantulus edwardii | reverse complement strand
TGGGAAAAAGTTTTTGGTAATGACATGTCAGACAAGGGACTTATATCTAGAATTTATAAAATACTCGAGCACCAAAACAAGATCAAGGAGAATAATCCAATTGAAAAATGGGCACAGGATATGAACAGAACATTATTTCTTATATGTTGCTGATGAGAATGCAAGTTGTTTCAACAACTCCTGAAAAAAACGTTACTTGATAGGAGATATTTTATGTAAACTTATGTTTACTTAATTAACTTGAAGCAACTAAAGGATACAGATACAAAAATCAATGCCTTCATATCGTGGTGTTGCAGAAGAGTATGGAAGGAACATAGACTTCTAAAAAGAAAAAAGAAACACAAAACAGAAACAACCAACAGATGTATCTTGAAGAAAGTGCAGCTGGAGTGCTCCTTTAAGACAAGGATGTTAATGCTTCATCTCATAGACTTGAGGCATGCTGCAAAGAGTTCATTAGAAAAAGAAACACAAGAGAAGAAGACACGCAGTGGAATGGATTGACATGGTGACTAAAACAATAAGCTTGAATATGAAGGAGATTATGGAGTATGGTGTGGGATAGGGTAAGATTCAGATCTGTTGTTCATAGGGTGGCAATGAGTAGTAGTCTGCACCTAAAAACAATACTGCATTGAAAAACTCAGGGAAATGGTCAAGTCACATTAGCTTCTAAGTTACTATTATCTGGATCATAAAAGTAGCTCTCAACAGCAAATAGTTGTTATGTGCTGTCAAGTCACCTATAAATCATAGTGACCTTATGTATAACAGCCCTGAAGCCCAACCTGTCCTGAGTCAGTCTTGCTGACTCTGACACACACGCCCCCCATAACCCCAGTTACTGTGTCAATTCATCTCATCTGGGGTCTTCCTCTCCTGCACTGTCTTCTCCAAGGATGTGTTCCTCCTGACTACATGATCAAACAAAATATGTGAGATAGAGCTTCAAAATCCTAACCTCCAAGGAGAAACTTGGTTTCACTCTCTCCAAGACAGATCTATTTGTTTTCTTGGCGGTCCATGGTATGTTCAAGACTCTTTTCCAGCACCACAGTTTGAAGGCATCAATTCTTCTTTTGTCATCTTTAGTCATTGTCCAGTTCTCTGGTGCATAGTAAGTAATTGCCAAGACTATCCTTACTCTTTAGCACTTTAAACATGGTCTTTGAAGCAGGTTTTCTCAATGCAATCAATGCATTGTTTGATTCCTTGTCTGCTCCTTCTGTGGGTGTTGATTGTGGGCCCAAGCAAAATGAAGGTTTGACAACTTCAGCCTTGGCTGTATTTATCATGATGTGGTTTACTGGTCCAATTGTGATGACTTTTGTTTTCTTTTTGTTGAGGTGCACTCCATACTAAAGACAACCTAGCCTTGAATTTCATCAATAAGCCTCAAATCTCCATTACTAAAGCAAAGTTTTGCTACCTGCATACTATTAATTGTTAATAATCCTGATTATTATTAGGACTATAAGATTAGAAATCAATGTGGATTTCTTTTCATCAGTTGGCCAGGTACTGTCTTCTAGATTTCTTGGCACAAACTGGTAAGCATGTCCAGAGCAGCATCTGTTTGTTGTTGTAACATGTCATTTGGTATTCCATCAATTCCTGGTGAGGTGGCTTATATTTTTGCCAATCCCTTTTCCAATCTTGATGCTACATTTCACATAGTCTTCCTTCTTGGATTATTTGTTCAAAAGTGCCTAAGAGAGGCTTAGAGTAAAGCAGAAAGAATCTGTCTCTGTTTGCTGATGAAAGACCAGCCAGCCCTAAATGTGCCAACTCATCCACACCCTGGCATTGGACTTGGGTGAGTGGACTAAAGGAAGTTCTAAGTGGACTGAGGTTATCTTGAGTTTATTAAAATTAACTTTTGTCACCCAGTGAAATTGACACTTGTCAAGAAATAGAAATTAAACTACTTAAAGGGCTAAAGATCAGAAATGTAAATTTGGCCATGCCTTTTCAGAGTAGTATGTAGGATTTTTTTGAGAGTGCTAGGGTAAAGAGGGCTGTCTCTCTCAATGCCAGGTGCAGAAAATTAAAAGGGAAGAACTCACTTGGCATTTCTTAAACTGAAAGAACAAATTTAAGCTTTGGATTGCAATACTAAAAGATGCTATGAGCAAAATCTTGATTGAATCAGGAAACATCAAAACAAGATGAATGGAAAACACTGAGTCACTGTACCAAAGTGAATTGGCTGATATGGAATCATTTCAAGAAGTCATATATGACCAACACACCAGAGATGATGAAGGAAGAATTTTAAGATGCACTGAAAGAATTGGCAAAAAAATAAGGCTCCAGGAATTGGTACAATATCAACTTACATGTTCAAGCAAACAGATGCAGCTCTGGATGTGCTGAGAAATTTGTTCTAAAAAATCTGTACGACAGCTAGCCGGCTGACTGAAAACTATTGACATTTATTTCCAATCTAAAAAAAAATGTAATCCAACAGAAAGTGAACTTTATTGAACAATATAATTAATATTACTTGTTGAGCAAAATCTTGCTGAAGATCATTCAGAGCCAGATAGAATGGCATATTGGCAGAGAACTGCCGGAAATTCAAGCTGGATTTAGAAGAGGCTGTGGCACTAGGGATATCATTGCTCATGTTAGACAGAACCTGGCTGAAAGCAGAGAATATCATGAGGATGTCTATATGTGCTTTATTAACTATGCAAAGGCATTTATGTAGAAGGCAACAAATTATGGCTAACATTGAGAAAAACGGGAATCCCAGAACACTTAATTTTGTTTATGTGAAACCGTGCATATATCAAGAGGAGGTTGTTGGTATTGAGCAAGTGAATAATCCATGGCTTAAAATTGAGAAGGTGTGCATCGGAGCTGTATCCTTTCTTCATACCTGTTCAATCTATATGCTCAACAAATTATATGAGAAAACAGACTTTATAAAGAAGAATGTGGCATCAAGATCTGTGGAAGACTCATCACCAGTCTGCCTTAGGTGGACGATACTACTTTGCTTATTAAAAGTAAGCATTTGAAGTGCTTGCTACATACGAAAAATCAAAGATGACAAAGTGCTCCTTGGAAGAAAGGATGGATTGATATAATGACTGCTATAATGGACTCAAGTATATCTAACCTGGTGAGGATGGTACATGATGGTTCAGATCTGTTGTTCATAGGGATGCTTTGAGATGTAGTCTACCTGAAAGTACACAACAACAAGAAGTGTAAATAGAGGAGGCAGATTCTTTCATGAGAATGAATCTGATGAGGTGTGATTGGAAGGAGTATGGCATAATTTACACAGCTTTTATTAAAGCAAGAAAGCTGATTTTGTTGTTGATGCTGTTACATTAAGTTTCTTGGTTTTTTGTTCAGGAGTCCTTGTGTGGCACAAATGATTAAGCTCTCCACTATCAGCGAGGCAAAAGATTGGCAGTTCAAATCCAGCCAGAGTTACTGCAGAACATAGGTCTGATGACGTACTTATGAAAGGTCACAGCCTTAAAATACCTATGGATGTACACCAGTATTCATAGCAGTATTATTCACCATCATAACACCATGGAAACAGCCCAAATGACCAACCACAATCTAATGGATTGAGAAATTAGGATACATTCACATGATGAAGTACTACACAGCACACAGGAGCAATGATTTTGTAATCATTACCTAGTTTGTAAGGGACTAGAGAGCATTATACTAAATATACTAACTTGGTCCCATAAGGACAAATACCGTATAAGACTATAATTTTAGAACATATGTGAGGATCTAAAGGGGGGGGAATGAGGGGAGCAAAGAGGTGAGGTAAGGTTCGGTAGGAGAACGGTTAATTATAGAGCTGCACAATTTGATGGGTGGGGGGGTGGGTAGAAAAAGGAAATGTGAAAGATTTGGTGTGAAAAACAATGTATACAAACTTTGTAAGTAAATCAGTATAGAATGTTGTTGTTGTTGTTATGTGCCGTCAAGTCACTTGGGATTCATAGTGACCCTATGTACAGCAGCCCTAAACCCTGCTCTGTCTTGTGCCAATCTCACTGTCTTAAACACACCCACCTGATTACCCCAATCACTGAATCAACGACCTCATAGGGGCCTTCCCCTCCTGCGCTGTCCCTCCACCCTCCCAAGCATGATGTCCCTCTCCAAGGACCGGACCCTCTTTACAACATGTCCAAAATATGTCAGACGAAGCCTCAGAATACTTGCCTCCAAGGAGCTCCCCCTGTTTAACCCTCTCCAGGGTTAAACTTGTTTGTTTTCCTAGCAGTAAATGGTACACACAATACTCTCTTCCAGGCATAAATTCTCCTTCTATCCTCCCTAGTCATTCTCCAACTCTCTGACACATAACAAGTGATTGCAAAGACCACGGCCTGTATCAGACGCACCTTAGTCTCCAGAGTGATACCATTGCTCTTCAGTACTTTGGAGAGGTCCCTACCAGCAGATTTTCCCATCGTAATGCATCTTAAATTTCCTGGCTGCCCATGCCAAGAGTGTTGACTCTGGAGTCAAGCAAACTAAAGCTGTGAACAATCTAAATCTCTTCATCATCCATCCTGATGCTGCCAATTGGTCCACTGGTGAGAATCTTTGTCTTCTTGACATTGAGCCTCAATCCATATTGGAAGCTGCAGTCCTTGACCCTCTGCAGCAAGTGCTTTAGGTCCTTCTCAGTTTCAGCAAGCAGGGTTGTGTCATCGGCATAATGCAGATTGTTAATAGATCTTCCACCAATCCTAATGCCATACTCCTCATAGAGCCCAGCCTCCAGGATAAGCTGCTCTGCATACAGGTTGAAAAGTTATGGAGACAGTACACATCCTGGGCATACACCCCTCCCAATTTTGAACCATGCAGTGTTTCCTTGCTCTATTCTGACTGCCTCTTGGTCCAAGTATAGGTTTCATAGTAGCATAATCAAGTGTTCTGAGATTCCTATTCTTCTCAGAATCATCCTCAGTTTGTTATTATCCACACAGTCAAATGCCTTTGTATAATCAATGAAACACAGATAGACATTCCTCTGGTATTCCCTGCTTTCAGCTAAGATCCATCTAATCACGAGCCCTTCTAAGCCCTGCCTAGACTTCTGACAGTTCTCTGCTGATGTGCTGTTCCAGTTATTTTTGGATAATCTTCAGTAGAATCTTGCTTGTGTATGAAAGAAATGATATTGTTCTATAGTTTCCACACTCTGTTGGGTCACCCTTCTTTGGAATGGGAACAAATATAGATCACTTCCAGTAAGCTGACCAAGTGGTTGTTCTCCAGATTTCTTGGCACAACTTGGTGAGCACATCCAGGGCAGCATCTGTTAGCTGAAATAAATCAACTGGTATGCCATCTATTCTTGGGGCCTAATTTTTTGCTATCTCCTTCAAAGCAGTTTGAATTTCTTCCTTCATCTCCATAGGCTCTTGCTCATACGTTGTTTCATTAAATTCTTCTGTGTCTGCCAATTCCTTTTGACACAGTGACTCAGTATATTCTTTCCATCTTCTTCCAATACTTCCTGGATCACTTAATATTCTGCCTAAAACATCCTTGATTATACCAACCGGAGGTTTGAGTTTGTTCTTCATTTCCTTGAGCTTAAGAAATGCTGAGTGAGTTCGGCCCTTTTGATTTTCTGACTCCAGCTCCTTGCACATTTCATTGTAATATTTTGCTTTGTCATCCCG
>NW_006399885.1:4766303-4795932 GCF_000299155.1 Elephantulus edwardii | reverse complement strand
GGGTAGAGAGAATAGTGCAACAATGAATGAATGGAAACCCAAAATCTCTGTAAATGTTTATGAAAATTAATAAAATATAGAAAAAAAAAGAAGTTAAAGTTCAGAGTGCTGACTCCAGGGAAAGGCTTTGTCTTGGCAGGTTTTGGAAGAGAGTCCGCATCTCCTGAAGAATCTGTATGCCTGATATGCTTTGCCTGTCTCCATATGTCTTTGCCTTTCCTGGGGTCAGGAAGCATCCTAGCACAGATGGCTGGTGTTCCGAACAGTTTTGCTTCTCTCCTCAGTTATACTCCAATCCACCTTCTGCTCACTTCCTCTTCCCTTTAACTCCAATGAGACAAAAGTTGTTAGAGGCCACACATTGGATCAGTGCAGCCATAGGGTATTACATCCCACCCTCAATCCTCTTACAAATGATTGGTTTATCAGATCATGGGGAATTGTTACACAGCCACCACTATACTGATACATCAAGGGATGTAATCTAATCCCTGATAGTGGTGATGTTCTCTCCTACTGAGGACACAGGGATTGATTGCTGTTGTGTTTTCAGAAATCGGCAGCTAACTTGACAGTGTTACCCCCAACTAACTCATGGTGATCATTCCCACCCCCACTCCCCAATAAGGAATAAAGGAAACACTATCTGGTCTTGTGCTATTCCAATGGCCAGTTGTGGCTTGGACACTGCGAGTGACACAATTTCACTGGCTGATTTTCAAAACCTTACTCCAGAGACTTTGCTGAAACTTGCAGTAACATGAAACCCTCCGCTGACAGAAGAGGGATAGTTGTAGTTGGGTTACTTTGGTGGAGAATCAAACATCCTGCAAGGAAGGTTAGAATTTGACCACTGAAGAGCCAACACAGAAGGGTTTTTTTTTTTATAACATCATCTACTTATTTTATCTCAAATTATCTAGGAGTAACAATGTCAGTTTGAGGACAAAGGTGAGTCTGATTCGGGCCATGATTTTTCCGATCACTTTCTATGAATCTGGGAGCTGGACAATGAATGCAGATGACAGAAGAAGAATTGATGTCTTCAAGCTGTGGTGTTGGAGAAGAGCACTGAATATTCCATGGACAGGCAAAATAACAAATGTCTTGGAGAAAGTGCAGCCAGAGTGCTCTTTGGAGGCAAAGATAATGAAATTTTGTCTCTCATACCTCGGGCATATTGCTAGGAGGGGCTATTCCTGGAAAAGGACATGATTCTCAGAAAGACAGAGTGTTACCAAAGGAGAGAAGAAGGTCTTCAACTAGATAGATTGACACAGGGACTGCTGCAATGGGTTCTAGTATGTCAGGAAGTGTGAGGAAGCCACAAGATAGGACAGGGTTCAGATCTGTTTTTCATAGGGTAACTATGGGTCATACTTAACTCAGTGGTACACAACAGCTTATTCCGTCGTACATTTTATAAACTCGGACACCTACAAAGAAATGGCTTTGAAGGAAAATTCTAGTGTAGCAACGTCTGTGCTTCAATGGCTAAATTAAGTAGAATAGCTGATAAGAGGTGAGGGAATAGGAATACTTATTTTGGCTTAGCCTTAAGGAATACTATGTTTCTAGATAATAGAAAGCTTCCACTACCATTAAGTTTATTTAAACTCTTGGTGATCCTTCATTTATGAGCAGCTGGTATATTTGAACTGCTGACCTTTTGGGTTCAGTTCAGCATTTACACATTATGCCATCTGTGTTCTTCAATGTAAGAGCTACTCTTGTTTTTAAGCCAGTAAACCACCCAGAGCCCACTATTCCCCCAAGACTCACAACTAATCTGGTGCCCATTTCTCAGTTGTCCTACCTTGAAATCAACCTGATACTTTGTATGTTGTTGTTGTTGTTATGTGCTGTCGATGCAACAGCTCTAAACCCTGCTCTATCCTGTGCCAACTGCACCGCCTCTGACACACCCATCCCGATTACCCCAGTCACCGAATCAATCCATCTCATAGAGGGTCTTCCCCTCCTGCGCTGTCCCTCCACCCTCCCAAGCATGATGTCCCTCTCCAAGGACCCGTCCCTCCTGGCAACATGTCCAAAGTATGTCAGATGAAGCCCCAGAATCTTTGCCTCCAAGGAGTAGCTTGGTTTAATCCTCTCCAAGATGAAACTGTTTGTTTTCCTGGCAGTCCATGGTACCTTCAGTACCCTTCTCCAGCACCACAGCTCAAAAGCATCCACTCTCCTTCTGTCCTCCCTAGTCATTGTCCAACTCTCTGATGCATAACAAGCGATTGTGTACCTTAGTCTCCAGAGAGACACTGTTGCTCCTGAGTACCTTTGAGAGGTCCCTAACAGCAGACTTTCCCATCGCGATACGCTTTTTGATTTCCTGACTGCTGGTACCAAGAGTGTTGACTGTGGAGCCGAGCAAACTGAAGCTGTGAACACTCTCAATCTCTTCGTCATCCATCCTGACGCTGCTAATTGGTCCAGTGGCGAGAATCTTTGTCTTCTTGACATTGAGCCTTAGTCCATACTGAAGGCTGCAGTCCTTGACCCTTCGCAGCAAGTGCATGAGGTCCTCCTCAGTTTCAGCAAGCAAGGTTGTGTCATCTGCATAACGCAGATTGTTAATAGATCTTCCACCAATCCTGATGCCACAATTCTCCTCATAGAGCCCAGCCTCTCAGATAATCTTCTCTGCATACACGTTGAAAAGGTATGGAGACAGGATGCATCCCTGGCGTACACCCTTCCCAATTTTGAACCATGCAGTGTTACCCTGCGCTGCTGTTCTGACTACTGCCTCTTGGTCCAAGTATAGGTTTCGTATTAGCACAATTAAATGCTCTGGGATTCCCATTCTTCTCAGAGTCACCCACAGTTTGTTATGATCTACACAGTCAAATGCCTTTGCATAATCAATGAAACACAGATAGACATTCTTCTGGTATTCCCTGCTTTCAGCCAAGATCCATCTAACATCAGCAACGATATCCCTAGTACCACGACCCCTTCTAAACCCAGCCTGGACTTCCGGCAGTTCTCTGCTGATGTGCTGTTCTAATCGTAATTATTATTAATTCCATGTTATGAAAGAATATTTGTAAGTATCCTTGGCACTTAAAGAAACCCACCATAGTGCTATGGAGTTGAATCTATCTCTTCATTGGGGTGAACTTTGATCAGATTTCTGAGGTTGTAAATCTTAATTGGGGGAGATTGCCCACTATCCTTCCATGGAGAAGCTGGTAGATTTAACTCCTGACCTTTTGGTTAGTCATGCAACATGCTAAGCTCCTTATCATGCCATTAAGACGAGTGCATGTATTCTCTACTTTATTATTTGCTTTACTGTGCTTCACAGATACTTGTGTTTTTTTTGTAATTGAAGGCCTGGAGCTTGCTAACTCTAGCAAGTCTATTGGCACCTTTTCCCACAGCATATGATCGCTTTGTGCCTCTGTGACATGTTTTGGTAATTCTCATGATATCTTGGACTTTTTCACAATGCTATTGCAAACAATTGAAAGGGACTTGTACTCTCAATACAAAAGTGGGTGGTTCAAATTCACCAGGTGCTTCGAGGTAGGAAGGAAGACCATCTCCTCTCATAAAGTTCACATCCTCAGAAAACCCACTGGAGGGTCAGCTATGAGTCTGTCTGACTAGATGGCATTGAATAAGGTATTTCATGGGTAATAACAAATACAAATATACAGCCATTGTATTGATTCCAACTCATAGTGGTTCTACAGGGCAGGGAGGAGCTGCCTTTTAAGGTTTGCAAGGTTCTTTCTCACCATTAGGCCGATTGGCAGCATCATGATAGAGGGTGAAGAGACTGAGATTTTTAACAGGTCTAGTTTGCTTGGCTCCACAATTGATACTATTGGTACTAGCATCCAGAAAGACGAGTTGCATTGGGAAAGTTTGCTGTTATGGACCTCTACAGAGTACTGAGGAGCAACTATGTCAGTCTGGAGACTAAGTAAGGTTTGCCTGATCCAAGCCATGATCTTTGCAATTACTTAATATGCATCAGAAAGCTGGACAATGACTAGGGATGATGGAAGGAGAATTGATACCTTTGAGCTGTGGTACTGGAAAAGAGTATTGGATATACCTTGGATTTGAAGGAGAACAAACAGATTTGTCCTGGAAAGGGTAAAATGAGGCTGCTCCTTGGACGTAAAGGGCTGAGGCTTTGTCTGACATACTTTGGACATGTTGCAAGGAGGGAGCAGTCCTTATAGATGGACATCATGCTTGGGAGGGTGGAGGGACAGTGAAAAGAGAGGAAGATCCTCAATGACATCGATTGACTCTGTGACTAGAGTAATGGGGGTAAGTGTTTCAGAGAAAATAAGGTTAGCACAGGATAGAGTAGGTTTCAGAGCTATTGTATGTAGGGTCCCTATGAATCACAAGCAACTAACAGCACATTACAACAACAACAACAACAACAAAACCAAAAAACAACAACAAGGCTCTGTATCTTTACAGAAGCAGATTGCCTTATCTTCCATCTGCAGAGTGGCTGATGAGTTTGAAACACCAATTTTCCTGGTAACAAATGGTCTGCAAGCCCAACTTTTACCTGAACACATCAACTCATTGATGAGGAGTCAGAGCTACTCATAGCTGACCCTTCATTGTGTTTCAGACACTGTAAACCACAGAGGAGAGGATTGCCCACCTTTTCTGCCATTAAGCCACTGACCCATGAGCTAGACACGTGGGGCTTTTGGGTGAGCAACAAAACTCCCGCCTGACTAGCGATCAAGAACTCCTCATACATGCAATAGGAAGCAAACAACAACAACAAAACCCCTGTCTATTTAATGTGGTATTTACTTTATTGCAGCAGTCTGAAACTGAACCTGCAGTATCTTGCATTAACCTTGGTCTATTTCCAATCATTTCTTACAGCTTATATTATCCTTTGAACGATTGTTTAGAAAGGTTATGAAACAACAGTTTGATAACATAAAATCAAGACTTCTTGAAATTTGGCATCACTCCAAATCCCCCAAGGGGATGAATGGCTGTAGGTGTTTTTACCATGAAGGTCCCATGCCCATCATGCCCATTTCTCTCTCTCTCTCTTTCTCTCTCTGTGTGTGTGTGTCCCCATAAATTGACATGAAAAGCACTTTGCTTGATTTCTTCACAAAGTCCCGGCCACTTGCCTCCACATTCTGCTTCTATGCCCTGCCACTTACTAACAGAGGAATACATTTTTGGGGCCACAGACCAATGAACACATTGTAGAGTTCGGTCTCAATGGGCAGGAGTGTTTTGTTTTTTTATTTTTTCAACAGCCCCGTTGCTTTTTCAGAAGCAGCTGACTGAAACAGAAAAAAGAAAACCAAGAGCTAAAGTGAAGGCCACCCAATTTAATACAAGGTTCACTGGGATGAAGAACTAGAAGAATGGATGCATTTAAAACGAATTCAAAAGCATCTGCATGGAGTTATTTTTGCCATTAACCTTTAGAGGGAAACTAGAATTGACATCGCTGGATTTTTTTTCCTTCTGAAGTACTGGGTATTTGAGTGTATTCAGTATAAGGTTGTCTATGTCCAGGTTTGGATGAATGTGCCTTGTCATTTCTATGTCCAAGCAGTCATAGAGCTGTGCTGTAGTCAGCTTTCTGGTCTCATTTGTAGGAGTCGCTGATTACAAGGCATAAACATGACTCTCTGGACTGGGCTGCTTTGAAAGAAGAAATTAAAAAAGAGCAGCTGTAGCAGATGAAGTGGTAATTTAATGAAACCAGCCTCTGCCGTCAAGGTTTGGAAATGGCTGCCCTTAAAAGTGAGTACAGCTGAAAGCAGTGATAATAATTCCCCAATTAGTAAATTAAACTGAGAAGCCCAGTTAATTACAGTAAAACAATGAGGCAATTAATCTTTAAATTCTGAACTCACTTCCCTGTAATATTATGTGTCTTATCCCTCACTGTGTTTTTGTAAGAACAAGTTGTGACTGATCTCTTTCAGAAAGCCTTCCTCCATCAGAAAAATCAAGATTCTTTCTGTTTCGGGTTGTATCATATTTCTGACAGCTAATCCATTGCTCAAGATTGAAAATATTTTCATACTAAAAGCTGCGTGAAGTATTCGAGATGTATAAACTTGTTCACATAGACCAGAACAAAGTTCTCTTTTATGTAATAGTGGTGACACTATTACAGTTATAATATCTGCATTTTGTCTAGTACAGGTTTGCTTGGTTCACTTTAGCAGCTGTAAACAATTTTTGAAGTAGTAGTTTTTGTTGTTAGAAAGGCAGGCACTATATTTTCGAGTAAGAGGGCTCTTGAGGTTATAGTCATCACATAAATGATGACGTTTGCAATATCCAGTAAAATGCAATAGAGAGAAACTGGAAATTTGAACGTTATTCCCATTAAAAGGAGGTTTGGTGGCATAGGGCTGCTCACTCAAAGGCTGCACCTGTCTGATGGCTCAAGTCTTACAGTAACTCCTGGGGAGAAAAGGATGGAGTATCTCCTCCCATACAATTTGTAGCCTTGAAACCTGCTGGAGGGTCAGTTATAAACCTCATATAATTGGGTCAAAATTAATTGCTATGATCAATCAAATTGTTCATGACTAAAGGAGAGCTATGCCCTCTCACTGCATTCATAAAATATGCCACTTAAATAATATCCAATTTTTGGATCATTTCCCTCAGTTGAATAGGAGACTGATTGGTAAAAATAACATTAACTGTGGGTGATTGAATGCTTCACGAATTAGCATGTCATCCTTGTACAGAGGCCATGCTAATTTTCTCTATATTGTTACAATTTTGGTATATGTACTTGTGAAGTGACCCAATATAATTGAGCATTATAATAGATGAAGACAAGATTGATATAGTCAATGATTTCATCTTACTTGGCTCTACAAACACCACCTTTGGTACTAGAGGTCAGGAGATCAGAAGGCATATAACTTTAGGAAAATCTATTGTTAGGGACCTCGCCAAAGTCCTGAGGAGCAATGATGTCAGTTTAAGACCAAAGTGTGCCTGATTTATAGCCTTTCCAATCACTCGCTATGCATCTGAGAGCTGGATAATGAATAAAGATGACAAAAAAGAATCATTGCCTTTGAGCTGTGCTCGTGGAGAAGAGTACTGAGTAACCAGTGGAGTGCCAAAATAAAAAACAGCTATGTCTTTCTCAGAGAAAGTTAAGCCAGAGTACTCCTTAAAGGCAAGGAGAGTGAATCTTAGTCTCACATACTTTGGGAATGTTGTTAGAAGGGACTATTCCTTGGAGGGGTCACCATACTTGGATAGGTGGAAGGTCAGTGTAGGAGAGAAGAACCTCAACAAGATAGATTGGCATAGTCTTTACAACAGTAATGGGTTTAAATGTGTCAGAGATATGATAGCATGAAATAGGAAGGGTTCAGATCTGTTGTTCATAGGGTTGCTATGCATCGTACCTAACTCAATCGCATATTAACAACAATGGATAACTGAAATAAATGAACAAAAACTATCTCATTAAAGAAAACTGTTTTTTAAAAGATGTGCATGGTGTTTTTAAAAGTTGCTGTATTTATTAAAACTAAATATGTCCATAAACTGCTCTCTTCACATATAAGTTGGATTTTTGTGTCTAATTTGGCCACTGAGCAATGTTTCATTGTGATATACATAGAGTGGTCTGAATCAGAGGCCATCTGAAAGCACTTAGCAACAATAAGGTTTGCCATTAATTTTAGTCAATTCTGGTTTGATCTCTGCAAAAATATTAATGTACCAAAGACCATGACTCTGGTGATTTGAATTCACCAGAAGCTCTGGGGGAGAAATATGGGAAACCTTCTGCTGTGCAATTATAGTATCAATTACCCAATCAAGAGTGAGCTATGAATTGGTCTGACTCAATGGCATTGGGTAGTTGTGCTGTCATTAGCTGCCATCGCATCAAGTACAACCCACAGTGACCGTATGAACAACAAATATGAATCCTGTCCTATCCTGTACCATTCTCACAATCTCTGACACACTCAAGCCCATTGCTGTAGCACTTTGTCAACCCATCTGGTTGAAGGTCTTCCTCTCCTTCATGCCCCTTAACCTTCCCAAGCATGACGCCCCTCTCCAAGGAATAACCTCTCCTAGAAACATGCTCAAAGTATGTGAGACAAAGCTTAATTATCTTTGCCTCAAGGAGCACTCTGGCTGCATCTTCTTCAGGGCATGTCTGTTTGTTCTTTTGAGAGTCCATGGAATATTTAACACTGTTCTCCAACACAGTTCAAAAGTTCAAACAGTCCAAAGGCATCAATTCTCCTCCTATCATCCTTAGCCGTTGTCCAGCTCTCAGATGCATAACAAGTGACTGAAAAGGCCATGGCCTGAATCAAGCGCACCTTAGTCCTCAAATTGATGTAATTGCTCCTCAATAATTTGAAGAGTTCCCTGACTATAGACTTTCCTGGTCCAATACGTCTCCTGAGCTTCTGACTGCTGGTACCAAGTATATTGATTGTGTATCCAAGTAAGATGAAATTGTTAACCATTTCAATCCTTTCTCCCTCTATCATGATATTGTCTATTGGTCCAGTGGCAAGGATTTTTGAAAGAGTTATTTCTAGGACAACCTCTGATTGGTGCAAAGAGTTAATGTGCATGGCTGTCAATGAAAAGATTGGTGAATCAATTCTACCCAGAAGAACTTCAGAGAAAGCCTGGTGATCTACTTCTGATAACTCAACCATTCAACTATGATCTACTTGACAGTCATAGAGCCCTTGTAAGTTGGAGTCAACTTATGGCATGTAATACATATACTAGTTTCTAAGATTGTCTGAAACCTACTTCTAATCTTAATGTTCCTCTCTATGTTCCTTTCCTTCTTTTCATTACCTCGAGGGTGATTATAAGTTATTTCTCTTCATTGAGGTTCTAATTTCTTACCCTAAATTTACTAAGTGGGAACTAATTAAACATTTCTTTTATCCTGTGGAAATAAACCCAATCAAACACTTCTTTGTGTATTTTCCTAGTTCGTCTGAGATCACTGTCTGCTTATTTTATTTCTATTTGTTGTGATAAGCACAGTGGAACTGCCATCCCTCTTTCTGGTGATTTACACTGGGATGTGTTTATTTCTGGTATTTCTGACTTTCTTGATCTGTCTGGGCCTTGGACTTGTTATAGTAACTCTTGGTCCAGATTTCCTTCTGAAAACATTCACTCCACCCTGACTTTTCACTTTTGTGAAGATGAAAGCTTAAATGAATAAATACATCTTTCTCAATGCTGATTTTAGGATGAGAAAGAAAAGAGCATGGAAGAGGAACAGAATTGGTATGTTTAAAAAATTGTTCACCTATTTTACAAACCTTTTGCACAGCAAAGATACCCTGCCTTGGTTTGATTTTTGAACAGATCAATCATCCTGAAGGTATTACCTTGAAGTATTGTCCCAGCATTTACTGGCCTGGTTTATAATTGGGTAGGTGATTCCCCTCTCTCAGCATACCTCAGAGACCCTTGATGTTTAAAATGGGCTTCTGGGTTCGAAGCCTTGATGTTTTTCAAATACATTATAGGGTTGTCCTATTCACAGGAGGATCTGTACATCTAAAGTCAGTGACTGTTTGAAGCAAAGCTCTCTCCTAGGCATTCTAGCAACAGTGAAGCACTCATCTTGCACATGGTCATTGGTGAAATGTGATTATAAGTGTGGAACTTGGTTTTCAAGCCCAGCTGTCGTTTAGCTTACATCCTGAAGGATAAGGATTGATCACCCTGGTAATTTTATCCTCTCTGGTATAACTGCAAATGTTATGCTAATTCATATGCAACCAATCCTCTTCAAATTTTACAGAGCTAATTGTCTTGTACAAATGAGTTACACATGGCTTGGTTTTAACAATGTCTGTCACCCACAGAAGTAAGAGAATGCTACTGATTTTATTAATGAATATCCACAGTATCTATATTAAATATAGAAATTGTAGTTGCATAGCCATTTTACTGACCAGGAAAGCTAAGATGAGTATTTGAAAGACAAGATGAAGCATAAGGCAGGAAAGAAAAAAAAGTGGTACTTGAAGGAGCTATAAGTTTTCTATTCCACTTCTATTTGTGTAGAAGCATAGCACCACACAGTAAATCTATCAGTTCCAGGTGCCAAATTAATAGAAGTGTGCATATGGCATTGAATTTGCAAAATGAGAGGCAGGAAACTGATAAAGGAAGTGAATTATCACAGTTTCTCATAAATTCAATATGGAGATGCAAGAAATAAATCACTAGATGAGAAAAGGGGGTAGGTGATGAATATGCAAATATGTATGTCCTTTGCATGGTGACTTTGGATAAGGCAGAGCTGGTGGCTGACTAGACCAAGAAATAGGCTAGGAGAAGAAAAATAAAAAAAGACATAGGCTAGCATAAGGATATGGAGGTGGGACCTGTGGTGATGTGTTTAGGAATAAAGAGAAAGCCTGAAAATGCGGTATTTTAGAGTTAGCCTTCAACTTTGGTTTTAGTCATTGGTGTCCAAAATGAAAAAGATGATGAGAGAAAAAGATTCTCCTCCCCACCCCCATGTAACACATTTTTTATAACTTTCTGGAGAAAATGCCACACAGTTTTAAAAAAAAGGAGACAGTGGCATCCACTTCCTAAACAACATGCCTCTGGAAACTCCATGAACTTTGATAAATGACTATAGTTATAGAAAGGTTGCAGGCCTTTTGTTCATAGGGTCGCTATGAGTTGTGCTCAATTTGATGGCAATCAACAACAATTGATAGAGTAGCATTACTTCAACTCCCCTTATTATGGAGCTGGAGGCGCTATTAACACACTTTACCTATGAAGGGATAAAATCTCAGAGTATCCATGTAGCTCTTCTCGTCTGTTTTCTTTCTTCTCATTCAGGATGACCTGAGGTATGTTCACTGTCGCTTTCATTGCCATCAAGTTGGGACTGACTCATAGCTGACCCTCCAGCAAGATTTCGGAGGCTGTAAATTATACAAGAACAGTTGTCCATCTTTTTCCTGAGGAATTCTCAGTGGATTTCAACTCCTTGCCTTTGTATTTGCAGTGCAACTCTTTATGCACTGGGCTGTTTGAGCTCCCTTTATGTATGTTAAATAGAACGGAGCTCTATAGTGTGTTTATTGGTTATTTTTTAAAAAATATATTGCCAGACTTACCTTTCAAAATAATTGTGAGTGGACTTGAACCTCCAGCCTTTTGGCTAACAACTGAACACATTGGCTATTTGCACTATCCAGGAACTTCATTTCTGAAACTGAACAGGTTGAAAGCTCAGAAACATGTCCAACTCTCTCCGTTCATTTCTGCAGTGCTCAAATTCTTCCGTCAGCTTGACCTGATGATTTACTGGGATTACTTCTCCCCAAGTCCATCAGGACAACCTTTATTTAGACAACTCTCTTCTTTTATGAAAAATACATTGATAATCTCCTAAATAGCAGCCCTTTTGCTGCTAATGCCCCCTAGATTCAATTATCTGTATGCCAACTAGATGACATTTTAAAATGCAAATCAGATTATATCATCTTCCTGCATAAAACCTTCCAAAGGCATTCCCACGCATTCACTTGAAAATCCAAATGTTTTAACAAGCACTGTATGGCAATGGGGCCCATCTCTCCAGCCTACACTTCAGAACTGAAGCAAGTAAAACACAATCTATATTATTCCTTGTGACTTAATTTTGAGTATTGAAATTGCTTCCTTTAAAAAATCTGAAGAAAGACTCCATGACATTAAGTGATTTCAGCAAGGTCCCATGGCGAGTAGTTTGGATATAACATTTGTGATGAGGTTTGGCTATCTAAGCTTTTAGCCAGAGCCACAATGTACAATGGAAAAGCAGACCAAAAGCTGTACAGTCTTGCCATGAAAAAACAAAAACAGTCATCATATTGATGTGTTGATAAGACTACTATCATTTCTAACACTGGGAAACCCAGTGTTCATCTAGATTAGAACACTGGAAACAAACCTCATTTGCCCACATTCACCTCTAATGTTATGATTTCATGGAAAAGAACTTCAATTTCTCTCTATTTCCATCAAGAGTTGCAACATCCACAGAAGCATACAGGCTTGGGAAGAGATTTGGCATCAACTGCTGCCTACTAACGTGTTTTCTTATGAACTAGTCTGCTGTCTCTGGGTATGTCTTTCAATAACTTCTCTTTGACCCTCTTGCCATTATCTTGCTATGATCCTACCTGTTTCATTGGACGACTTTACAAAGGCAAGTGGAAACTCTACTTGCAACAGGTTTCTTCTGTGTCCCTTGGACTCCATAAAATTCCCAAAACCAAACCAACCAAGGCCAAGAACATACCTGTATCTAGTAATTGTGGTTTTTGTTTGTTTTTTAGTATTTGAAATTAATTCCATTATAGGACTTACAATATATAGCTGATGTGTTTGTCTACTTTATGTTGGAGCTTTCACCTTTCAGACTTAGAGTATGATAATCAAGCCAACTTCTACGCATGCCTTATAGGACTGAGAACTGCTTATACAATCTCCTGGCTCTAAGTCTTAATGGGCACCGTGTACCTGTTTTTCTCCCAAGAATGCCTGGTAGGTTTGAACTCCCATCCTTCACATGAAAAGTGCCAGAACTTAATGTACTATGCCACCACGGCTTTCTCCTCCTGCGTTGGACATCTTTAAAGTACCTGTGAAGTTGGAAATCCCAGGAGATTCAGTAGAGCCGACTTTTCACCATTAAGTGAAGAACCTTGGTGCTGCTAAAGGCCCATGCTTTTATTATCCTCTGGCACTTTTAGCCTTAAAATTGACACATGCCAAGAGTCAAGATTAATCCACATCCTGTGTCCTTTTGAACGAGGTTACATGGATAACTGCTTTCAGGGATGGAGCCCTTCTTCAGTGGTGGTGGAGGTCCACTGACCAGGGCGATAATCCCTGCATGCCCCATACTCACTCCCACTAGCTCACCCCACAGCCTGGTTTCTTAGCTCAGCTGAATTTTGTTACTAGCTGGTAATCTTTACCCCAGCTATAAACAATTAGCAACTGGATAAAAAAACAGCTATTTCTCCTCCACCTCTTCTGCGTACTTTGGGATGTGAGGTAATAAGAGAGGTGAGGAAAGCTTGTTTTGATTGTGCTAAGAAAGATGCCAATCTCTTTTGGTTTGCACACATTTACAGGGATATGACATCACTTTTTCTTTTAAAATAGGCTATTAGATACTAATACAGGCATTTAATCACTTAATCCATGTCCACAAAAGGCCAAACATCTGAATGAGAATAAAAAGACCATTAAAACCAGCAGTTTCTAGATAGTTTGGTCTGAATGTTTGGTCTGATGTTTGGTCTGAAGTAAACCAGACAGTCATCACTTTTTCTTTTGTCGTATTTCACCTCCCCCTCCATATTTAAATCAGTTGCTTTTGAATTTGCTTTCTAGATCCAAAGGTCAAAGCCTTTGTTATTTATCTCTTTATTTGAAATCATGAAAAGATGAAAATGAAGGTACAGCATCAAAGATCCAGCAAGAGTTGTTTTTCAGTAATGTTTGGAAAGCTTAGAGAAAGCTCTTTCCAGTTTGTGGAAGCTGGCTGTTAGAGTGTGAAACTGAGAGAACTGACCTAGCAGGGGGTGGGGTTGGGGATCAGGAAGGTCTGAGCACCAGGTTTGTAAGGCTGGGGCCAGTGCAGAAGTGCACCTTGGAGTTTCAAACAGCCAGACTTCATCTCAATTCATCAGTCAGCAAAGGGCATCTCAAAGAGAGTCTAAGTGAATTCCAGGAGGCTCCAGGGAACAAAAGGTTTCTGTTGTCATAGGGATGGTGTTATCCTTTGTTATACTTATTAATTAACACAAAGGCAAAGCCAGCAGTACATTTGTCAGGTTAGTTTATCATAAACAAGTCAGAGGCTCTCCTGAGTGATTTACAACTGGTGGAAACACTCTGTGCCTGGTCTGTGACTCATAGCCAGCACATCGCGTCTGATTAGATCATGCAATTTTATCGGGTGGTTATTTATGCTTATATCCACTCAAACACACTGTTGACCTGACTTGCATACAGATTTGAATAAGATAAAAGAAATTCTTCTTACGGCGGCGTTTGATCAAGCAGCACACAATTTATTGTCATTAAATAGAAATTTGAAGAAGCCTGACTTGATCTTCTCCTGGCTGAACTACATACTTTGTTCAGTTGGTTCTTTATTTTGCTTGCTTGTTTTAGGAAATGTGTTCTCATTAATGTATTGCTAAAAAGTTTTTAAAATAATCTGATTAAGGCACTTGTTTGTTTAACTGGGTAGAGATGCAGCAAAAAAACCCCAAAAGAGATGGTAGAAACCTTATTTTGATAATTTTTCTACTTGATAATTAACATTAGAGCAGCAGGTAAGTTGTTGTCATAAAAATGCCAGAATGAAGGCTGCATAGTGGAGTGGACTTGGGGGGGAGGGATTGTACAAGAATGAGAGAATTTTTCTTTTACTTTTCAAAGAGAAGAGTGAACGGGGTGGAGGAAGCGGGGGGGCAGGGAGAAAAGTGTAACAATGAACGAATGGAAATCCGAAGTCTCTGTAAACTTTCCTTAAAATTAATAATAATAAAAAATGAAGTGTTTTATTGTAAGTAAGTCTTTTTAAGAAATAACGCTTAGTTGCATATGACATACACCAAAGCAATCAATCCTAATGATGCACTGTTACCATTTGGCTGCTCAGGGGAGTGCCAGTGATTTGAAACAACTAGCTAATCTGTAGGAGAAAGACGAGACAATCTCCCTGCATAAAAAGCACAGCCTTGAAATCCTATGGGGACTTCCTACCCTATCATAAAATGTGGTTATAAGTTGGAATTGACTAGATGACATAGGAAAACATTAATAAAAGAACCATACATGCATTTTGTCTTTGAGATTTTATTGCAAACCTTCGTCCAAGGCTTCTAAGGCTGTAAATCTTTATGCAAGAACATTGCCTATCTTTCTCCCATGGAGAGACTCGTGGAGTTGAGCTACCCACTGTTTGGTTAATAGTCCAAGATGTAAAGCTTTATACCACCAGGGCTCCTTTCAGGCACCTCCAAGACTTTCAGTATATGGCTGTAAGTCATTCGCATCAGACTTCTGAAGGCCAAGAGGAAGAGCATGTTTCCCACCCTTGCTCTGAGGGCACTCTTACCTCCCCTGAATAGAAATCATTCTGACACTAAATCTGGCCCCCATTAGTCCGGTACCTTAACTCCTAAAGATGCATGAGGAAACTCTAGAAAGTTTTACTTCACCTTCATCCCTTTGACTGAACATCACCAATTTATATATTTTTTTTAATGTAGCATCTACGTATGGATGGTGAAGAGATTGAGATAGTTAACAGTTTTAGTTTACTTGGCTCCACAGTCAACACTCTTGGTAACAGCTGCCAGGAAATCAGGAGACAAATTGCATTGGGAAAGTCAGCTACCAGGGAGCTCCCCAGAGTATTGTAGAGCAATGACAGGCTGGAGACTAAGGTGCACCTGATCCAGGCTATAGTCTTCACAATTGTGTGCTATGCATCAGAGAGCTGGACAGTGACTAGAAATGATAGAAAGAGAATTGATGCCTTTGAACTGTGATACTGGAGGAGAGTGTTAAATAGACCATGGATTGCTAGAAGAACAAACAGGTTTGTCCTGGAGAGGGTGAAGCTGGGTTGCTCCTTGGAGTCAAGGAATCTGAAGCTTTGTCTGACATACTTTGGGCATGTTGCAAGGAGGGACTTGGAGAGGGACATCATGTTTGGGAGAGTGGAGGGATGGCGCAGGAGAGGAAGACCCTCAATGAGATGGATCGATTCTGTAAGTGGAGTGGTGGGAATGAGTGTGTTTGAGATGGCAAGGTTGGCACAAGATAGAATGACATTTAGGGCTCTTGTACATAGGGTTACTATGAGTCGCAAGCAGCTCGACGGCACATAACAACAACAACCATCTATTTACTGAGATACACTCAGCTGATGCTTATTCAACCCTTGCAAGGAAGGTAGTCTCTACACATTCAGATGTTCCAACATGAGTGGCAAATTCTGAATGAAGGTGAAAGACTCCAACACTGATTTCCTTTACCAAGACAAGGGACCCACTGCCATTGTGTGGGTTCTGACCCCGAGAGACACTCCATCTGGTTTCAGGCTCTGTAAATATTTCTGGGAGGGGGAAGCTCATCTTTTGCCTTCAGAGCTGCTGGTGCACAGGAACCACTTGCTTTCATTTAGCAGTGTTACTGTACTGCTCTCTCTATACCACCAGACTGTGAGGACAGAGCAGAAGAGGGCAGCGTTTTGATTTGTTATCCACAGGCTCACTATGAGTCAGAGCCAAGCCAACAGCTTCTAACAACAACAGCAACAGCAGCTGTTGAGGAAATTGAATAGTGGCATGGTGCAAATGTTTAGCACACTCAGCTGCCAGCTGAAAGGTTAGTGATTCAAGTATGTCCAGAGAGAGGTGCCTCAGAAGAAAGGCTTGGTGATCCCCTTCGCATGAACATGAGTCACTGGAAGTCCTGTGATTCAGTTCTCTTCTGACACCATGTGTGTTGGCTCCATGACAACAGGTTTATTGGTAGGCAGAGAAAATGACCTATGATTTCCCAAAGGGGTGGGAAGTCTCTCTTCTGTGTGAGGATGTTGGAAGCGGCTTGGGAGAAGAGATTCATGAAGATGCATTGCTGCATTTCATGGACGAGCACCCACTGATTAACTGCATTATGCTGTATTTCAGGTGATTTCATGTCAGCATTGAGCCGGTCCTTACCCGTGTGTTGTGTTGCCATAGCATTCTCATGATATATTTGCTTTGTGTCATAGATGCTTATGTTTCACTCAGATCGTGAGAAGCTATATTTACAACTGAATCTGAATGTTCCACCCTCTGGATTATGGATTCTATCATTTCAATTCAATTGCTCACATTCGAATGAGGCATTATGGATTTCATGATGAAGAAAAGATACCAGTTATCTGTATGTGAAAAATAAAATGCATGGTGTGGTCTAGTGTATCACACAAAATACATTATGTATGAAAGACTCTTAGAGAGGTTGTGGCAATAAATTCAGGATATGGTGTATGTCTACGAAGCAATCAGAGTAAAAATGAGTTACAAGAGAGAAAACAACAACAACAAAAAAACAAACCAAAAAAACCCCAAAAAACAAAAAAAAGAGAGAAAACAAAACAAAAAGCAATACCAGAAACCCTACAATATCTCAGCTATGATGCCTGAAAACAATAAAAGCCAAAGGAAAATCTTGTGCCTGGCAAACTGAAGGAGGTTGGTTTAAATAGACTCCTTCAAGGCCCTGGCTTCCCAAAGGTGCTACTTGTTTGGGAAAACTAAATTCCTACACAGAACCAAATTCTCTGTTAGCCGACCCTCCAAGAAGGCAAATAATAAGTTGTTTAAATCACACACTTTCCTGTTGTAAGTAAACATGCAAAGGGAAAGCTAACCACCTTTCCTTGGAAAGACCTTTTGGAGCCAAACGTGCTTTTATTAATTTGGGTTTGGTGTTGGGTTTAGGCAGCTAGTTGAAAGTAGTTGCTATTCTCAGTGCTTTTTTTTTTCCTTCTTTTAAACACAGTGTGCTCCTGTGGAACAAAACTATGCACAAATTAAAGCAACTGCAAAAGACATTTAATGCAGGTGGTGTAAAATTCAGCCTAAGTGACTTTGCAAAGCATTGATTCATCCCGTGTGCATGCACAGGGCTTAGGGTGGCTCTGTTGCTAGAAGAAACCCTGTTGGTGGTAAACATCAGGGCCTCAGGAGCCTCGAGACCACCTTCTTTGTTGGCTGTGGCTGAAGCAGCAATAACTATAATCACTTTTTACTGCCTAAAGATTTTATAGATGCAAACTAAAGCAATGTGCCTTGAAAGCAGAATTGTTTTCTCAGCCAAAATTTTCTCCAGCCTCCCTGGACCACTTCTGATCATGATCTGCTGCCTACATCGCTCAGGGGTTGGTAGTTGAGTCTTCTCAGTTGCCCGAGTGGCCTTAGCAAGGGCTCTGTGCCTTTTAGTGTGGTCTCTGCTGAGTTGGGTGGCAAGGGGGAAAATGAACATGTATTAACAAATAATAAAAATGCATCGCTCAGGTTCGTTTGCACTCTGAAGATCAGATTATGAGAGGTTAAACTGTTAAGTGAATGCTAATTCGCTGTGATGCCTGGACCTTGTCCAATAGTACCTGTAGCAGCTGTCAACCTAATTAAGCCAGATGTGCACTCAATGTAAACGGACCTCCCAGGAGGAATGATGACGGATTTCAGGTCTTGGCGATGGATAGAGGGTGGGGGTGGGCAGGGACACAAGGGAGGCAGAGCTACCTACCAGTTGGTAGGGAGCCTCTGATGTAAGGTGCTCTTAACCTCTCAGCGTTTCAGCTTATTAGCCTCGTCACCTTGGGTGAACTCAGTTCAAGCAGTCCTATAGGAAGGTGAGAAAACGGTCTCATTTTAAGTGCAGCCTGAGCTAATTTTTATACTCAATAAAATTACGCGATTTGTTAAGCCCTTTCAACATGCATGCAAACACACAGACCTGAGTCTGACTTTATGTCCTTAGTTATTTAAAAAATGGCATTTAAGTCCTGCCAACTTTGGCAGCCCCTCAAGTGAGCATGCAAACCAGGAGCCAGGAGAAGGACATCAAAAGGCCCTTCAATGTTTTCACATCTTAACCAGCTTGCAAATCAGCATGCATGGAGTGTGAGATTTTGCAATTTGATTGTTTAAGAATAAACATTCTGTAAGCCGTAAAATATACTATGCAAATAGTACGCATTACATAGAAAAGAACAAAACACAACAAAAAAACCTTCACTATAATTTCCAGATTTCCCCCCACCTTCATACTAGAAAATGCCATATCTCCAAAGCAGAAGTGTTTGAGACACAGACCTTTAAGCTGGGCCAGGAAAAATTCTTCTCAGAAAATTTTCCTTCACCTTGCTGAATTTAGTAACTACCTTGATGAAAACAGTTATGAGTTGCTAGGTCTCTAAGAAAATGACAAGGAAGAGCCATCCTCTTCTGGACACTTGTAGCTGCTTCATAACTCATTTATAGAGAAGCCTTCCATTTTGATTGATTGACATTAAATGCTATTTACTTAACAAATACACCACATTCCCTCTGTGCTAGACAATGTTTTGAGCACTTTATAAATAATAATCCATGCATTGCTCATAGCAACAGTGTGATGGAAGTGCTATTACTAACCTCACTTTATAAATAAAGAAGAGATGGAAAGGTGCTGTGTCTCAGGGGTCACACAGCCCCATTCCAAAAGTGCAGACTTGGGGATGGTGTGGGAGAACCATCACATGTGGGAGGGACTAGACAAAAGTCGAGGTGAGGAATTTGCTCATAGCACAATGTCAAGGACAGATGACGACTTCCACCTTACAGGACACAAAGGGAGGGTATCCATTTGGAGACAATCAAAAGTTAATTAAAAAGAGCCTGATGAGCAACACCAATGTCATCTAAACAGGAGATTGAAGCATCAAGGGTGCTATTAGGATCAATTTAATTTACAAAAGTGCCTGACACTTATCAGTGACTAGAAACTTTGCCTATTAAACAAGCATCAGTATTATAACTTGAGTTACTTCACTAGCAGTAGGTCAGCTGACAGATAATCCTCGTGTGACTACAAGATGTGACAAAAATTTACAGCAGATCTTAGGTATTAAATTTTAATTTATCTCTTGTAACAATAAACTATAAGAATAAAAGTTTTCAAGTCTCTTTTCTGAATTCAGCTTTGATCTTTTATTGAGGCAAAGCAAAAATATCAAAATAGGGAACAAAACATAGTTAAGTGAAGAAATGTTAAGTTTGATCAAATGTCTGTGCTGTATCAATTTATATCAATGTATGGTGTTTTTGTTATTTTAATCTGTTGATGAAATGAATTGCACTAATTGATTTCTCAAATGTTGAATTAGGCTTATATTCCTGATTAAATAACATATAATAATGGTTTAAAAGAAAAAATATAAGTCAGGATTTTATTCCTTCTCTATACTTCTCAATCGGTATGCTGAGCAAATAACTCAAGAAGATGGGTTACATGAAGAAGAATATGGCATTAGAGTTGGAAGAAGACTTATCAATAATCTACCTTATGCAGATGACACAACCTTTCTTGTAGATGAAGAGAAATGAAGTACTCATAAAGAAGTTAAAAACCTACAATCTTTAATCTGGATTATCTCTCAAACATCAAGAAAATAATAATCCTCATAATTGGAACAATAGACAGCATCATGATGGATAGAGAAAAGATTGGCTTTGTCAACAATTTCATTTTACTTTGATCCACAATCAACACTCAACATAGTATCAGTCAGAAATCAAAAGACTTGTTGCTTTGGGCAAATTTGCTGTAAAGGACCTCTCCAAAGTGCTAAACAATAAAGATAGAAATTTGAAGACTAAGATGCACTTGACCCAAGTTATTATGTTTTTAATGCATCTGAAAGCGGGATAATGACTAAGGAAGATAAAAATTGGAACTGATGCCTCTAAATTGTGGTATTGGTGTTGAGTACTGAATATCCCACAGACTGTCCAAGAACAAACAAATCTGTCTTGGAGGAATGCAGCCAGCATATGCTTTGGAGATAAACATGGTGAAATTCATATCCCATGGTTTGAGCACTCTGTCAGGCAGGGCTACACCTTGTGGGGAGGGTAAAGATGTCTGGAAAAGGAGAAGGCCTGTGAAAAAGAGGAAGACCCTTAACAAGATATATTGACATGGTGACTACAACTGGACTTGAACATGTTGGAAATTGTGAGGATGACACAGGATAAGGCAAGGTTTTCATCTCTTGCTCATTGGATCTTTATGGCTTGTAATTGACTCAAAAGCACCTAACAACAGTAATGTTTTCTATAATTCCTTGCATATATTTAGAATCTTTGCATAGTAGAAACAGTTAAGAAACTTGGCTGGTGGTTCAAATGACTCAAATGTACCTGGGAAGAAAGACTTGATGATCTATTTCCACCAACTGTTTTGATGTCAGATTAATACTGTTTTGCCTTTCTTTTACTTTCTTAGAAGTTGATTTGATGTTTAAATTATTTTATTTCCTTAACAAAATGTAGAAACATTTAGTAATTTGGTATTGTAGGAACAAAGAGATTGAGATTATTAGCAATTTCAGCTTGCTTGGTTCCACGATCAACACTCTTGACACCAGCAGTCAGAAAAATCAAAAGATAACTTGCATCTGGATAATCTGCTGTCAAAGCCCTCTCTAGGCTACTGAAGAGCAACGGTGTTGGTCTAGAGACTAAAGTGCACCGGATAGAAATAATGATCTTTGCAAATACTTGCAATGCATCAGAGAGCTGGAAAATGACTAAGGATGATAGAAGAAGAATTGATGCCTTTGAGTTGTGATGCTGGAGAAGAGTATTGAGCATACTACAGACTGCAAAGAGAACAAACAGCTATGCATCAGAGAAGGTGAAACTGGGCTGCTCCTTGGAGGCAAGGATTTTGAAGCTCCATCTCACATACATTGGGCATGTTTACCAGGAGAGACCATGGAGAAGGGATATCATACTTGGAAGGGTAGATGGATGGCATAGGAGAGGAAGATCCTGGATTAGATGGACTGACACAATAATTGGCATAATGGGAGCAGGTGTGTTGGAGTCAGTGAGAGTGGCTCAGGATGGCAGTGTTCAGAGCTATTGTGCATGTGGCCTCTATGAGTTGCAGGGAACTCAACGGCACATAACAACCATAACAACAATGATTTTTTTAATCTCATCTTCTTTAGTATTGTTAAGTATAGAAGAGCCAAATTAAATATTTCAATGGAAAATATGGAAAAAATGTTTAAAAATTTTTGTACTAATATGTGATGGAATATTTTGTACTACTTTCTCTATTCCCCAAATCTTTTGCCACATGATTTAATGAGCCACGTTTTCTTAAAAGTATCTTCGGAAAAAAAATTGAAAATATTGAAGTCTATACAGAGGAATCTGGGCTAACTTTAAAATAGAAGGGCATCTTTAAGAGATGGGAGTTTCTGCTCCTCATTGGCATGCAACCAACTCATTAGGATAAAGATAAGTTAATTGTCTCTTACTTTTACCTGATGAAAGCAGTATAAACATTTCAATTTTATTAAGTCAGCCTGAACATGAATAGAAAATGGAATGATTATTTTTAAATTGGAGAGCTTCTGATGCAATCAAGAATTGAAGAATCATGTCCCAAAGGGAAAGCAATCCCAATGATACATGATGCTATTTGTCCTTCTCTTCTGAAAATTTCTCAAGTTACTCATTAGTTTGCAGGATGATAAGCCAACATTCTAGATTCAGAAATGCCACCAAGAGGTAGAGAAGCCAGCAGAGCATGTCGCAAAACAAACAAAATCGTCTCTACAGGACTGTCTGAGATTGCCACAGTCTCAAACTATTGCCCTGAAAACTCTTCAAATCTTGAACCAAAACTAATCCCCTAAGTTACTTTATACCCAGATGACAAATTGGCTGAAAATAATGAATACGACTCATCAAAACCATGATACAGAAAAAAGAAGAAAGAAAGAAAGAAAGAAGAAAGAAAGAAAGAAAGAAAGAAAGAAAGAAAGAAAGAAAGAAAGAAAGAAAGAAAGAGAAAATCAGCAACTCAAAGAGAAAAATGTGGCATGTGGAAGTGACAGAATTAGGAAAGATTCAGTGGGGGCATGAAAAGGTAGACATGGATCAATGGTGATTAATGACATAAAACACAATGTATGTGAATGAGAATGTGAAACACAATGTGAATAGAGGAATTAATGAAAGATAATGTATATAAATGAAACACGATGCATCAACTTTTTCATGCAAACCAATATAAAATAAAAAAAACTATTTTAAAAAAAGGAAGATGTGTCCACAGGTAATTTTTTTAAAAAAAATGAGTGTAAAAACGTCATTGAACAACTTGTGTACAAATTATTCAATAGGAATCTAAACTAGTATATTAACCTCAAATTAAAAAAAACCTACAACTTCCAAATAAAATATTATTAAAATAATCTACAATCAATTAGACTTATTAGCAAAATATAATAGGATGTCTTCACACAGGATCAATTGTATTTTTACCTAGTAGAAAACAAGCTACAATTATGGAATTGAGAAAAAGTACTAGGTCTCAGGAACTGATGGAATATCACCTGGCATATTTCCACAAACATTTGCATCTTTGGACATATTCACTCATCTATGCTAAGAAATTTGAAAGGCAATTATCCAGTCAACTGATTGAAAGGAATCTTTATTTACTCCATTCCTCAAAATGGTGATCCAACAGAATGTGGAAATTTTCAGACAATATAATACACAAGTAAAATATTGCTGAAGATTATCCAAAAACAGTACATCAGAAATTCAGGCTGGATTCAGAAGAAATAATGATGTACCATTTTTATTTCAGATGGATCTTGGCTGAAAGCAAAGAATAACAGTAAGATATTTATCTGTGTGTGTGTGTTTTACTATGTTAAAGTCATTCGACTCTGAGGATCATAACAAATTAAGGCTAACATTGAAAAGAATGGGAATTCCAGAATATTTAATTGTACTCATCTAAAACCTAGATGAGGAAGTTGTTTTCTGAATAGATCAAGGGGACTTTACATGGAAAGCATGCATTAGGTATGCCTCCCTTGTCTACACATACTCAATCTGTATGTTGTACAAAATATTGAAGAAGATGGACTATAGGGAGAAGATTATAGCTTCAGGATTGGAGTAAGACTCACCAACAATCTGCATTGTATTATTGATACATCTTAGTTTGCTCAAAGTGAGAAAGATTTGAACTGTTTGATGTAAAAGATCAAAGATTATAACCATCAATATAGATTACACAACAACATCAAGAAAACAAAAATCCTCACTATTTGAACCACAGACAGTATTGTGATAGGTAGTGAAAAGATTGAAGTTGTCAATGATTTTATTTCACTTGTACTCAAAATCTACACCCAGGATAACAGTAGTCTAGAAATAAAAAATGCATGTTGCACTGGAAAATTCTGCTTTTTACAGATACTTTTTCAATTTTGCCAACATCATATGTTAAAGAGGCTTTTGTTTCCCCACCTACCTGATTTCATTTCCTGGTCAAAAGTCAGTTGTCCATAGATAGATGAATTGTTTTCTGAGTTCTCAATTGTATTCCTTTGATCTATGTGTCTGTCACTGTACCAGTACCATGCTGTCTTGACCACCTCAGCTGTGTAGTAGGATTTGAGATCAGGAAGTAAGATGCCTCCTAGTCCTACACCTCACACCATACACAAAAACCAACTCAAAGTGAATCAAGAGCCTAGGAATACTCCAACAGGGTATAAAGGGAAGCCACAGACTGGGAAAAATATTTGGTAATGACATGTCTGATAAGGAACGTACATCTAAAATTTATAGAATACTCAAACAACTCAATCAAAAAATGGGCACAGAATATGAAGTCACTTCACCAAAGAAGACATTCAGATAACAAACAAACATATGAAGAAATTTTCAAAATCTTTACCTTTAAGAGGGATGCAAATCAAAACAACTATGAGATATCATCTCACCCGAGTAGCAATAGCCAATTCACCAGAACAGCAAACGACAAATGCTGGTGAGGTTTTGAAGAAACTGGAACTCTTCTTCACTGTTGGTGGGAGTGTAAAATAGTGCAACCACTCTAGAAGACAGTATAAGAGTTTCTCAAAAAGTTGGAAATAGCAATACCATTTGTCTCAGCAATTCCACTATTGGAAAAATCCCCTAAAGAAACCAGAACTACCACCCAAGAAGGTATATTCACACTTATGTTTATTGCTGCATTGTTTACAATAGAAAAGAAATGGAAGCAACCCAAGTACCCATCAACGAACAAATGGCTACTGAAGCTGTGCTATATTCATACAATGGAATACTGTGTAGCACTGAAGAAAACAAGACGCGCATGAAATATTACACAAAATGGGTCACCCTAGAAGGACATTGTGCTGAGCGAAATATCTCAGTCACAAAAGGACAAATACTGCATAATGCTATTGTTGTAAAACAAGACTGACATTGGGGTTAGAGAAAAACCAAGAAAAGAAGGGATAAATAATGTAAACTGCATGGAAACAGATGAGGGAAAAAACTGCTTAAAAGGAATATATGACACAGGTCTTTCTTGGAGGAAGTGAAACCAGAGTGCTCCTTAGAGACAAGGATGCCTAAACTTCATTTCACACACGTTGAGCATGTTATAAGAAGGAGCCAGTCCTGAAAAAGGACATCATGCTGATAAAGGTGAGGGATCAGAGAAAGAGGAGAAGGCAACCAACAGTGGATTATTAAAGTGACAGTAACAATGGATTTAGACATATCAGAGATCATGAGGATGGGACAGGATAGGGCAAAGATCAATGGAACAATAAGTTGTTCAAATATATCAAAACCCCAAACCTATTACCAAGGAGTGGTTTATGACTTATCACCTTATAAGACTGGGTAGAACTGCCCCGTAGCTTTTGCAAGCCTGTAAATTGTTAAAGAAACAGATTACCATACCTTCCTTTCACATAGAAACACCAAAAGATTCAACACCAAATCTTTCATTTACCAGCTGAGAGTTTAACCACTGTACCACAAGAGTTTTAGTTCTGGTATAGACTTGTTAAGGTATATACCTTTATATCTATATTTGTCCCTATTAAAAACAACATATATATCCATTTACATAACCCAGTTCATATACAAACCTAATGATATGCTGCTATTCAATAAGAAAAAGGCAAACTTTTCAATAAATGTAATTAGGTGAATTTAATATATATAGGGGGGAAATTCTCAATCCCTTATCATAATTTAAAAAGGGTGATGGTGGATCAGTGGTAGAAGTTTCTCCTTACATACAGAAGGTCCAGTTTCACTTCTCAGCCAATGTACCACAGATGTAGACATCTGTCAGAGGAGGCTTGACTGTTGCTATGACTCTGAGAAGTTTAAAAGGAGTTTCCAGATTATGGCAGACTAAGAAGAAATAAAAACAAAAAAATAAGTATGAGGTTACATAGGTAAGATATTTATGCTCATATATGTATAGAAAGACATTTGTGAGTAGAGTATATACATAAGTATGTGTCTGTAGGTATACACACACACACACACACACACTCAAAAATGTAAGGGACAATGGACACAATTATAAAACATCCTAAATCTAATGACATTTGTAATGAAAAACATTGCAGGATTGGTTTATTAAATTTGATAGTTTAGGACCATAGTATTCTGGCAAAACTCAGTAACTTGGTATAACAACTCATAGTTTATATTCTACATCTTAGTTTGATATGCAAAGATGGCACTCCAGCAGTTCTCATATTGGTTCACATTTCTAAAAAGGGGGATCCACCAGAATGTATAAATTACCGAGCAGTATCATTAATATCACATGCAAGCAAAATATTGCTGAAGGTCAATCCAAGATAGCTAGTACAGTAAACTGATGGAAAACTGCCAGAACTTCAGACTGGGTGTAGAAGAGGCCATGGACCAGGTTGTTGTCAGATGGGTCTTGAGAATACCACCTAAGATTGGCCATTTTCCTCCTGTGGAACAACTGGTGAGTTAGAACTTCCCACTTCTGAATTGGAAACATAAGCCCTCAACCACTAAGCCACAGGCACAGAAACCTAGTTTGTTGGTAAACTTCAAACCAAGCCATAATAAAATGTTGCTCTCTTGAAGACTATAAAGAGGAGAGGTCTAGTGTTCTGTTTCCAAAATATTAACCAATGATAGAATGTTGCTGTTATGTGCTGTCAAGTCGAAACTGACTCAGCTCATCTTCCAGTGAGTTTTCAGAGGCTGTGAATGGCAGGTGAGGAGATTGTCCATCTTTCTTCTATGAAGTAGCTCCTGGATTTGAACAGCATGCCTTTGGGTTGGTAGTGCAATTCCTTACCACTAGGATACCAGAGCTCAATAAAGGCCTACAGTTCTGCTTCCAAAATTTTTTTTTTGTTTGTTTTTTTTCAAAAATTTAGCTAATGATAGGATAGGCCCAGGAAATACTTCTTTCTGCTGTGCAAAGAGTTTCTGTGAATCAGAATATGATTGGACAGCTGTTAACTTTCATACCAATAATATTAATATCATATATAAAATCAATACATAATAAACTATAACATGCACAAAACTAAATTTCAGGGGGAATGTAAATCGACATCAGGAAATAAGGTAACAAAATCTGGAGATGAATAAAAAAACTTTATGTTCAAAACAGTGTTATTCACAATAGCATGAAAACAGTTGCTCATGAAAAACCTTACAATAGCAAGATAACAGAAACAACCTAAATGTCCATCAGCAAATAAATGGGTTGAGAAATTACAGTACATAGAATGGATTACTATGCAGCACTCAAGAACAACCCCTTGTAAAATACTACAATGGTGTCTGTCTGGAAACTAAGGTGCTCCTGACTCAGGCAATAGTATTTGCACTTATTTGCTATGCATCAGAAAGCTGGACAATGACTATGGATGATAGAAGGAGAATTGACGCTTTTGAGCTGCGGTGCTGGAGAAGAGTATTAATTATACCATGGACTGCTAGGAGAACAAACAGGTTCGTCCTAGAGAGGATGAAGCCAGGCTACTCCTTGGAGGCAAGGATTCTGAAGCTTTGTCTCACATACTTTGGACATGTTGCAAAGAGAGAACAGTCCTTGGAGAGGATGTCATGCTTGGGAGGATGGGGAAAGCACAGTAAGGGAAGACTCTTGATGAGATGGATTGATTCAGTGACTGAGGTAATGGAAGTAGATGTGTCAGAGACAATAAAATTGACACAGGAAAGAGCACTATTTAGGGCTATTGAACATAGGGTCGCTATGAGTCTCAGATTACTTGATGTCACATAACAACAAACAAACAACAATATAACATGAGAGAGGCTAGAGAATATTATGCTGAATGAACTAAGTTTCATAAGAACAAACACTGCATATACCTATTGTAAAACTAGAACAATAACTGGGAAAATGTGTATAAAAGTTCAAAAGGGGAAGGAGAAAGGTTGGAAACAGAGGAAGAGGGTAATCTCTAGAACTTTTGCCTCTCTTGAAGTTGAGATGTAATGTATATTGAAAGCGATAGTCTTGATATTGAGGTATAATTCGTATTAAAGGCTGCAGTCTCTGATATTCTGCAATAAGTGCTTTAAGTCTTCCTGACTTTTCTGGAAGCAAGATTGTATCATTTTAGTAATGCAGGTTGTTAATGAGTATTCCTCCAATCTAATCTTGATGTCACGTTGTTCTTCATATATTCTAGCTTCTTGAATGATCCATTTGCTTAGTATTTAATAAGTATAGAGAAAGGATACAATGCTAATGAACACCATTCCTGATTTAAACTATGAGCAACTGCTAGGACAACTGCTTCCTGGTCCATGTAGAGGTTTGTATGAGGAAAATTAAGTATTCTGGGATTCTCATTTTTTTCTGTTATCCATAATTTGTTATGATCCACACAGTCAAATAAATGCCTTTGCATAATCAATAAAGCACAAGTCAGCATCTTTCTTTTACTCTGCTTTCAACCAAAATCCACCTGACATCAGCAGTTATATCCCACAGCCGCTTTCAAATCCAGCTTGAATTTGTGTCCATTCTCTGTCTGTTAATGTACTCCTCCCAGCATGTTTAAAATACTGTCATCACAATTTTTACTTCTTTGTGATATTAATTGTGCTGTGAACCCAAAGTTTAGCAGTTCAAAATTCCTAGATATTCTGAGAGAAAGATGGGATATCTCCTCCTATGCTATTTACTGTAGAAGTAACCTGAGTTTGCTGTGATGCTGAACCTTGTATTGTTAGGGTATGAAATACCAGAATGGTTTCCCAATAGGGACGGTGTTTGGTGTACCAGGTATGGAAGCAGGAGTGACATCCACTTCCTAAACCACATGCCTCTGGAAACTCTGTGAACTTGGAGAAATGACGATGATTATGGAAAAGCATTAGGTCTTTTGTTCATAGAGTCACTTTGTGTCACACTCGACTAGATGGCAATCAACAACGACAACACGCTATTTACAATGTCTGAAAGCCTGATGGAGACGAAACTGATCATTCAGTCTTGGATTGGTTATTCCCTGTAGCTGTGTGAGTCAGGAGAAGCCTTTATTGAGTTTTGACCAGACACTTGGAATTTTCCATCTTCTCTTCTCCTGCATCTGCCTCTAATGCATGTATAGAAATCTTCCTGACTACAACATGCAGAGAAGGCTTGGTATTTTTTAGGGCAAAGGGGAACAGGTATAGACCAGCACAGTTGATGGAGAACAATATATTCCTGTGCTCTATCATCCAGGTACTCCGTCATTGAATCTTCATGAGTGCAACACATGGAGAAGGCATGAGATTTCTTAAGCTAAAGAGGAAGAGGAGATGACTTGCCTTGGTTTCTGGAGGACAATATATCTCTGAGCTCTATGATCCAGGTACTTTTGTCCTTAAACCTTCCTGACTGCAACACTGCCGTTTTCTTTCTTCTTTTTTTTTTT
>NW_006399885.1:4762297-4765108 GCF_000299155.1 Elephantulus edwardii | reverse complement strand
TTTAATGAAGGTTTTAGTCCTAGGTCCATGATCCACCTTGAGTTGGTTTTTGTATATGGAGTGAGGTGGGGATCTTGTTTAATTCTTCTGCAGATAGTTTTCCAATTTGATATTCAGATCTTTCATGCAACATCACCTCCTCTGGGACATTACACACTTACAACAGCATAACATCTACAAAGAAAGGAGTCACATAATGTCAAGAAAGCAGCAGGCTAGTGCAAACATCATGGAAAAAAACCCACAAAATAACCACTCTCCTAAAAAATAAGACACAATACCCAAGACACAAAGAACTGACAAAATGGCAATGATATCCTAAACACAGAGAACCAGAACATATATGTTGATACAGAGTTATTTGAACAAACACAGATAAACAGTATATGCAGTTACAGAAGAAGGTACAAATAATGAAACAATGGAAGCCATTAAGAAACAAATACTCTAAAGACAGAGAACTAGAAGAAATACGTTGTTGAGAAGTAACTTGAACAACTGCAGAAGAAAATGCAGAAGAACATGGAAGAATAAATTGAAACTATTGATAAAGTGGTACAAGAACTTAAAAAATCATCATAAGACAGAGAGGGTACATCCAACACAGTACTGGAAATAATAGAAATGGGTGAAAATGCAACCCAGAATATTAAGACTAAAATGGCAGAAGTGTCCAACACCCTGGACAAAAGTAGAACAGAGGAGATGAAACTGAGAGTCAGTGAACTGGAAGACAAGAGCCTCAATGGAAATATAGTAGAAAAAAAATATTAGAGAAGAAACATAAAGAAAATATTAGAATCATGTAGGATGACATCAAAAGGAACAATGTACATATGATTGGAATCCCAGACCCCAAGAGAGAGAGGTAAGCCACTGAGAAAATTGTGGAAGTGGTGTTAGAAGAAAATGTCACAAGTATTATAAAGAATGGAGAAATTCACATCTATGAAGCTCAGCAGACACTGAATAGAATAAAGCAAAAAAGACATAACATCAAGACATAACAAACTATAAAAATAAAAAGATAATGATAGAATACTAAAAGCAGCACAAGAAAAATAAAGAATCACCTACAAAAGGGAGACAATTATATTCTGGTTTCCCAGCAGAAACCATGTGAGTTAGAAGATAATGGAATGGCATATGCAGAAATTTGAAAGAAAGTAATTGTCAGCTGAGGATCTTTACCCAGCAAAGCTGTCCATCAAATATGAAGGAGAAGTCAAGTTATTCACAGAAAATAAGGAACTAAAGGAATTTGCAAAAATAAGACGGAAATTAGAAGAAAATTTAAAGGAAGTCCTCCACACAGAGACACAAATGTAAAGTGAATAGATCATAGCAATTAGAAAGAACAGGAAAAGAACACAACAAGATGGCAACAATAAAACCTGGTCTGTCAATAATCACAGTTAATCTGAATTGACTAAATGCACCAGTTAAGAGAAATAGAGTAGAATGGATAAACACACACACACACACACACACACACACACACACACACACACACATACCCCAAAGCCTATCAATATGTTGCCTGCAAAGACACATCTAAGAAATGAGAGAAGTACAGAACCAAAATAAAAGGCTGGTAAAAAATATAGCATGTAAATGACACCCACAAAAAAGAAGGACTTCAGGATGAAAACATCATAAAAGGTAAGGATGGGCATAGAACAAGAAGACATAACCTTGGTCAATATTTATGCACCAAATGATAGGCTTACAAAATACATAAAACCATGGTTAGCAGAATTGGAGAAAGCAATAGATGGTACCACAATAGTGGTAGGAGACTTTAACACACCACTCTCAGCAAAATGATAGGTTAACTCAAAAGAAACAAAGATGCAAAAGAGCTAAACTATACAGTCAACTTGAACTTGCAGATATATTCTGGGTACTGCACCCAACTCACTTTCTTCTCACGTGCACACGGGACATTTTCCAGAATAGATCATATATTAGGACACAAAGTCAGCCTCAACAAATTAAAAAAAACACCCAAAAATCCAAACAAGTATTGAACTAGTACAAAGCATCTGCTGATATCACAATGCCATAAAACTAGAAATCAATCACATGAGGGTAAAGCTTACAAAACCACCCATGTAGAAGCTAAATAACACCCTAAAAGAACTTTATTGGATTTATATACCTTTTCAATCTGTATGTAGAAGAGATCATCAGAGATGCTGGGCTTTATGAGGAGCACTGCGGCATCACAACTGGTGGAAGAATCATCAACAACCTGAGTTATGCGGATGACACAATGCTGCTTGCTGAAACTGAAGAGGACCTGAAGTGCTTGTTGCAGAACATCAAGGATTGCAGTCTTCAATATGGATTGAAGTTCAACATCAAGAAAGCAAAGATTCTCACCACTGGGCCAATTGGCAGCATCAGTATGGATGGTGAAGAGATAGAGATAGTTAACAGTTTTCATTTACTTGGTTCCACAGTCAACACTCTTGGTAACAGCAGCCAGGAAGTCAGGAGATGAATTACACTGGGAAAGTGAGCTGTGAGGGACCTCTCAAGAGTACTGAAGAGTAACGACGTCAGGCTGGAAACTAAAGAGCACCTAATTTAGGCTATAGTCTTTGCAATTAGAAAGAGAATTGATGCCTTTGAGCTGTGGTGCTGGAGAAGAGTGTTGAATATACCATGAACTGCTAGGAGAACAAACAGGTTTGTCATGGAGAGGGTGAAGCCAGAATGCTCCTTGGAGTCAAGGATTCTGAAGCTTCGTCTGACATACTTTGGGCCTGTTGCAAGGAGGGACTGGTCCTTGGAGAGGGACATCAT
>NW_006399885.1:4756690-4759911 GCF_000299155.1 Elephantulus edwardii | reverse complement strand
CACATGCCTTTGGGATTGCAGCCTTTAGATTACCAGAGCTCCCTTGTTATTTGTAATAACTACTGCATTTGATTTGCTTTTTCTGCGATCTAATGTTTCCAATTCTTTTTTTTTAATGTTTCCAATTCTTAAAGATGAGATTTATAAAAACAATGATAATAAAATGCAATTAAAATGAAAATTTTAAATTTTTCTCTGATTTATTTAAGAATCCACTTAAAATTATAAAAATGAAACAAATAAGTTTTTTGAACCTAATAAAAATGAAAATACAGTATACCATAACCTCTGGGATGCATCTAAGGCAGTCCTCAGGGGCAATTTCATAGCGATATTGTTGTTGTTGTTATGTGCCATTGAGTCACTTGTAACTCATAGTGACCCTATGTACAAGAGCCCTTAACCCTTCTCTATGCTGTGCCAACCTCACTGTGTCTGTCACACTTACTCCCATTACCTCAATCACTGAACTGATCTATCTCATCAAGGATCTTTTTCTCTTGAGCTGTCCCTCCACTCTCCCAAACATGATGTGCCTCTCCAAGTACTGGTCCCTCTTTGCGACATGCTCAACATATGTCAGACGAAGCTTCAGAATCCTTGCTTGCAAGGAGCAGCCCAGTTTCACCCTCTCCAGGATGAACCTCTTTATTTTCCTAGCAGTCCAAGGTATATTCAATACTCTTCTCCAGCACTACAGCTCAAATGCATCAATTCTATTTCTATCATCCGTAGTCACTGACCGGCTCTCCGATGCATAGCATGAAATAACTGGACTGCTACCTGAAGAAAGCTGAAACAGGATGCATATGTCATACCATACACAAAAATTAACTCAGCATGGATTAGAGACCTGGGAGTAAAATCCAAAACCATAATGTTCATGAGAGACAAACTGGGATCAAGCTTAGATGTGCTAGTCCAAGGTATAAAAAGATCAGAAATATACAACCTAAAGAGGATAAAATTGATGCATGGGACCTTCTAAAGATTAAATCCCTGTGAACATCAAAATTTTTTCTAACAGGGTGAAAAGAAAACCTACAGACTGGAAGCAAACATTTGGTAATACCATCTC
This sequence comes from Elephantulus edwardii, assembly GCF_000299155.1. Lineage (NCBI taxonomy): Eukaryota > Metazoa > Chordata > Mammalia > Macroscelidea > Macroscelididae > Elephantulus > Elephantulus edwardii. The sequence continues at coordinate 4,758,833 of NW_006399885.1, read as the reverse complement.
AGACAAGAGTCCTATGACAAAAGTTTACAGAATGCTCCTGGGCCTCCACAAGAAAAAAGACTGATAACCCAATTACAAAATGGGCAAAAGTCATGGAACGAATTTTCACAGAGAAAGATATTCAAATGGCAAAGAAACAAATGAATAAATGCTCCAAATAACTGGCAATAAAAGAAATGCAAATCAAAACCACAATGAGGAACCATCTCACTTCAATAAGCGTGACAAAGTTTAACAGGGCAACAAGTAACAAATGTTGGTGGGATTGTAAAATGGTGTAACCATTCTGGAAGGCAGTTTGGTGCTTCCTCAAAAAGCTGAACATAGAAATTCCACATGACCCAGCTATTCCACTAAATGGAGTATGCTTTGAGAATATAAGAACTGTGGCACAAATTGAGACTTGTACACCAATGTTCATATCAGCATTATTCACCATTGCCAAAACATGGAAACAGCCCAAATGTCCAACTACAAATTAATTGATTGAGAAATTATGGCACATCCACACTACAGAATAGTATGCAGCACGCAGGAACAATGACTTTGCAAATTATTCCCTAACTTGGAAAGCACTGGAGAGAATTATGCTGAGTGAACTAACTCAGTCCACAGGGATAAATACTGTATAAGACCACTATTGTAGAATGAGTATAAGGATTCAGGAGGAGTGGGAGAGGCTGGAAGCAGAGGGATGTGGATGTGCAGGGGGTGGGGGAATGAATCATTGGCTTGTACAATCTGATGGGTCAGAGGTGAGGGAAATGGAAAGAAATTTTTTGAATTGGTATTAGAGTTTTGTAAATAAACTAGTAGAGAAAAAAAAGGAAGAACGAAGCAAAATTAATGATCTAACTCAACACTCCCATCAAATAGAGAAAGAATAACAATCTAATCCCAAAGCCTCTAGAAGAAAAGAAAATATAAGGGAATGAGCTGAAATCAATGAGATAGAAAACACACACACACACACACACACACACACACACACACACACTCAATTGAAACCATCAACAAGACCAGGAACTGGTTTTCTGAAAGGGTCAATAAAATTGATAAACCATTGGCAAACTTAACAAAAAAGGAAAAAAAGAGAAGACACAGATAACTTGATTAAGAAATAATCTATTGAGCATTTCTGTGCAGTCTCTATACACCATAGACTAGGCTATCTAAACTTGATTTTAGTTTGTATCTTATGAACTTTATGCTTTTGGGCTTACTACCAGGTCTCTGATCCACCTTGAACTGATTTCCGTGTATGGGGTGACATGTAAATCCTGTTTCAGGTTTCTGCAGGTGGCCATCTAGTTTTCCAGCACCAGCACCCCAATGTTCACAACAGCTTTACTTACCACTACAAGAACATGGGAAAAAGATGTTCAACCACAAGCAAATGGATTGACAAATTATGGTACATTCATACAATGAAATACTACACAGCACACAGGAGCAGTGATTTTGTAAATTATTACGTAATTTAGGAGGGACTGGAGACATTACGCTGAATGAACTAACCTAGTCCCACAAGGACAAATCTTGAATAAAACCATTATTGTTGAATGAGTGTAATGATCAAAGAAGAGTGAAAGAGGCTGGAAGCAGAGGGATGAGGGTGTGCACTGAGGAGAGAGGGTTTAAACATTGGGTTATACAATTTGATGGGGGGATGATAGGTATTGGAAGAATCTGGTGTGAAAAACAGAGTATTTGAACTTTATAAATCAACAAGTATAAATAAATTAAACAAAGAAATGCTACAGGTGACCGTAGAACAGAATCAGATGAAATTAAATTGATAATATTAGAATATTATGAAAAACTATACCATGATCCAAAGGCACATGGTTTGAAATCACCAGGTGCTCAGTGTCTCCAGAGAAAAATGAGCAATCTCCTCCTGTATTATTAATTGCCTCAGAAAACCCACTGGAGTGCCAGGTGTGGATTGGTTCTGACTTAACAGTACATAACAACAACACTCTGATAAATTTGAAAACCGCTGGAGAAGCTCAATATCAGCTGTGAAAATTAGGCCGGGGGTGGATTGTGGAACAGACCACCAATTACTCATATGCAAGCTCAAGCTGAAGCTGAGGAAAATTAAACCAAATCCACAGGAGCCAAAATATGACTTTGATTT
>NW_006399885.1:4728988-4754975 GCF_000299155.1 Elephantulus edwardii | reverse complement strand
ATTTGTCTTGGAGAGGATTAAACCAAGCTACTCCTTGGAGGCAAGGATTCTGGGGCTTCGTCTGACATACTTTGGACATGTTGCCAGGAGGGACGTGTCCTTGGAGAGGAACATCATGCTTGGGAGGGAGAAGGGACAGCACAGGAGGGGACGACCCTCTATGAGATGGATTGATTCGGTGACTGGGGTAATCGGGATGGGTGTCTCAGAGGCAGTGTGGTTGGCACAGGATAGAGCAGGGTTTAGGGCTGTTGTGCATAGGGTTGCTATGAGTCGCAAACGACTCGACGGCACATAACAACAACAACAACAGAGGAAATGGGAAAATTCCTTGAAACTTATATCCTATCCTGATTGACACAGATAGGTGTAGAACACTCAAAGAGACTCATCACAAAAGAAGAAATTGATTAGGTCATAACAAGACTTTCCTATAAGAAAAGTCCTGTGCACAGATAAATTATAGTCACCCTCCACTGGGTTTTCAAGACTGCAAATCATTATAAGAGTAAACTGTTCATCCCTCCATACAGAGGCTAGTGAATTTGAACTGCTGACTTTTTGATTAGCAATGCAATGTAACACACTGTGTAACTGGAGTTTCTTGTACTTATGTGCACATAAAACAATGAAAATAAAAATAGAAATGCAAAAAAATGTGCTATTTGCAATGTCTCAAAATGGGAACAAATAGCAAGTGTTTTTTTCATTTGTACAAATGAGAAAAAAATATTGGTGTCCTGATCAGAGATGCATCCTGTCTCCATACCTTTTCAATCTATGTGCAGAACATATCATTTGGGAGGCTGGGCTTAGTGAGGAGGAATGTGGTATCAAGATTGTTGGAAGACTCATCAACAATCTATGTTATGCAGATGATACAACCTTGCTTGCCGAAAGGAAAGGGAACTTGAAGCTCTTATTAAGTTCAGTATGGATTAGTATAGATCATTATAGCCTTCAGTATGGATTATAACAGAAAGAAAACAAAAATCCTCATAACTGGATCAATGATCAACACCATGATAAATGGAGAAAAGATTGAAATTCCTCATGGTTTTATTTTACTTCAATCCACAAACAATGCCCGTCGAAACAGCAACCAAGAAATCAAATGATATATTACTTTGGGAAAATCATCTGCAAAAGAACAACAGGGGTAATTAACGTGTGCCTGACCCAACCCATATTATTTTCAGTCACTTCACATGCATATAAAATCAGGACAATGACTGAAGAAGTTCAGAGAAGAGTTAATGCCTTTGAATTATAGTTCTGGAGAAGACTATTCAACATATTATGGACTTACAGAAGAACAAGCAAATGGATTTTGGAAGAAGTGCAGCTAAATTGATCTTTAAAAATAAGAATAGTGAGGTTTTGGCTCACATATTTTGAGTATGTTATCAGAAGAGCAGGTCCTGGAAAATGAGGTCATGCTTGGTAAAGTAGAAGTGCAGTGAAAAAGAGGGACTGTCAACTAGATGGCTTGACGCAATGGCTCAAGCAATAGGCTCTAACACAGTAATGATTGTGAAGATGTGGTAAGATCAGTGAGTTTGCATTCTATTGTATTGTGAGCCACTGTATGTTGGAACTTAATTGGGACAACCTACCTAAAAACCATATATATGTCCCTTATCTATTTTAAAACTGATATGTTGCTGTTGTTGTTATGTGCCTATGAGTCGCCTACAACTCATAGTTACCCTATGTACTAAACTCTGCTCTATCCTGTGCCAATCTTATTGTCTCGATACACCTACCCTCATTACCCTAGTCACTGAATCAATCCATCTCATCAAGGTTCTTCCTCTCTTGCACTGTCCTTCCACCCTCCCAAGCATGATGTCCCTCTCCAAGGACTGATCCCGCTACATGTCCAAAGTATGTGAGACAAAGCTTCTGAATCCTTGACTCCAAGGAGCAGCCTGGCTTCACGCTCTCCTGGATGAACTTGTTCGTCCTCCTAGCAGTCCATGGTATATTCAATATTCTTCTCCAGCACCACAACTCAAAGGCATCCACTCTCCCTCTGTCATCCCTAGTCATTGTCCAGCTTTCAGATGGAAGTAATTGTAAAGACCATAGCCTGGATCAGGCGCACCTTAGTCTCCAGATTGACATTGTTGCTTATCAGTACATTGGAGAGGTCTGTGATAGCAGACTTACCCAATACAATTTATCTTTTATTTTACTGGCTGCTGGTACCAAGAACCTGAAGTGCAGAAGAGGCTGTGGTACTAGGAATATTATAACTAATGAATATTATTACTATTGTCAGACTGATTTTGCCTGAAAGTAAAGAGTACCAGAGGAATGTCTATTTGTGTTTCATTGAGTATGCAAAAGTATTTGACTATGTAGATCACAACAAACTGTGACTGACTCTGCAAAGAATGGGAATCCCAGAACACTTGATTGTGCTTATGCGAATCTTATACTTGGACCAAGAGAAAGTCATCAGTACAGAGCAAGGAAACACTACATGGTTCAAAATTAGGAAGAGTGTGTGCCAAAGGTGTATCCTATCTCCATATCTTTTCAATCTATATGCGGAAAAGATTTATGGGAGTCTGGGCTCTATGATGAAAAATGTGACATCAGGATTGGAGGTAGACTAATCAACAACCTGTGTTATACAGATGACACAAATCTGCTTGCTGAAACTGAGGAAGACCTGAAGTGCTTGCTGCAGAAGGTCAAGAACTGCAGCCTTCAATATGAATTGAAGCTTAATATCAAGAAAACAAAAGATTCTCACCACTGGGATGCTTGGCAGCATCAGGGTAGATGCCGAAGAGATTGAGATTGTTAACAGCTTCAGTTTGCTTGGCTCTACCATCAGTATAGCTTCAGTCTGCAAAACTGATATAGTACTGAAAAAAGTTTGGTCAACCAGTATTAAATATTTTTTAAGAAATTCACTGCTAGTCATTTGTACACTTTGATTCTGTCTTTTTCTCAACCAATGCTTTCAGAGAGTCATAGATGTATGTGTGCAACAAGCAAACAAATGAAAAGACCACGTAAATTTATCTAGCAGAAATAGACAATATTAACCTTCAGGAAACTGTGTTATTTAAGACCAAAGAGATCATAAACAAAGATTTTGAAGAAGAGAATTTAATAGCATTTTGAAGTGATTCTCCTGGTTGACTATTATGGTGCTGGTGGTATTTCGGCAGTATATGTAGAAGAAGCCCTTCCTCACAAGGATCATATGAAAAGCTAAAGTTACAGCTATAGTCCAGTTGTTTCTTTACTAAATGCAGCTGTTTTATGTTATTTGATAGCAATGACCAATTACTTGTCTCTCTCTGTGTGTGTGTGAGAGAGAGAAAGAGAGAGACAGACAGACAGACACACACACACACACACACACACACACACACACACACAGAGTTAGTTTGTGCATGTGCAAAATTCCTCCTCTCCCTGACGGAACATAAATTTGAGCTTTTAACTTTGCCAATTATTTCTTTACTGAATAATGATTTTACCTAATGCTCTCTGAAGTTATTTTTGGGAAGCAACTTAAGAGAGAGAAAGAAAAGAATGTCATTGAGCTCCAAATAATGGTGCCTGACAATGCGTTAAGCTTGCTCAGCTCAGTTCCACTCAAGGCAAAATGATTTTAGCTAAAATAAGAGTGAAAATAAGTCCAGAAAATATCAAGATAGAATTCAGTTCTGAGTTCCATGGTCTCACACATTATAGAGCACATTCAAAGTTAAAGCCAGTATGTATTCCCACAATTTAAATAAACCATCTATATCTCTGTATCTATATATATTTTTATTTCTTGATTTCATGACTGAGAAGGTACCGTATCCACAACAATAACATCATAGTATTCCTATCCTATCCTATCCTATCCTATCCTATCCTATCCTATCCTATCCTATCTTATCCTATCCTATCATCCATCTATCTATCTATCTATCTATCTATCTATCTATCTATCTATCTATCATCATCATCTATGTATCTACATTTTCCTTCAATGTGATTTACTGCCTCTGAAAACCTACTGGAGGATAAGCTTTGAGTTAGTTCTGACTTGACAGTATACAATATTTGTGATGTTGTTATTTATTGTCCAGTTAGTAAAGACTCATAGCTGATCCTCCAGTAGGTATTGTTGGCCTAGTGATAAGAAGCTGCACTGCAGTCCCAAAGGCACTCAGTTCAAATTTTCCAGCTGGTTTGTGGGAGGAGAATGAGTAATATCTTCCTGTGTGATTTACTACCTCTGAAAACCCACTGGAGAGTCAGCTATGAGTTGGTTCCCAGATGATGGAACACAACAACATATATACATATAGACACCACGGGGAGAGGGAGAGAGAGAAAAAAAGAGAGAGTGAGAGCAATAGGGAGAATTTATCCTTAGCTATCTGAATAACAGCTCAGTTACCTAAATACATTGGGTTTATTTTGAATCAACTTAAAATACTTATGCATTAAATAGGATGTAATAACCAGTTGATATTGTGATACTGTAGATATGCTTAAATAAATAGCTCAAGTTCGGGAGTTCTTCAGAACCAAAACCCCATGCCATGGGAAAACAGAGACATAATCGTTCCTTTATGTTGGTTTAGCTTTCTTGGTATGTAATATAATATCTTTTCTCAAAGCCCAACTATGACTATATATTTGTTTAAGCTCTCACCAATGTAGATGAGTTCGAGACACTGATCTTTTGAATTGGCAACAAGATGTTTAGTAAAATTATGTGATTAGAAGGAATTCTAAGAGGATATCTTTTTCATCTCTTGGTCTTGAAATAACACTCTTGAAAAAAAAAAAACAGACCAAAGGAGGGGGGAATCAAGAAAAATGCAAGCTGTGAGTTACTTGACAGCAGGAATTCTGTTTGTTCATCTCTAAAGACAGTGCCTAGGACAATATCTGGGCTCAATAAATGTTTGTACTACGAGTTAGTGTCTAAAAACTAGATGTGCTGGAAGTTGGATTTAATTAATGTTGTTGTTGTTGTTCTTGTTATGTGCTGTTGAGTCGCCTGCGACTCATAGCGATCCATGTACAACAGCCCTAAACTCCGCTCTGTCCTGTGCCAATCACACTGTCTCTGATACTCCCATCCCAATTACCCCAGTCACTGAATCAATCCACCTCATAGAGGGCCTTCCTCTCCTGCGCTGTCCCTCCACCCTCCCAAGCATGACGTCCCTCTCTAAGGACCGGTCTATCCTCACAACATGTCCAAAGTATGTTAGGGTAATTAAAATTCATGTTTTTTATAGGACTACATGATGTTGTACACTCACATTTTATAATTCTTTCCATTTTATTTAGAACTGAAGACTTCATTATAATGTTGAATGGAAGTATCAGAGGAGACACCCTTGCTTTGTTAACATTACTCACTGCCATCAAGTCTATTTCAACTTGAAACTACTCTGCAAGACAGAGAAGAACTGTCTCATAATGTCTCCAAAGCTGTAAATCTTCAGGGAATTGGACATCATCTTCTTTCCCTGAAACAGCTGGTGGGTTTGGACTGCTAACCTTTTGATTAGCAGCCGACTGTTTTGATCAATGTCCAGTATCTTCTTATTAATACACTGACCATATCATTATCAAACACTGTTGTAGGAAGCCTTCCATAGTTACTCTTGGTGTTCATTTATATTTTCGTTACAATCTTATCTGGAGTTTTCAAACTGTTTTATGGTATCTATTGAAATCATTATATGACGTGCATCCCTTTATCTGTTAGCATAAAAATTATATTAATTACTTTAAAGATTATAAACTAACATTGAATTTTAGAAATAATTATCTTGTTGACATTTCCCCCTATATATTGCTAGATTTAATTTGTAAACAGTATGTTGAAGAGAGGTGCAATTTTTTGAAGCAAATGTTTTTCTAAAAATGTCATTCTTTTCTACAAAGTCTAGGTTTGGAAGTAAAATAGTGCTAGTCTTCTAAAATGAGTTGGTATCTCTTCTATTTTCTGAGAAACTTTGCACTGATAGTATTTCATCAATGAGGCCATCCTAACTTGGGCTTTTTTCTTTACAGATTCAATTTCTTTAACAGGTAAAGGGTTATCCCAATTTTATATTTATTTCCATGTCAATTTTTCCTAAATTGTAATTTTCAATAATTTTGTCTCTTCCATCTAAGTAATGTTGTTGTTATGTACTGTTGTGTTGACTGCAACTCATAGTGATCCCATGAACAATGGTTCTGAACCCTATCCTATCCTGAGCCAGTCTCACCGTCTCTGACATACCAACTCCATTAGCCCAGTTACTATGTCAATTCATCTCATCTGGGATTTTCCTATCCTGCACTGTCCCTCCACCCTTCCAAGCATGATGTCCTTCTCTGAAGACTAGTATTTCATGACAACATGCCCAAAGTATGTAAGATAGAGTTTCAAAATCCTTACCTCCAAGGAGGAACTTGGTTTCACCCTCTTCAGACCAGGGCTGTTTGTTCTCTTGTTGGTCTAAGGTTTGTTCAAGACTCTTCTCCAGCACCACAACTCAAAAGTATTGATTTTCTTCTGTCATTCTTATTCATTCCAGTTTTCTGATGCATAATAAGTAATTGCAAAGACCAAAGCCTGGATCAGGCTCTCCATTAGTATTCAGACTAACACTATTGCTCTTCAGCATTTGAGAGAGGTCCTTGACAGCAGATTTCCCAATGCAATTTGTCTTTTGCAAACCAATAGAAATTTTCTTAAAATAGAAAAAATAAAAAATCATAAAACAAGTTATTTGACGGCCATGCAAAAAGAAAGTCACAAATAAATCTTAAAGTGTGTAAATACTCATCTACAGATATTAGAAAGCTTAAGCTAAAGTGCTTTGGTGGTGTAGTGTGTAGTGTTTTGTGCTGTTAACCAAAAGGTCAGCAGTTCAAATCTAGTGTTAGAAAGAGAACAATAGGAAGGCTTTCTCCACTAACTTACAGCCTCCAAAAACCAACCGGAGGTCACCACCATGAGTTGGAATAGAGTCAGTGGCAGTGAGTAAGTTTAAGTTATCACTACGAATCCAGCTGCTCTGTGAGAGAAAGTTGGGTCATCACCTCCTGTGCAAATTATTGCCTTTTAAAATCTGATGTAATGACATCTATGAGTCGGTTCATACTTGACGCTATGTAACAGCAGCAACAACATATCTAAAGAGGTTTCCAAAGCCACCTAATTTAAAAATAAATAATATCACAAGTTATGATTGTTAGGCTGTATTAAATTGCTTGTTGCTTTTGTTGTTATGTGCCCTCGAATTGCTTGCGACTCATAGCAACCCTAAGCTCTGCTCTGTCTTGTGCCAATCGCACTGTCTCCGATACACCCATCCTGATAACCCCAGTCATCCATCTCACTGAAGTCTCCTGCGCCGTCCTTCCACCCTCCCAAGCATGATGTCCCTCTCCAAGCATTGGTCTCTCCTTGCAACATGTCCAAAGTATGTTAGACAAAGCCTCAGAATCCTTGCCTCCAAGGAGCAGCCCACTTTAACCCTCTCCAGGTTGAATTTGTTTGTTTTCTTAGCAGTCTGTTGTACCCTCAATACTCTTCTCCAGCACCAGAGCTCAAAGGCATCAATTCTCCTTCTATCCTCCGTAGTCATTGTTCAACACTCTGATGCATAACAAGTGATTTTCAAAGACTATGGTCTGTATTAGACTCACCTTAGTCTCCAGAGAGACACCATTGCTACTCAGTACTTTGGAGAGGTCCCTAACAGCAGATCTTCCCATCACAGTACATCTTTTAATTTCCTGGCTTCTGGTGCTAAGAATGTTGTCTGTAGAGCCAAGCAAACTAAAGCTGTGAACAATCTCAATCTCTTCACCATCCATCCTGATGCTGCCAATTGGTCCAGTGATGAGAATTTTTGTCTTCTTGATATTGAGTCTCAATCCATATTGAAGGCTGCAATCCTTGATCCTCTGCAGCAAGCACATTAGGTCCTCCTCAGTATCTGAAAATAGGGTTGTGTCATCCGCATAACGCAGATTGTTGATAAATCGTCCACCAATCCTGACTCCACATTTCTCCTCACAGAGCCCAGTCTCCTGGATAATCTGTTCTGCATACAGGTTGAAAAAGTATGGAGATAGGACACATCCCTGGCATACACCCTTCCCAATTTTGAACCATGCAGTGTTTCTTTGCTTTGTTCTGATGACTGCCTCTTGGTCCAAGTATAGGTTTCACATTAGCATGATCAAATTCCCATTCTTCTCAGAGTCACTTACTTTTGAAAACAAAATTCTCTTTCAACACTCATCAACAAGTAGGAGCAAATTAAGTAAAATTTACTTCTTAATATATTGCAACTGTGTAAAATCAACAGAATGATAGCTGTACTGCTATGCAGCAAGAAACTCCCAAGGACATTAATGTAAATGAAAATTTAAAAGCAATAATTTCTATAAATAAAAATTATAAAAGGAACAGATATAACATGGGAGTTGCAGAGTCTGACTTCTACACACTATGTAAAGGCATACTGTCCCCATCAATATTATTCATAGCTTCATACAAATAGCTACATAGTCAGATATTCCACCCTACATGCTCCAATTTTTAGACATCATTTGGTCCAATTTTTTTTGCAACTTGACTCACAGACTTTTCTCACTATTTTAGGTTTTACTAGGGGAATAGCTTGAGGAGTAGGGAGAGACAAAGTATCACACAGTGTAAGTCCGGATTTAGTCCAGTAGTCCCAAGCCATATTAACAAGGCACAGTTCCTCTATTAGTGAAAGTCTAGGTTTAGTTCAGCAGCAGGGTTCAGATCACGTGTTCATAGGGTCACTATGAATCACACTCAACCTAAAGTCCTCTAACAACAACAAAAACATGAAGAAAAGCATATAAAGTAAATAATGTGAACAATCTAAAGTTAAAAGATTGTTACCAAGTCTATCCAATTTCAGATGATAGTAGAATATTTAGGAAGTTAGTTTCTGAATGCTATTGTGTTCGTTTGAGTTAGAACTAACCCATAACTGACTCTTTAGAGGGGGTTTTTAGAGGCAGTAAATTATATGGAAGGAAATTGCCCATCTTTCTCTCTTGGAGCAGCTGGTGAATTTGAACCATGTCCTGAAGGCAGGCAGTTTGAATCCACCAGCTGCTTTGTGGAAGAAGAATAGGCACTCTCCTCCTGTGCAATTTATTGCCTCTGAAAACCAGCTTGAAGGGTCAGCTATGGGTTGGTTGATTACTCAACAAAAGTTACCACCTTTGCATTGGCAATGTAAATGCAATGACCAAAGAAAGCCTTCTGAAAGTGTCTGCCCATGCATTATGTTCTAGTTGATGAATCATGGAATTGTAACCAATCTTTAATAAAATATTGAGCAAATTATTTGTTTGTATAAGTGACTAGTTTTCATATTTTTTCTTGTATTTTGTTGTGTGTCATTGCCTGATCTCGCTCTCAGACTTATACTCAAAATGACAGTAACTTACTTAAGAAAGAAAAATGTCAGCCCATAAATAGTTTCTCTTTAAATTATACATACATAGAATTGCTGTTGGTGTGTGCTGTCAAGTCAGAACCAGCAGGTTTTTAGAGACAATGAGTTACCCAGGAACAGATGGCCCATTCTTTTCCAGAGGAACAGTTGGTAGACTCAAACCATGTGCCTCTGGATTCCTGCACAGCTTCTTATCATTAGGCCACCAGTTATAGCAAGTTGTTCCTGATATCCCAATGCCATCTGGTTGATTGCAACTCATGTTGACCATGTAATGCAGAATAAAACTGCCCAATAAGGTTTATAAAATGAAAATTTCTATAGAGGCATTTTACTTCTCTCAGAGCTAATGGTGGATTTGAATCAATGACTTTTTGGTTAATAGTTGAGGCCTTGAACACTAATGAATGAAAATCAGATGAGCTGTGGGAAGATATCAAGAATATCATTCATGAAGAATGCAAAAGACCATTACAAAGATGGAGAAAAAGAGAAGACCAAAGTAGATGTCAGAAGAGACTCTGAATATTTTGCTAGAGTGCTGAGAAACCAAAGCAAAGGCAAGAAATCACGAAGTTAAGAAGCTGTATAGGAAGGGAGTTCTGATGGCCTAGTGACAAGAAGCTGCACTGCAATCCCAGAGGTACGTGGTTCAAATCCACCACATGCTCTGCTGGAGAAGGACGGGCAATCTCCTCCTGTACTAATCAGATCCAATTTGGTGCTACACACACAAAAAAAATAATAAAAAAATGACTAATTAAAAAAAGTAGCTGAATAGGAGGTTTCAAAGGGCAGCTTGGGAGGGCCAAGCAAAGTATTATAATGAAATGTGCAAGGAGCTGGAGTTGGAAAATCAAAAGGGCTGAACTCACTCATCATTTCTTAAGCTGAAGGAACTCAAGAACAGATTCATGTCTTGAGTTGCAATACTTAAGGATGCTATGGACAAACTATTGAATGATCCAGGAAGCATTAAAAGAAGATGGAAGGTGTGAGTATACAGAGTCAGTGTACCAAAAAAAAAATGGATGACACAGAAGAATGTCAAGAAACAACATATGATCAAGATGAAATGGTGATTAAGGAGGACGTTCAGGCTTCTCTGAAGGACTTGGCAAAAAATAAAGCCCCAGGAATTGATGGAATACCAATTAACTTATTTCAACAGATACTCCCCTGGATGTGTTCACCTGGTTGTGTCAAGAAATCTGGAGGACAACTTCCTGGTTAACTGACTGGAAGGGAACCATATTTATTTTCCTTCCAAAAAAAGGTGACTCAATAGATTGTGGATATTATTGAACAATATCATTAATATCACATGTAAGCAAAATCCTGCTAGAGACAACCACAGACTGGAACAGTACATTGACAGAGAACTACCAGAAATACAAATACCAGAAATAGAAGAGGTCATGGCACTAGAGACATTATTGTCAAAGTCAGATGGATCTTGGCAGAAAGTAGAGAGTACCGGAGTAATGTCTATTTGTGGTTCATTGACTATGCAAAGGCATTTAACTGTGTGGATCACAACAAACTGTGGCTAACCTTCAGAAGAATGGGAATCCAGAACACTTGATTGTGCTTATGTGAAGCCTATACCTGGACTTGGAAGCAGTACTCAGGGCAGAGCAAAGGAATACTACCTGGTTCAAAATCAGAAAAGGAGTGCATTAGGGATGCGTCCTGTCCATACCTTTTCAATCTATATGCAGAGCAGATAATTTGGGAGGCTGGGCTTTATGTGGAGGAATGTGGCATCAAGATTGAAAGAAGAAAAAAAAAGATTGGAAGAAGACTCATCAACAACCTATATTACACAGATGACACAACCTTGCTTGCTGAAATTGAGGAGGACCTGAAACACTAGCTGGAGAGGCTCAAGGACTATAGTCTTCAATATGGACTGAAGCTCAACATCAAGAAGACAAAAATTCTCACCACTGGGTCAATTGGCAACACCATGATATATGGAGGAGAGATTGAGGTTGTTAACAATTATAACTTGCTTGGCTCCACAGTCAATGCTCTTGGCACCAGCAGTCAGGAAATAAAAAGATTAATTGTACTGGGAAAATCTGCTATCAGGGACTTCTCCAGAATACTGAGAAGCAATTATGTTAGTATAGAGACTAAGGTGGACCTGATCCAGGCTATGATAGTCACTATTACTTGCTGTGCATCAGAGATCTGGACAATGACTAAGGATGATAGAAAAAGAATTGATGTCTTTGAGTTGTGGAGCTAGAGAAGAGTCTTGAACATACAATGGACCACCAAGAAACCAGATAGGTATTTCTTGGAGAGGGAGAAATGTAGTTTCTTCTTGGAGGCTAGGATTTTGAAACTGTCTCATATACTTTGTGCATGTGGCCAGGTGAGACCGGTCCTTGGAGAAGGACAGCATGCTTGGAAGGGTGGAAGGACAGACAAGAGAGGAAGACTACAGATGAGATGGATTGATACAGTAACTGGGGTAATTAGGGTAGGTATGTCAGAGTAAGTGAGAATAGCTCAAGACAGGGCCGGCTGCAGAACTGTTATACATAGGGTCACTATGAGTCACAGGCAACTTGATGGCACATAACAACAACTGTAGGATGCTTTAACCACAGCTTCACCAAATCTCCTCTGACAGATAAATGCTATTATTAGGTGCCATGGAGAGTATGATTTGGTTATCCTATGAACAACAAATACGAAACCTTCCTATTTAATCTTTATCATCTGACATACTTAAACCCATTGCCGCTGTCACTGTGTCAGTCCATCTTGTTGAGAGTCTTCCTTTCTTTACTAAGTTTTCACCATTCCAGCATGATAGCCAAATAATAGTCTCTCTTACCAACATGTACAAACTACGTGAAATGAAGTTTCACCTTCCTTGCCTCTAGCGAGCGCTCTGGTTTCGCTTTCTCCAAGACATATCTGCTCTTTTGGTAGTTCATGGGATATTTATTACTCTTTACCAATGCCACAACTCAAAGACATCAATTCTTCTCTCATCCTTATTCATTGTCCAGATCTGTGGTAGTGGAATACTGGAAAGTTAATGTATTCAATCATGTGCACCTTAGTCTTTAAGCTGACATCATTGCTCTTCAGGACTTTGGTGAGATCCCTGATAGCAGACTTTGCCAATGCTATACATTCCCTGATGATTAAAAAGTGAACTTTAGTCAAATGTATCTCTAATATCCCTTGAAGAATTTTTAGTAATCCTATTTGGCTAAAGACTATTATTTTCCTATTCATTTAATCATTACAGAAGGAGTATTGGTGACACAGTCATAGGAAGCTACACTGTAAACCCAAAAGTATGTGGTTCTAATCTACCAACTGATCTATTAGAGAAAGACTTGCAGTTTATATCCCTTTAATACAAAGCCTCTGAATACCCATACTCTATCCTCTGTTCCCACTCAATAGTATATAACAATCATTAAAGGAAATCCTAGGGAGGGGTTACAAAAACTTTGCACTTTGCATAACTCTAATCTTGACCACATTTGCACCTTCAATTTACAAACAAAACTTTTAGGTTGAGACATTCTAACTAAAGAGCATATTATGTTTCTTCCTGCAATTCAGCTAATAACCTCTTTCATTCTTCTCCTCCCTTTTAAATTGTGATTTTAATGAAAGTTTGCAGAAAAGCTGGGTTTTCATTCATTCATCGTAGCACATTTTCCTCCCTATGCCCCCAAGTTAATTTTTTTTAGAAAAATCCATTCATTGTTCCATAATTTCCTGCCCCCTCCCCCAGCCCACTTGCTATGTGCTTCTTATTCTGGACTGTTGTCATCCAAATGATGACTAGTCATATATTCCTTTTAAACAGTTCTTTCCTTCATCTGTTCCAACACAATGTTCATCATTTATCTCCTTTTCTCAGTTTCTCCCCAACCCCACGTCAGTCTTGTTTTATAACAGTGGTGCTATGCAGTATTTGTCTTTTTGTGACTCAGATATTTCACTCAGCATAATGTCCTTCAGGATCACCCATGTTGTGTAATATTTTATTAATTCCTTGTTTTGCAGTGTGGTGTAGTATTCCAATGTGTGAATATACCATAGTTCCTCTATCCATTCATCTGTTAGTGGTCTCTTGGGTTGCTTCCATCTCTTTGCTATGGTGAATAATGCAGCAATAAGCATACATCTGTTTGGGTGACAGCTCTGGTTTTTTAAAAGGGTATATTCCTAGTCATGGATTCACTGGGTCAACTTGTATTTCTATTTTGAACTTTCTGACAAATAACAAGACTGTATTTCATAGTGGCTGTACCATTTTACATTCTCACCAGCAATGAATAGAAGTTCCAATCTCTCCACAAATTTGTTTGCCAGGATTTGTTGTTTACTACCCTGTTGAATTTTACTATTGTTGCTGGGAAGAGATGGTATCTCAAAATTGATTTGGCTTGCATCTCTCTAATAGCTAGGAATTTTGAATATTTCTTCATGTGTCTGCTTGGTATCTGAATGTCCTTTATGGTGAAGTGCCTATTCATATCTTGTGCCCATTTTGTGATTAGATTGTTTACATTTTTTCTTCTTTAGATTCTGGAGTATTCTATAAATTTTAGATATAAGTCCCTTACCAGATATGCCATTGTCAAATATTTTTTCCTGGTCTGTGGGTTTCCTTCTTACCCTGTTGGAGAAGTTTATTGACATGTGTAGGGATTAAATTAATCTATTTTATTTTCTCCTAGTTGTTGGTTTTTTATTATGCTTGGAAGAGTGTTCATTCTGTGGATTAGGGCTTCTAGATTTCTTCTCAGTCTTTCTCTGATGAACAAGACAAGACAAGGAAATTAGGGGTATCCAAATTGAAAAAGAGGGGGTAAAAGTATCTCTAAATGCAGATGACATGATAGAACATTTAGAAAATCCTAAAGATTCAGTGAGAAAACTATTGGACATAGTCAAATGATTCAGCAAATTAACAGGGTACAAGGTCAACATACAAAAATCAGTTGTATTTCTCTACAATGACAAGGAGAATCTAGAAATGGAGCTAAGAAAAACAATACCAATCACAATAGCTAACCACAGGATGAAATACTTGGGAATAAATCTAACTAAAGACACAAAAGATCTATACATAGAAAACCACAAAACATTATTATAAGAAACAAATAGAGATTTGGAGAAATGGGAAAATATACCAACCAGCTCACGGATAGGACGACCCAGTATTGTGATGATGACAATTCTACCAAAGACGATCTACAAGTTTAATTCAATCCCATTACAGACACTAATTCCATTCTTCAACGAGATGAAAAAGGCAATTTCCAACTGTATTTGGAATGGAAAGAGACTCTGAATAAGTACAACACAACTAAAAAAGAGAAACAAGGTAGGTGGTGTCACAGTCCCCTATCTTAAGTCCTACTACTCAGCTGTGGTGGTGACGACTGCATGGAACTGGTACAGGAACAGACACACAGATCAATGGAATAGAATTGGGAACCATGAAATCAGCTCATCCACTTATGGTAAGCTGAGTTTTGACAAGGGGATTGAATCAGTTAACTGGGAAAAATTAACAAATGGTGTTGGCATAATTGGAAAACCATCTGCAAAAAACTTAAGCAAGACCTACACATCATACCTTGTACAAAAAAAGGCAACTCAAGGTGAATCAGGGACCTAGAAACAAAACCAAACCCTCCTTCGTTCTTGTTGCATTAGAACCAACTCATAGCTAATCCTCTGTTGAGTTTCTGAGGCTGTAAATTACATAGAAAATAAATACCCGTTTTTCTCTTTCAGAGTTACTAGTTGATTCAAACTGAGAGAGGCATGGCATTTGAGTTAGGAGCATGACTTCCTGCACGTTAGGCCATCAGAGCTCAGCTGACTAGTAGGATCATAAAGGAATTCTATCCTTTCAGGCTCAGTGCCTCACTGATAAACCATTGAGATTGTTGATGCTCTAATTGTGTTCAAAATCTTACTTTCCAAGTTTTTTTCCAAGTTCATAATATGTTTTGCTTTGTTTATTTTGCACTGTAATATTTCACAATAACTTGGCACAGATTAACTTTGTCCCAATAAAATTATACTCACTAAGATGATGAGAACTTCCTTCTCTAGCCACTTTCTGTTTCTTTTTAGAACCTACAAGTTAGTGACCTTTCCCATTTGTTCCATGGCATGAATAAGGTGATTTTACTACAAGAGGTTTTGTTTTCAAATCTCCACAGTTTTCATTTACTTTAAAGTAAAAAGCAGTGAGCTGTAAAGAGCAAGAATTTAATATTTTTTCCCACAGAGTTATGAAAAATTGTGATGATATCAAAAGAAGAACCATAAAGGGAAAAGAGAGTATTTCTATTTAAATGATAAAGTGATATAAGAAGAAAAATGTGTGCAAAAATCCTTTCATAAATCAGAAACATTTAATAATGAATAGATTTTTGTAATGAGAGCTTGCTGACTCAATGAGTGTTTGCTGCAGATTCACACGACAGGGGTTCTTTAGGTGGAAAAAATCACTAATTTTAGGGTCTCTAAATATACCAAGTTAAAATATTTAATAGTTAATTTTCAAACCATCTTAACCTTTACTGCTGCAAATAGCTTATGTTTGCAATTTTTATAATTATTAGAACTTCTTTTGTTTTATTTCTATGCATAACATGGGTTAGCTTGGTATAACAAAAGAGTGCTTTTAAAACATGAATTAAGTATTTATTGACCACCTACTATGGGAAAAATCTTATTACAGTCACTAAGAATATAATCACAAACATAGTGAAGTCTTTTCCCCCTAAGAGTTTACAATCATGGCAGCTGAGTCGTAAGCATGCATATGAATATAAAAATAATTCCCATTTCCAACAATAGAATAGACTAGATTTTTTTCCATTGCTCCTAGAATTTTTGAATTGTTGTCATGTGATGTCAAGTCAGAACTGTCTCGTAGCTGACCCTCTAATGTGTTTTCAGAAGCAGTAAATTATGTAGAGGAGATTACTCATCTTTTTCCTGTGGAGTAACTCGTGGATTTGAACCATGAACCATCACCATCATGCAGGCAAAACAAATTCTTACTACTAAGCCATGTAATGACATTAAGTACATTCAAGTTCTCATTGTTAGGTGCCATTGACTTCAGAGACTCATAATGACCCTATGAATAACATATAGAAACTCTCCCTATGCGGCATCATTCTCACAATCACCCCATGCTCAAGCCTATTGTTACGTCACTGTGTTACTCCATCTTATTGACAATCGTCTTCTTCTTCACTGATCTATCTTTCCCGGCCTGATCAATGCTGTTTTCTAAGGACATATCCCTCCTGATAACATACCCAAACATGGGAGATGAAATTTTATTGTCCTTGCCTCTCAGGTGCATTATGGTTGTGCTGCTTCTAAGACAGATTTGTTGTTTTTTTAAGTCTCTCAGATATTCAATGCTCTATGCCAACAGTTCAATTCAATACATTTATTCATCCTCAATTTTCCTTATGTTTAATGTGTGGATGAACATCAAACAGAGTGAATAAAAGTACTCATTGATCAACAACAAAGAAAGAGTTGAAACCAGAACTGCTAAGATATTCTTATAACAAAGCTATGTGGTTAATTAGTAATGACTTTTGGGGGGGAACCATAGAACCGGAGAGGATAGAGCATGATAGGGCCCCTAAGAGTCAGAACATACTCAGAGGCACCTAATAACAATAACATTGGTTTTATAGAGTTACAATAAGAGAGAACTCCAGAGTGAAGTGGTTTAAAGCAACAGAAATGTATTCTCTCATATTATGGGGTTGTTGTTGTTGTCATGTGTATTGCCTGTGACTCATAGCGACCTTGTGTACATGAGCTCAGAACCCTGCCCTATCTTGAGCCAATCTCATCACCTCTGACAGATCTAATCCCATTCCTTCAAACACTGAGTCAATCCATCTCATCTAGGTTCTTCTTTTCCTGTGCTGTCCCTCCACCTTTCTAAGAATGATGTCCCTTTCTAAGGACTGGTCCCTCCTGGCCACATGCTCAAAGTATGTGAGATGGAGCCTCAAAAGTATTACCTCCAGGAAGCAGCCTGGTTTCACCCTCTTCAGGACAGATGTGTTTATTCTCCTGGCAGTCTATGGTATGTTCAACACTCTTCTCTGGAACCACAACTCAAAGGTAATGATTCTTCTTCTATCATCTTTCATCATTGTCCAGCTCTCAGGTGCATAGTAAATAATTGTGAAGACCATGGCTTGTAGCAAGCACACCTTAGTCTCCAGACTGACAGTACTCTGGAGAGGTTCCTGAGAGCAGACTTTCCCGGTACAATTTGTCTTTTGATTTCCTGACTTCTGGTGCCAAGAGTGTTGATTGTGGAACCAAGCAAACTGAAGGTATCAACAATCTCAATCTCTTCTCCATCCATCACAAAGCTGTTAATTGGCCCAGTGGTATGAATCCTTGTTTTCTTGATGTTGAGCTTCAATTCATATTGAAGGCTACAGTCCTTGACCTTCTGCAGCACATGCCTCCTGTTCTCTTTAATTTCAGCAAGCAAGGTTGTGTCATCAGCATAATGCAAGTTGTTGATAAGTCTTCCTCTAATCCTGTTGTCATATTCCTCCTCATAAAGTTCAACCTCCAAATGACCTGTTTTGCATATAGATTGAAAAGATATGGAGATAGGATACATCCCTGATGCACACCATTCCTGATCCTGAACCATGCAGTGTTTCCCTGCTCTGTTCTAACTACTGCTTCCTAGTACAAGTATATGTTTCGCATGAGCACCATCAAGTGTTCTGGGATTCCCATTTTTCTCAGAGTTCGCCACAATGTGTTGTGATCCACACAGTCAAATGCCTCTGCATTGTCAATGAAACACAGATAGTCATTCCTCTGTTATTCTCTGCTTTCAGCCAAGATCTGTCTAACGTTAGGGATGATGTCCCTAGTGTCATGGCCTCTTCTAAACCCAGCCTGCACATCTGGCAGTTTTCTCCAGTTGTTTCTAGACAATCTTCATCAGGATCTTGCTTGTGTGTGAAATTAGTGATACTGTTAGAAGTTCATAATCACAGTGTTAGCAAGGTTAATTGCTTCTGAGGAGCTCTAAATATGTATCTCTCCAATTCCTCTCTAATTTCAGGTAATTTCCTGATATCCGTGGTGATCCCTGCCAAATAGACACACCATCCCCATCTCTACCGCTGCTTATGTCACATGATGTCATCCCCTATCTCTGTATCTTTTCTCTCTTCTTACAAGGATATAGACCATATTGGATTCCAGAATGAGCTTGTATTAACATGTTAACAAATTGCTCTGAAAAGATGTTCTTTCCAAATAAAATCATGTTCACATGCACTAGGGATTAGGACTTGAATGTATTTGGAGGAAGGAGGTTACAAGTGAATCCATGAGTTTTCCACGATTGACAATCCTAAAAGGATGAGACTGCCCATTTTTTTCCTCCTTCAGGGCCACTGGTGGATTCAAACTACCAAAGATGCCCACTGTTTTGATTAGTACCACAAGATGCTATGGACCAGAACCACTAGCTGTTGTCTGCCATCAAGTCAGAACTGACCCATAGTAAACTCTGCAGCAGGTTTTCAGAGACAGTTAATTGTGTGGGAGATTTCCTATCCTTCTCCCACAGAGCAGTTGCTGGATTCGAACTGTGTGCCTTTGGGATTGTAGCTCAGTTTCTTACTCCTATAGTGGTCACCAGAGCTCTATATACCAGAAAAGTTGGTGACAAATGATCAGATGCCAGAAACTTAAAAATTTGTGCTTTGGAAAAGAGTCAGCAGAAGGTTGGATAAAGGAGTTGGATAGATTTCCTCTCCTTGGCCATCACCAAGTAATTTCAGGCCATATGGACTATTTTAGAAGCAAAATCCCTAATCCTCCCACAAAATTGTGCACAACTATTATGTCTGCTGTAAGAAGGTGTAAATGGAAATAAAACAAGTACAAATAAAGGCCAATGCTGACTAAAAGTAAGACCCTGAGAAACAAGGTCAGTTCAACTATTAACATGACCACCATTGTATCATACAACAAATTAGCAATAAGAAAACTTATCTTTCTCCTAAACTGTCAGAAACAAGAATGAAGATTTTGGAGGTGATAACTAGAGATGTTTTTTTTCTCGAAGAATGGTGTTTACTGAATGGAGAGGAAGTTCAGAGTGAATGGTAGGAACATAACGCCTGAAGACAGTCTTCTTAGCCTGAGCGCAAATGTTTGACATCTGGTCTGAGATTTGCCTTCCACGTGGTGTATTTCAGTTTTCCTTAGAAAGGAATGACAATGGAGAACATGGGAAGCAAGGAAAATAAATTACAGAAGAGAAATCATCATGGACATCAAATATCTACTTTTGTTGAGGTTGTCTTATGGCCCCAGAAAGAATAAAACTTCTCATAAGTTATTCACACTGGCAAGAATATTGCAAGGTCATTGGGAGAAAATAAGATTTATGCGTAAGATTTCAATTAAATATAAGCATCACATGAAGAAAACATTATTGCTGTTGTTGTATACCATAGAGTTGAAATCAACCTATAGCTGACCTTCTCATGGATTTTCAGAGACAGTTAATAATAAAGGAGGAGATTGCCCATCCTTCTCCCATCGAGCAGCTGGTGTCCTCGAACTGTATGCCTTTGGTATAGCAGTGCAGCTTTTTGCCTCTAGGACACCCAGAGATCCTCCAGAGGACACATTAGCATGAAAATATGCCAAGGAAGAGCTGAAGAAAGAGGCATCACTATGTTCAGAGTAGCCAGGAAAAGTTCCATAGGACGCAATGTCATTGTTATTGTTCTGTATCATGAAGCCACTTTCATATCATAGTGACCCCGTGTGACAGTAGAACTGTCCTCTGGTATTTGCTAGGCTGTAATCTTTATGATTAAAATATCATAGTTGGTCCCCCCCCCCAACACACACACAGAGTGGCTAACAGGTTTGAACTGCCAACCTTTTGGTTATTAGTCAATCATTTAAAATCTATACCACCAGGGCTCCTTAAGACAGGGATGTTGTTGTTACATGCCATCAAGTCACCTGCTAATCTTAGCAATCCTATGTACAACAGCCCTAAACCCTGCTCTATCCTGTGCCAATCTTATTGTCTCCAACACACCTACCTCCATTACCCCAGCCATTGAAACAATCAATCTCATAGAGGGTCTTCCTCTCCCATACTGTCCCTCCACCCTCCCAAGCATGACGTCCTTCTCTGAGAACCAAACTCACCTTGGAACATGTCCTAAGTATGTCAGATGAAGCTGCAGAATTCTGGCCTCCAAGAAGCAGCCTAGTCTCACCCTCTTCAGGATGAATCTGCTTGTTCTTTTAGCAGTCCATGGAATATTCAATACTCTTCTCCAGCACCACAGTCCAAAGGCATCAATTCTCCTTCTATCATCTCTAATAATTTTCTAGCTCTCTAATGCATAGCAAGTGATTGCAAAGACCATGGTCTGTATCTGGTGCATGTTAGTCTCCAGACTGACACCATTGCTTTTCAGTACTCTGGAGAGGTCTCTGACAGCAGACTTTTCTAAAGCAAGACAGGATAATATCCACATGCATACAAGGAAGTCCAATGAATACCACTATCATTCAGATATATGCACCAACAACCAGAGCCAAAGAGGAGGAAATAGAATATTTCTACCAACTTTTGCAGTCAGAAATTGATTGAACATGCAATCAAAATGCATTAATAATAATGGGTGACTGGAATGCAAAAGTTGGAAACAGAAGAAGGATGAGTTGGAAAACACAGACTTTGTGACAGAAATGAAGCTGGAGATAGAAAGATAGAATTTTGCACAATCAATGATTTATTCATTGCAAATATGTTTTATAAGAAAGATAAATGCAGGCTATACACATGGATTTCACCTGATCATATGTGTAGGAATTTGCTTGATTACATCTGTGGAAAGAACTGCTGGAGAAGCTCAATATCAACTGTGAAAACTAGACCAGATGCTGATTGTGGAACAAACCACCAACTACTCATATGCAAGTTCTTACCTGAATTTCAAAACCATCTCAGGAACAGGTTTGAGGTCTTGAATATTAACTAATGAGTGAAGCCCAGATGAGCTTTGGGAGGATATCAAGAATGTCATCCAGGAAGAATGCAAAAGGTCATGACAAAGACAGAGGAGGAAGACCAAAATGGATGTCAGAGGAGTCTCTGAGTATTGCACTAGAGTGCAGAAAAGCCAAAGCCAAGGGAAGAAATCAAGATATTAAGACAGAACAAAAATTTAAAAATACATTTATAGGATTATGAAAGTAATACATTTTGTTAAAAAATTGAGGAATAAAAAGAAGAAAAAGATGATCAATATCTCCTCAGTAAACATGAGAGTTTTGGTTGTTTTTTGGTGTTTTTTTTTTAAAGTACAGTTACAATCTATCACTGTTGTTATGTGCCACAGAGTCAACTGTGACTCCTAGAGACCCTATGCACAACAGCTCTGAAACCTATCCCATTTTGAAATGACCTCACTGTCTTTAACACAGTGGCCCATATTACCCTAGTTACTGAGTCAATCCATTTCATCCAGTGTCTTCCTCTCCTGTGTTGTCCTTTCACCCTTCCAAGCATGTTGTCCTTCTCCAAAAACTTGTCCCTCCTAGCAATATGCCCATAGTATATGAAACAAAGCTTCAAAATCCTAGTGTCCAAGGAGCAATTTGGTTTCACCCTCTCCAGGACAGACCTGTTTGTTCTCTTGGCTGTCCATGGTGTATTCAATACTCTTCTGCAGCACCACAACTCAAAGGCATCACTTCTTCTTCTATCATATATAGTAATTGTCTAGCTATCTGATGCATATCACGTAATTGTGAAGACCATGGCTAGATCAGGCACACCTTAGTCTCTAGAATGGTATCATTGTTCTAAGCATTCTGGAGAGGTCCCTGAAAGCAGATTTTCCAAATGCAATTTGTCTTTTGATTTTCTGACTGCTGGGGCCAAGAGTGATGATTGTGGAATCAAGCAAGCGGCAATTGTTAACTATCTCAATCTCTTCTTTATCTATCATGGTGCTGCCAATTGGCCCAGTGGTGATAATCTATGTCCTAATTAATGGATGAATTAAAATATTTCTTTAATTTGACCAAGTGTAATGAATTTAGTGTTTACAGTGAATAATTCACCAGATGTGTCCAGTGCAGTGGAAATCATATTCCCCATTGAACACACTCCTTCCAATCACTGGCTGAAATTCTAGCCTGTACTTTGTTATGTGAGAGTATAGTGCAGTCATTTCTCCTGGCCTTATATTCATCTATGAGATGTCAAAAATGGACATGATATATGTAAGTACCATAATTTTGCATCTGGGTTTCTGATTTAGCTGAAAGATGTGTAAAAATGTGTGGCACCACATCTGAAGAAGTGCAGGATCACTTTATTCTTCCAACCATCACTTGTGATTTATGATCACTAAACTGCTTCCCGACCCCTTATTTGAAAATTGGCCACAGCAATAGCAGAGGAGCTGTAGATATAAGGGTCTACAGGACTTGGAAAATGGGTATCAGTGGATCAAATGCTTGGCATAGAATTTGCTGTCAGCACCTCAGGTGCATAATGCATTTCAAATTTTAAAGAGATTTTTTTTATTTTGAGATAATTCCCAATCCGCTTAACCACTGCATCCCCAGAGCTCCCTAACTATTTAGGTATCGCTGAGTAACCAGCTACACACACAGAAAAGATATTACCAGGAATGAGTTACAATACACTTATCCAATTTTTCCTACTAAGGCTAATCGGAATGTAATCTTTCCATGGCTTTGATAAAGAAAAACTTCAAAAAATGTTTTTCATGATCTTATCCATTGCAGGTGCCAGTATGGCCAATGGAGCCATAAATCACAACAGCCTACAACGATGTTTTAAATAACAAGCAGGGGGAAAATGGAATGTTTCATGTCCAATACTTCTGAAAAGCAACAAGGGCTGTTGAACATCACCAGGAGTGCAATTTCTAAGCCTTCTACAATTCAAAGAGATGCAATATCAAATGCAAACGTTTCCAGAACACCAGTTTGGACATCTTTTCTCCTGCAACAAAATAACAGCTCTGAAAAGCATACTGGAGACCAAAATTCATGTGTTCATGTGAATTCCCACTCATGAAGACCATCTGTTGTATTTCCAAGGCTGCAAATCCTAAGATTCCTGAAAACATTCTGGGATGTTTAACAATGGTCTTTGTGACAGTTCCTTCCTTGTTACCACAAAAGGGTGGAAGCAGAAGAACTCTCTTGAACATCCCTCTAAGGTAAAGTGAAGAAGACCATGTGTTCCTGCTTCTGAGAGCACTGATTTCCAAAAGATCCTGAGAAGTCAGCTATTGAGAACTCCAAAAGATTTTCCTGGGGAAGAACTGTGAAAGGCTGTGAGGCTGCCCAGAAACAAATAGTTGCCTGCATTGCTGAAAGGTAGGATAAGCTAGTTGTGTGGTTGTGTGAGAGCTGGGGTAGGAACAAGACCAGTAGCAAGGAAAACCAGAGAGGGAATTTCATCCGAGAAGCACCCCCACCCCTCTTGAGAATAAGCCCAATTCTGCAGCTTCCAATTGGAATGTTCTATCTCATGGTCCATTGCTGTTTTCATGTTATCTTACACTTAGAGAACAGGATGTGTGTGGAAAATCCATCAAGAGATTTTAAACCAACAATTTTAAAAATGCAAAACAGCAAAGATTAGTTACTGTGAGTTGCTATCTTGAAACTACGACACAAAATCATATTCCTGACATATGCTAAAGAGCCCTGGTAGTGTCCTTTTTTATATGCTGGACTACTAGCTCGAAGGTCAGCAGTTTGAATCCACCAGCTGTTCTGTGGGAGAAATGTGGGCAATCTCCTCCTTTAAATATTTACGGTCTTGGAAACCAGATGGAAGGTCACTGTGAGTCAGAAACAACTAGCTCACAGGAGTTTAGGGTATCTATTTCTATGATATTAAGGCTAGTTTTGTCCTTTTCCTCTCTTTCTCTCCTTACTGTGGAGACACAGTGACTGCATACAGGAACTAAGGTTCCATGGATATTGCGAGGGTGGTACAGGACACAGCAAAGGTTTTAATTTGTTAAACTCAAGGTTGTTAGAAATAAGAGTTGATGGTATCTGATGGAAAGAATACCCACTTCTGAGCCTTTAAAGATGGCGCCCTGGCCCTTCTACAAAACTAGACCAAACTCACTGTTACTGAGCTGATTTTGACCCATAGTAACCCTGCTTTGGATTTTATGGGAGTGTGATTTACTGCCTCTGAAAACCCATTGGAGGGTCAGTTATGAGTTGGTTCTGAACTGACAGCACACAACTAAACAACATATCTTTGTGAAAGGAGACTGTCCATCACTCCTCACAGATTGGATGGCTAACCTTCAGTTAAGCAGTATTTAGTTAACCAGCAGTACAGCACTTAATCTACTACACCACATTCACCAACTAAGGTTAATCTGGTAACCTAGTAGGTAAAGTCTCTTTAGTCTAGTGGGTTACATTGTCAACCCAAAGGCAGGTGGTTTGAATCAAAGGTTATTTAATTACCCTATATGTCTTTGAAATTCCAGCCTGCATCTTCTGACTCTGTCTTTCATGACTGTGTCCATACCAAGGAATCTCTTAGAGCTTTCTAGACTATAAATCTTTTTAAAAAAATATTGCAATTAAAGACACCAATGAGAATTAGACCTTTGCGTGTATAAACAGACATACACACACACACATGCACACACACACAGAGGGAGAGAGAGAGAGAGAGAGGGAGAGAGAGAGAGAGGGAGAGAGAGAGAGAGAGAGAGAGAGATTTCTTCTACAATAAATACAAATAAGCATGTGCTTTCTACATGTCAGGTTGCCACTTAACATCCAATAAAATATACTTCCTCTTGTCTTAATGTATAACTGTCCAAATACAGCCATTCTCTTTTCTTTCCTCCAAAAGGAATAATTTGAAGTGTATTATGATTAAAGACGAAGATAGCTATTGCAAAAATAATATTTAGCACAAATGTTGTTTACAGTAGCAGAGGTGATGTGGCCTAACACTAGGAGATGACCTGAGGAGGTATTGCTAAAGGAATGCTCCATGTGCATCCTATCTTTCAAGTGAAGGGCATGGACGGAAAGCTAAACACCATCTCTTGATATTTGAGGTGGTTAGTCCCCAAGTGGTCGAAACCTCACATATAATGCATCAAAATACTAACAGGTTCTGTACCATTCATACTGTTGTTGTTGGTAGATGCCCTCAAGTCAGCTCTGACTCATTGAGATCCTACAGTAGAATGAACCAACTTCCCAATCCAATTCCTGTACCATCTTCAGATCCTCTGCTGTGCTTAAACCTGTTATTGAAGTCATTGTGTCAATCTATGTTGTTGAAAGTTTTCCTTCTTCCCATTGACCTACTTTTCAAAACATAATGTGCTTCTTCTTGACAT
>NW_006399885.1:4725712-4728253 GCF_000299155.1 Elephantulus edwardii | reverse complement strand
AAGTCAAAAATTAAAAAGCAATAATATTCTGAGTGGAGGTTCTAATAGTGGCACAAATCAAGTTACAGAGGGAAGGTGGTTCTTACAATAAAAGGCCTATAGACTAGCACTTTGTCTATTATAGTGTAGAGGTTAGGAACCACAAGCTGTAGAGGCTAGCTATGTCATTTATGGTTCTTAAGTCCCGGAGCAAATTCCATCTACCACTGGGTTGTTTTACAACTTGGAAGTTCGCATGCAAGGTAGAGGTGAAGTAAGAAACTGCTTATGAGGTTTTCCGTCCATTCCAACCACTAAGAAATAGTGAGAAGAGTTGGGACCTCAGAAAGCTTTTAGGACCAATTAGTAGACTCTGTGTCCAGGAGAAAACGAATATACTTACCAGTAATGTTAATGCTCACCCTCCAATGCAATTTATGTTGTTAAGTGCCATCAATTTGCAGGCGACTCATAGCGACCTTATGAACCAAAGTCCTGGACACCTCCTGTATGACTTTTGTCCTTTCTCCGGGTTCATGGGGTTTCCAGAGGCAAGCTATTATGAACGTGGATGCCACTTCTCCTTCCAAGCTTGTTTTAATCGTGGAGCTTCACCAAACACTGTTCACCATGGGTAGCCATTCTCACATTTGACTCATCAGTGTCACAATGTTTGGCTTCACAGCAACCACGAGTTACCTCTGTACAACAAGTGGACATACCAGGGTTGTACGACCTAGAAGACTGTTTCACCAAAAACAATTAAAGGCAGACCTGAAGACATAGCTTGTAAAAATTACCTGGGGTGTCAGCTATAATTCAATTCTAATTTGACAGCACATGTCAACAACAAATGTGTATATTTGTATAACTCATAGTGACCCTATGAATAATAGATCTGAACTCTATCTATTCTATGCCACACCATCCCTATAATCCTCAACACACTTGAGGCCACTGTTGCAGTAACTTTATAAAAATATGAAATGCTTGAAGAGTTTGTGTGTCATCTTTATTCAGGGGCTGCACTAATCTTCTCTGTATCGTTCCAATTTTAGTATATGGGCTGTCGAAGTGAGTACTTTAAAAACCTTTAGACTTCTTTAAATATTTCCAAATGGGCTATGGCCACATTCTGGTTATTGTGCTAGTGCTTAGGGTGTGTTGATGATTTTTCTTTCTGGAAAGTTATGGCTATAACAGTTATTAAAAAATGCTTTGATTTAGAATTCCTTTCTTGGAAAATTCCAATATATTTCTCCAATAACGGGGACACACATTTTTCTAGTATCATTACTCAAATGCTTTATAAAGCTTCACCTTTCACTCAGAAAATTTACTGCTCCATACCATCCACAAGATCACTTTTTACAAAAGTGAAGAAAAATAAAAAAATTAAATCTAAATTACAAAAGCACTCATGAATTTTTACGTTTCTATTAGCTTTGATGACAACAGAAGATAGATACATCCTTTCTGGAACTCACGAATTATCTCTTAATGATAACATCTGGTAACTAGTCACCCTTGACATCTAGGAATTTCATGGGCAACTCTAGATTCAACTTTATTGCATGTGAATATGATTGAACATAATGGGAGACCCTTACGATGCCTTCAACCTTGTCAGTGTAAGGTACAAGGTACCTTCCCAAAACACCAATCTAAATAGCTTCTGTGATTACAAATCTGGAGCTCTGGCCTTTTGATACAGGCTCTAGTGTAAATGTGCCTTTGAGGCTTAATGGAAAGACCTTATCAGGTACTGTAAATTCCTGACAGATCAGTAAAGCTTAAGAGTGTTGAATCTTGGCTCTACTTAAGAGACATTACTTCCTTTTGACTACTAGACTTGACCACATTCCTTCAAAAGAGTCTAAATTGTGGATTCTTAAGAATCTTTCAGAAACCACTTCCTAGAGTAGATGATTTCCAACCAAGCTGAGAGAACAAGATTAATTTTCTAATTTAGACAAACACATTTCAGTCTCTTCACTCAGCTATTAATCTTACCTATTATTAATCCCTTTAGACCATTAATAAAATCTTCTTTATTATCATCCAATTATTATTTATTATCTATTATTTTCCTTGGTCATTAAAGGCAAATTCAAGTTTTCCTGAATGTTCTTCGCAGACTATTGGCACCATTTTTAATTTAACTATTTGCTTGTACTGGCATCCACCACCTGATGGCTGTTCTTAAGAGATAGATTCCCTCTTCCATATTCTTGGAGTATTTAATTTCACTCAATTTATTAATCCCAGTCATCAGCCTTTTAAAAAAAATTTGGTGTTGACCTCTACTCTGGTGGTTGACTTGTTGCTCTGATACTGAAAGTTATGGCACCAGTATTTATAATACCAACAGGGTCCCTGATGGTGTGACAGGCATTAGTGGAGCTTCCAGGCTATGACAGACTAGGAAGAAAGGCCTGAAAATCTACTTAAGAAAATGAGACTATGGAAAGAAGCCCCGAATAAGCAAAGCACTCCTTAAGAATAGAAGAACGGTAGGAGGTATCTCACTCCCTGATTTCAAATCCTACTACACTGCCATAG
>NW_006399885.1:4683193-4724232 GCF_000299155.1 Elephantulus edwardii | reverse complement strand
AGGGGCCCTTTAGAGTAGTGAGAGAAGATCTTCACCCTGAAACCCACAGCGTCCCTTTTCAGCAGGAAGTAGCTAAGAGAATATGCCATCCCCTTTCCCTTATGAATCAGGGTGAAGTCTCTATCAGGGCGGAGTGATAGGGAATGGCAAAGGACACACTGACAAAGGAGATTAAACAGAACTGGCTTTGACAAGCACTGTGGCAACTGAACAATTAAAGCAGACATTCGGAGGGCAGGGGATGAAGAACAAACTGGGGAAGAGGTTAAAGAGAATGGTGCAGCAATGAAGGAATGAAAACCCAAAATCCCTGTAAATGTTCATTAATACTAATAAAATTTAATAATAAAAAAAAAGAAAAAAGAAAAGGTACAGGACAGGATACAGCCCTGGTGTACACCCTTCCCAGTTTTGAATCGTGCAATGTTTCCTTGCTCTGTTCTGACTACTGCCTCCTGGTCCAAGTATATGTTTCACATTAACACAATCAGGTGTTCTGGGATTCTCACTCTTCGCAGAGTCAGCCACAGAGTTTGATATGATCCACGCAGTCAAATGCCTTTGTGTAATCAATAAAACAAAGATAGACATTTAAAAAAAGGAAAAAAGAAAATGAGACTATGAAAACCTTATGAAGTGCAAGAGAATATTGTTTGATATTGTGCTGGAAAATTATCTACTATGTAGGAAAGAATTGGCCAACACTGTACTATTTCAGGAGACACCATATGATCAATAGCTGATGGTGATGAAGGAAGGAGTTTAAGCTGCATGGAAGGCACTGTCAAAATATAATGCTCTTCATGTAGACGGAATACCAATTGACATGTTTCAACTAACAGATGCACCTCAGACATACTCACCAGTCTATGACAGGAAATTTGGAAGAAATCTACTTACCTGGTCAACTGACTGGAAGATCCCTATTTGTTCCCATTCCCAAGAAAGGTAATCTAACAGGATGTAGAATTTATCAAATAGTGTATTAATTTAACATGCAAGAAAAATACTGCTGAAGATCATCCAAAAATGGCTAGAACAGTACATCTACAGAGAACTACCTACCAGAAGTTCAGGCTGGGTTTAAAAGAGCTGTGGCACTAAGGCCATTATTGCCAGTGTCAGATGGATCCTGACTGAGAGATGAGAATATCAAAATAATGTCCTTTTATCCTTTATTGACTATGTAAAGACATTTGATTATCACTAACATTGAAAAGAATGGAGATCTCAGAATACTTAACTGTACTCATGTAAGAAGTATACCTACATTGAGAAGCTGTTTTCTGAAACTACATGGTTTAATCAGGAGAGATGTGGATCAGGGTTGTATCCTTTCTCCATACCTATTCTATCTGTATGCTGAGCAAATTATTCAAGAAGCTGGATTTGATGAAGATTATGGCATCAGGAGCACAGGAAATCTCATCAATAACCCGTGTTATGCAGATGACACAATCCTGCTTACTGAAAGTTAGGAGAACTTGAAGAGCTTGCTGTAGAATAACAAAGCCTTCAACATGAATTGGATTTTGACATCAAGAAAACGTAAATTATTATACGCATCAAGGACTCTGAATGGGCACAATTTTGTTGAGATAAATGTTTCTTATTTTCACAATAGTCTGTGCTATATTTAATAATAGGTTTTTTTATATGGATATCAAGTTCTGCTTGCATCCTCTACACAATCAGCCAGAATAGTCAAAATAACTGTTAGAGAATCTCACATCTTTTAAGCTATACTGCTCCACTGGGTTGTTTGTGTTTTTTTGTTTTTGCTTTTGTTTTTGTTTTTTGTTTTGTTTTGTTTTGGGGGGGTTTGTTTGTTTTAAGAAAACTATAAGTGAAATGATCACTCTACATTGTACAACTGAGAGATCCCTTTACAAACGCTCAATAATTTTGCTATTAAAAGGTGTTATTGATTGCCATCGAGTCAAGCATGACTCATTGCGACCGTATGAACAAAAGATCTGAAACCTTTCTATAACTATCATCATTTCTGAAGCGCATAGAGTTTCCAGAGGCTTGTTGTTTAGGAAATAGATGCCACTCATGTTTTCAAAAATACAATTGAAATAGTAAGCTCTGGTGGTCTGGTGGTTAGAAACTTTGCTAACAACACAAAGGCACATTGTTCAAATCTACTAGCTACTCTGTGGTAGAAAGACTGCCTCTGAAAACCCACTGGAGGGTCATCTATGAGTTGGATCTGACTCGATGGCACATAACAACAACAACAAATAACTGTAAGAATTAGTTCAGCACTTGCCTCTAACTTTAGTTGGAATCTAAACGCCCAAGAAATTAGCATACATTTATTCTCCAGAGAAGTTATGGACAACCTCCCAGTACTTGATTTCCTTAACTAAGAGCAGCAATCAGTTGCTAATAAGTTGATTCCAACCCTTGACAACCCCTTGAGGGTCAGAGCAGAACTGTGCTCCATTATCAGTAGCTTCGTTCTCAAAAGTAGACAGTCAGGCCTTTATTCTGAGGTAACTCTGACTCAAAGCTCCAATATTTTGACTATACATAAAGTTTTTTAACCATTTGTACTACCCAGAGACTTCTTAACTAGCCCAGGGGAAATTCAGGCTAGAAGCACTAGTGAATAAGGAGTGTGTTGCCAACCGAAAGACATGCAGTTTGTGTTTGTTAACCTCTTCAACGAAAAAAGATGATTAATCTCTGCCCATGTGATTTACAGCCTCACTGAGTATATATCTCATCTTGATTTAAACCCACTAGCCCAATGTGAGAGAGAAAAACGAGGCAATCTCCTCCCTTAAAAATATTTAAATCTGATGGAGGGCTGCCCCAGGATAATGAATTTTATTCTGTATTTTTAGATCGTATGATATACATAGCTCTGCATTTCGTGTATACCCCAACAGTTTCTGGTTTCCTTGATCTGCCAGGCCTCTGGGTCGCATTTATCTGTGGGGTGGGGGATGCTGAAGTCCCCTCCTGCTTGTCCCTCTCTTCCCTTCCTATATTTCTATTCCACACCAAAGCTCTGACTGGAAGAGATATTTGTTCCTATTCCAAAGAAAGGAGATCCAACAGAGTGTGGAAATTTTCCAACAATATCATTGATATAACATGCAAGCAAGAGTCTGTTGAAGATTATCCCAAAATGACTGGAATAGCACATCAACAGAGAACTGCCAGAAGTGCAGGCTGGGTTTAGAGGGGGTTGTGGTACTAGAGCTATTGTAGCTAATGTTAGGTGTATCTTGGCTGAAAGCAGAGAGTACCAGAGGAATGTCTATTTGTGTTTTATTCATTATGCAAAGGTATTTGACTGTGTGGATCACAACAAACTTTGGCTGACCCTGAGAAGAATGGGAATCCCACAACACTTGATCAGGTTAATGCAAAACCTATACTTGGACCAGGAGAAAGTCATCAGAACAGAGCAAGGAAACACTGTATGGGTCAAAATTGGGACGAGTGTATGCCAGAGATGTGTCCTATCTCCATATCTTTTCAACCTATATGCAGAACAGATTATCCAGAAGACTAAGCTGTATGAGGAGAAGTGTGGCATCAGGATTGACACAACCCTGCTTGCTGAAACTGAGGACCTGAAGCGCTTGCTGCAGAAGGTCAAGGACTGTAACCTTCAATATGAATTGACGTTCAATATGAAGAAAACAAAAATTCTCACCACTGGGCCAATTGGTAGCATCAGGATGGATGGTGAAGAGATTGAGATTGTTAACAGCTTTAGTTTGCTTGGCTCCACAGGCAACACTCTTGGCACCAGCAGCCAGGAAATTTAAAGACATATTGCGATGGGAAAGTCTGACATACTTTGGCCGTGTTGCAGGGAGGGACCAGTCTTTGGAGAGGGACGTCATGCTTGGGAGGGTGGAGAGACAGCACAGGAGAGGAAGACCCTCTATGAGATGGATTGATTCAGTGACTGGGGTAATCGGGATGAATGTGTCAGAGACAGTGAGATTGGCACAGGATAGAGTAGGATTTAGGGCTGTTGTACATAGGGTTGCTGTGGGTCACAGGTGACTCAATGGCACATAACAACAACAACATGAGATGCATAAAGCAACAATTCTCCTATTCATTCATTGCCTTCAAGTTGGAACTAACTTGTAGCTGACCTTCCATTGGGTTTCAGAGGCTGTAAATTGCCACTGAAAGAATGATTAGGCCAAAATAAAGTAAGATGAAATAAAAACAAAATAGAGTTTATTCTGTAAAATATGTCTAGCTGCATTCATTGCCTGGGTTTCATCCAAATCTTTGGTGTAGTGAGTCTATTATTCAAAATGTCTTTCTTAGGCCATTGTCATTGATTCTTTTTTTGGCCCATGTTTGGGTGGGGACATGCAAATAAGATGAATGCTAGTCTATCCACCAGGGGATTGGCCCATTTAACTACTCCATCAGATTTAAATTGAGAAAGTTCAGTATCAGACATTTAGAGGAATCTCACTACCAGGAAGAAGAAAGAAGAGAGTGCAGCATGCAACCTTTGGGATCAGAGATTACTATGATGCTCAGCCCAGGGTGTATAGGAGAGCACCAGTAGCTGCAGTGGAGAATCAGAGAGTCCACATGAGACAGAGTTGACCTGGGACTAATGCTCCACAAAGTCCTAGCCAGGGTCTTCACCCAAGCTGTCTGGAGCACTGGGCAGGAAGAGAGGCCTTAATTGGTAGAATGAAGAGAGTTTTGCAACACTGGACTAAAGGCAAGAGACGGAAGATTTAAGGACCTGTGAGTACAGGTCAGAAGTTGTCATGACTGAGAAATTATATCCCATGGCCAACCTGAGTTGTAACCTGTTAACTTCCCTAATAAACACTGTAATGATCATTGTGATTCTGTGAAGTCTGTGTAGCCATTGCAATGGATTTAGAACCCAATAGAAGAGTAGGATCAATGGTGGAATTAGTAGAAGTAGGCATGCGAGCATGGGGGACATATCTGACCTTACGGGAACTGATTTTGTGCTGTGGATGCTGCTGAAGGAGGCAGTTCCTCCTCCTTGTGGAGTTAGTAAAGGTCAGATATATCCATATCCATGCTATCTTTGCTCTTTTCACAAGGCCCTTGGTGTCATGTTTTCTTTAAATAATTTATCATTGTTTTGTTCCTAACCATTTATTTTTGCTACCATTGATTGATAAATCTTACAGACTCTTAATGTTGTTATGTGCCATCGAGTTGCTTGCAACTCATAGCAATTCTACGTACAACAGCTCTGAATCCTGCTCTGTCCTGAGCCAACTTTATTTTCTCTGACATACCTGTTCTCACTACCCCAGTCATTGAGTCAATCCATCTCATTGAGGGTCTTCCTCTCCTGCACTTTACCTCTACCCTCCCATGGGTGATGCCCTTCTTCAAGGACTGATTCCTTCTTGCAACATGCCCAAAGTGGGTCAGACGAAGCTTCAGAATCCTTGCCTCCAAAGAGCAGCCTGGTTTCACCCTCTCTAGGATGAACCTGTTTGTTCTCCTCACAGTCCATGGCATATTCAATACTCTTCTCCAGAACCATAGCTCAAAGGCAGGTATCAAATTCTCCTTATATCATAGCTAGTCATTGTCCAGCTTTCTGATTCATATCAAGTAATTGTGAAAACCATAGCCTGGATCAGGCACACCTTAATACTGTGCAGCTATTGCCAATCCAAGGGAGAATATATTACCCTTAGTCCAGCTATAGACTACGGCCACTTGTGCTGGAGAAGGTGGAAATCTGAGCAGCATAAATTATTGCACAAACTGCATACTGAACATACTGAAGCCTCCCTGTATCTCCTGTATGCTAAAACAAGGTCTAAGGTTGTTGTTGTTATTTGCCATCGAGTCACTTGCCATTCATAGAGACCCTATGTACAACAGCCCTAAACTGTGCTCTATCCTGTGCCAATTGCATTGCCTCTGACACACCCATCCCGATTACCCCAGTCACTGAATCAATCTACTTCATAGACGGTCTTCCCCTCCTGCGCCATCCCTTCACCCTCCCAAGCATGATGTCCCTCTCCAGGGACCTGTCCCTCCTTACAACATGTCCAAAGTATGTCAGAGGAAGCTCCAGAATCCTTGCCTCCAAGGAGCAGCCTGGTTTAACCCTCTCTAGGATGAATCTGTTTGTTTGCCTAGCAGTCCATGGTATATTCAATACTCTTCTCCAGGACCACAGCTCAAAGGCATCAATTCTCCTTCTATCCTCCCTAGTCATTGTCCAACTCTCTGATGCATAGCAAGTGATTGC
The DNA here is from genome assembly GCF_000299155.1 of Elephantulus edwardii. Lineage (NCBI taxonomy): Eukaryota > Metazoa > Chordata > Mammalia > Macroscelidea > Macroscelididae > Elephantulus > Elephantulus edwardii. The sequence goes on along the minus strand of NW_006399885.1, from coordinate 4,717,973 downwards.
AAAGACCATAGCCTGCATCAGATGCACCTTGGTCTCCAGAGTGACACCATTGCTATTCAGTGCCCTGGAGAGGTCCCTGACATCAGACTTTCCCATTGCAACACGTTTTTTTATTTCCTGGCTGCTGGTGCCAAGAGTGTTGACTGTGGAGCCAAGCAAACTAAAGTTGTTAATAATTTCAATCTCTTAACCATCCATCCTGATGCTGTCAATTTTTCCAGTGGTGAGAATCTTTGTCTTCTTGACACTAAGCCTCAATCCATACTGAAGGTTGCAGCCCTGGACCCTCTGCAGCAAGCATTTCAGGTCCTCCTCAGTTTCAGCAAGCAGCGTTGTGTCATCCAGAAATTCCCGATATCCAGCAGCTGGCCGGGTATCTCAGCTGGTGATTGGTGTTTATGCTAGTTGGTCTGGTACACACCAGCAAGCCAGGTTCTCCTGCTGAGCAGTAATCATTTCACAGAACATCAACATCAAACAAGGCCACTCTGTCCCCACAGTGTGTCAAGATGAAAATAGACTACTCAGTAATCAAGTATGAACACAGTGAGACATGAATATTGTTCAAGCCACACATATAACCAAATATCTCTCTATGCTAACTATGCAACTTACTTGCTAGTCTTTAATCATTACAGCTTTAACCTTGATCTAGTCTTATCATCTAGATAAGATGTAGTAAGATGTGAGGAATGAAATAGCTGACTTACATACTTTCAGGAATGTAGTTTTTAGTAAGATGATTGTAAGGGGGGGAAAAAAACCCCATAATGTACATGAACGAATATAGTATAAACAAAAGACTATAAAGCACAATTGCATGGAACATAATGTATGTAAATGATTAAACATATGAATACATTTTTTAAGAAAGTTAAAATATAACATTTGAATACTGAATTTGATTCTTAATTCTGGCAATAGAAGGGAAGTCCATATTGTCAACTTAACACAAAAGAAAACAAAAAAGCCAATTGGAATTTATTCCACTTCCTGACTGTATCTAATCCAACAGTACCCAATCTAGGGCAGAGTCTCATTTGTTTAAGCATTTTTCAATATCACCTACCACAGCTTCAGTTCTAGAATTTATTTCTAAAATCTCCCCAAAGTAGGCGTTCTCGCCCATTTCAACTGGTAATAAAATCAACTTGTTAATCACCCCACTGTTCCTGGAAGACTGTTGTTGGATTCCTACAGAAAATTAATTTTCCTCCTCAACATAGCTTCTTTAGGCAAGAAGATGTTTTTTGAAATGGTCATGTGAAGAGATATTGCCAGTATTTTGAGCTAGGAGGGGGATAGAGTCTCTGTACCTCTGTGAGGACAGAAAATCCAGGGAACAGAAGGTAGACACAGAGGCAACAAGTAAACTTTAGGAGCTTTTGGAGAGACAAATCCCATCCAAATGCTCTTTATAAATTACTCTCTAATTGGGTAGCTGTCATTGAGCTTACTCCAACTCATGGTAACTTCATGCAGAAAACAGTCCTGGGTCAACTTATGACCGCCACTGTGTTCAAGTAAATCATTGTGGCTCATTTACAAGTCCATCTCACTGAGGCAATATGACCTATCTCAATCTCACTATTCTTTTTTGTGCTAGTTTATGTACAACATTCAAATACATTGTTTTTCTGACAAGATACTTCCACTTTCCCTCACCCCCACACCCATCAAATTGCAAAACCCCATGATTAATTACCCACTCCTCCTGCATATCCTCATCCCTCTGCTTCCAATCCCCCTCCTTGGATCCTCATATTCATTCTACAATAATGGTTTTATACAATATTTGTCCTTGTGGAACTGAGTTAGTTTGCTCAGCATAATGCTCTCCAGTTCCTCCCAAGCTAGGTAGTGATTTACAAAATCATTGCTCCTGTATGCTGTGTAGTAGTATTCCAGTGTAAGAATACACGGTAACTGCTCAATCCATTCAATTGTAGTTGGACATTTGGGCTGTTTTCATGTTCTTGCCGTGGTGAATAACGCGGCAATGAACATTGGTGCGCAAGTCTCCGTTTATCTCATTTTCTCAAGGTGTATTACAAGCTGTGGAATAGCTGGGTCGTATGGAATTTCTGTGTTCAGCTTTTTGAGGAAGCCTAAACTGCCTTCCAGACAGAGTATTACCATTTTACAATCTCACCAGCAATGTATAAGAGTTTGTATCATGCCACATACTCTCCAACATTTATCACTTGCTGTCTTGTTAAAGCTCACTGTTCTTTTATTTTATCGAACTTGATGTACTCTTTCACTGATGGATCCTTCCCAATCATGTGTTCAAAGCAAGCAAATTGTACAATGTTTCACTGTTACTTACAGGGTTTTCAGTCATCAATTTTCAGAAGTAGATCATCAGATTTTTTCTTCCTAGTTTATCTTAGCCTGGGAACTCTAGAGGAACATATCTTTCATGGGTAACCATATTAATTTTGAAATATTGGTGACATAGCTTTCAACATCACAGGAATATGCAAGTCACCATAATATGACAAACTGACAGATGAAAGTGAACTCTTTGGGATAAAAGTACATGAATAGCAAAAAGGTGTGTGTCATGACTGTGTTGTTTCATCATATCATTTCAATCTGTATGCTGAGAAAATCACTTGAGAAATTGGAATTTGTAAAGAAGAATGTTACACCAGGATAAAAGGAAGACTCATCAACTTGCATTATGCAAATGACACAAAGTGAAAAGTAATTAAAATGATTAAGGCAGAAAATCAAAGGCTCCAGCCTTCAATATTAATTCTTCTTAACATTGCTATTGTTAACTGCTGTCGAGTCGTAGACAACTCATAGCGACCCTATGAATGAAAGACCTGAACACTTGTATAACTTTCATCGTTTCTCTAAGTTCATAGAGTTTCCAGAGGCAAGCTATTTTGGGAGTGGATCCCACTCCTGCTTCTAAGCCTGTTTTAATCTCGGAGTGCCTTCAAACACTGTCAAAAAAACCAAAATCTTCAATACTAGGCCAATAGGTAATGTCATGATAGATGGAGAAAGATTGAAATTGTAAATGATTTCATCTTACTTGGATTCACAATCAACACTTTTGGTAGCAGCAGTTAAGAAATCAAAAGATGTGTTGCATTGGGAAAATCTGCTATCAGGACTTCTACAAAGTGCTAAAGAGAAAGGATGTTGCTTTAAAGACTAAGATGCAGCTTATCCAAGCTGTAGTATTCTCATACATCTGAAAGGTAGGCAATGATTAAGGATGATAGAAAAATCTATACATTTCTGTGGTGATATTAGAAAATAACACCAAATATCTCATTAACTACATTTCTCATACTGTGGGCTTGTTGTTAGGAAGGGCCAGTCCTTGGAGAAAGACATCATGCTTGTTAAGGTAGAGAGAGGGTCAGTGAAAGAGAGCAAGATTCTCAACCAGATGGATTGATTCAGAAACTATCAATGGCTTTGAGTACATCAGAGGTGCGGAGGCTAGCACAGGATATCCTAGGGTTCTGATCTGTTGTTAAAGGGGTTACTGTAAGTTGTCGTTGAGTTGATGGCACAAAAGAACAACATTTAAAAGGAGGGAAATTTCATTTTACTGGGATGTGTATCAAGTATATATGACATAGTTTCCTTTGGAGCCTGAAATAATAGAAATAGAAATAATAATAGAAATAAATAGAATAATTCTCACATAGAAATAATGTGAGAATTAAGTAGGCAGGCCCTACTTAAATAGTCCAGGTACCCAGACTTTTCTCAGTGTTTAAAAACCAGGTCTAAGGCATTTTAGAGATGTGGCCAGACAGAATAGATCCCACACAGTTCTCTCTTTCCTGGCACGGGTGCATGTAATGAGAACACTTTCTCTGTAATATCGTAAAAGTTTCATATTTTTATTCTTGGTGTGTAGACAGTGTTGTTGTTGTTAGGTGTCTTTGAGTTGAGCACAACTCAGAGCAACCCTCTGAACAACAGATCTGAACCTTGTCCTGTTTTGTGCCATCCTTATTATCTCTGACACACTTGAGCCCATTGCTGTAGTCACTGTGTCAATATATCTGGTTGAGAGTGTTCCTGTCCTCTGTTGACCCTCCCCTTTTCCAAGTATGATGCTCCTATCCAAGGAAAAGCCCCTTCTAACAACATACCCAAATTGTGTGAGATGAAGCTTCACCATCTGTGCCTCCAAAGAGCACTCTGGTTGCACTTTTTCCAAGACTTATATGTACTTTCGGTAGTCCGTGGAACATTCAGAATGCTTCTCCAACAGAACAACTCAAAGGCATCAATTCATCTTCCATCCTTATTCATTGTTCAGCTCTCAGATGCATAGCAAGTTATGAAAAGATCATGGCCTGAATCAGGCTTTACCTAGTTTTAGTAGATGGGATAAGAAGGATATTGATCAACTATAAGGATTTTCCATTTGTACTACTTATTGCATTGATTGTAACAGTGAGCTTTAGTATGATGGACATTATGAGGATAGTGTACTCAGGGCAAGGTTTCAATCTGTTATCCATAAGGTAACTATAAATGGCTCAAGGGAATAGCATAGCATAGCATAGCATAGCATAGCATAGCATAGCATAGCATAGCATAGCATAGCATAGCATAGCACAGCATAGCACAACACAGCACAGCATAGCACAGAATAGCATAGAACTTTTTTTAGAGTGTAATGAGAGTATCAGGAAGCAAAGTCAAAGTTAGAGAGTAAGGTCTTCATTATGAGATATGTTAATACAGTGTTTGTAACAAGGTACTCAAACAATTCAATGATGACAAAATTGGCTTAAGACTAAGCAACATGTGCTGTTAGACACAGGATTGCAATGAACTGGAGTAAACTTGAGGGAAATGTATAATAATAGCAATTACTACAGAGACTTGAGGTAGAGAGGGTACTTTCATTGCCATGTGCTGATCTCACAAAATATATCTACAGAGTAATCTTCAGCCAGGCATTGTATTATTAAGCTTCAGGTTGTTATTTTCATGCAAAGGACTTTAAGATTCAACATGTGAATAGCAAAATAGATTCATTTTTAATAGTACAAGGTAATGTACTGCCCTTATTTTATTGCTGTGCGTAATATGTTCAGCACTGGTGCAGTAAAGCATCGCTTAAACACTTGCCCTGACTGTATTGTGCATCCCAACTCACTTACAGTGATAAGGGTCCAAGAGGGAAGGCTAGAAATGGTGTTGACACTGCTATGTTATTTGGTTTAATGACTCTGCCATCTGGGACTTTAAAATTGCCATTAGGATTTTCGTTAAATTTTTGTGAAATTAGATTTCTGCTTTTAAAAGGCCTCCAAGGGAACATTTGTAGTCTTGGCAGCCATAGATATCTCATTTCTAATAATACCTGTTTTGTGAGATTCAAAGTCTGTGTTGATATATCTACCAGGTACTCAAAGCACAGATATAATTCTTTAAGATATATTAAGCTTTTAATTTTGTATTTTAACCTTTAGGAAAACCTTTACAAAAAAAACAAATAAACCCCAAACCAAAAAAAAACCCCACAAACAAAACAAAACCAAAACCAGCTAAACAAACAAACACATAGATGAACAGATGACAAGATTTTATTCCTTTTTCTAGATACAATTTTACTAAAAGATTATGAAAGACTTCGAACAAAAGCAATGCTCTTTCAATTATCCTTTCTCCTGGAGAATTGGTTTATAAAAACACCACTGATGCTTATTTACTTTTTCCTTCCTCCTGTGGTAGGTTCATTGTAATAAACACATGAAGTTGGACATGATTTTCTGTTCATTATAGAAGTTCTAGAATAGCAGCCTTGGATAGGAAGCTCTTGGATTATATTCATTTCTTTTCTTCTGTTTGATCATAGGGTATTAAGAGTAGACTTTGAAAAGTTTAACCACCAACCCCCTAGCTCTCCATGGAAGTTCAAATGATCAGGTATTAGGAGGAACAGCATAAAAACTTGTTGTTGTAGGTGCCTCACAGTGACCTTGTAGGCAATAGTTTAAAATCTTAATTTGTGCTATGCCATTCTCCCAGTCCAGCTGATTTAAAGCTTCCTCACTTCCTGCACTGGCTTTCAAGTATGATGACCTTTCCCAAGAACTGGTGTGTCCTAACAACATGCTCAAAATATGTGAGATGAAGCTTCATCATTTTTTCTTGTTATTCTGTGCTGTCGAGTAGAAAATGACTCATACTTGACCCTCCAGTAGGTTTTCAGAGGCACAAAATTGCATAAAAATGCAAAATTGCATGAGACTGTCCATCTCTCTCCCACAATCAACTGATAGATTCAAACTGGGCACCTCAAGTTTGACAGTTCAGTTCCTTAACCTGTGAGGACACCAGAACTGCTGCCGACATCCTTAGTTGGAAACAAATATGCTGTATTTCTACTTAAACTCAAAGTTGTTGATTCTACTCATATTGATGGCTTTTTTAGTTTCTGAAGCTATAAATCTTAGTGGGAGGGGACTGCTCATCTTCCTCTTGAGGAGTTCCTGGTGAATTTGAACTGCCAGAGACCTGGGTTTTGGTTTGCAGTGAAACACAATATGGGCTAAACCACAAGAACTAGGGGAATGAGGTCTTTCTATTTTTGCCAGACAAGAGTTAACGATCCTGTCAGCACAGCTCTTCATAATGAAATCCTTGCCCTGTGAGCCACATTGACTTATATGGAAAAGTGTTGACGGAAAAGCTTATTCGCTGTCAGTTTAGGGTTTTTCTAGGAAGAGAGGAATGAGCATGAAATGTCTCTGAAAGATTAACTAGGGGGAATGAAGAAGGGGGTGGAGAAGCTCCTTATGCTCAGAAAGAAGACATAAGTGGTCAATTATCTGAGTTTACAGGAGTTGGTGATAACATGACTCTTAAACATTAACATTTTATACATTTGAACATTATCAACCTCTTTTCCTGCATTCAAACTCAGCCCAGGGAAAGACTGGTCAAAGCAAAAGTTAGAACAACATTTCATTTCACTTCCACAGATGGTGTAAACTGGCGCCTTTCTCCATTTCAAGGGGAGGGCAAGGTTAATCTGCTGATCAGGCCAAAATGAAGTAGCCTGTGTTGAAGACCGAGGAACATGCCTCAGTCCTCCCTTATCTCCTTGAAGTAGGGTAAGGTAAGCTATCTGAGCTTAAGAGATGCTGGGGGGAAAAGGGCTCTTTCAGCACTATGTCCTCTGGTGATGGCCTCTCTACTGTCAGCACTGGTATGAAGACAGCAAGGGACAGAAGTTCCCGTCTCCTGCCAGTCCCAATCTACCACACTGTGAGGTCCACAAAATTCTTTCTTCCATATTGTTCACTGGAGGAAAACGACAAAGCAGATTTTTTTAAAAAGGCTTCTTTCTCCTGACTCATTACTCACTGTATATTAAGTAGATTATTAACAATTAGTAAAATATTATTAAACAAAATAGATATATTAATAATTGATATAGATAAATAAGAAATAATAAATAAATAAGATAGTAAATACAGCTTCAGCAAATAGAAAAAGAACAACAATTTAATCCTGGCTGAAATCAATCATTAAAAACATTGCATTCCAATTTTGTAAATAAACTAGTATAATAATTAAAAAATATATATGCTAGCATTACAATCTTCTTGACAAAATATTTAGGGTCATTCAGCATTTGAAGGAATTAATAAATCAACAACATCATCACAAAAATTCTGAAATAAATTCTAAATATTTCCAGAAGCCTTGTAAACTTAACCATGAATAACAACAATCTACCACCTTAAGACCTAGAATATCCAGTATTTCCTTTTGTATAATATACCAAGGCTATAACCTGGAATTATAGTTAGATGTTGTTGTTGTTATTAGGTGCTGTAGAGTTGTAGATGGCTCATAGCGATCCTATGAACGAAAGACCTGAGCACTGTTCATAGAGTTTCTGGAGGCAAGCCATTTTGGAAGTGGATGCCACTCCTGCTTACACATTGATGTTTTTTGCAGAATTTCTGTAAGAGAGAAAGACAGGTAGGTCTTTAGGGAGTAAGCTGAATTTGCAGCCGAATGGCTGCGAAAGTTTCTCTCTGCTTTGATACTGAACACATTTCTAAATTTGTTAAACTGAACTTCCAATAAAAACCTTTCCAAAGTGTGGTTATGTTTATTGATATGTACAAGTATTTCTTGAAAACAGACAGCAGCAACATGACTGAAGAATTCTTTGAATACATATGTTAAATGTTACCTAAAGGCACCAATGAATATGCATGCCATTCCTTATGGACAAATACTTATATCTGTTTTTCAGTACCTCTCAAGAAGGAATAAAATCACCTCATACACATAAATAAGACTTAGGAAGTTACTTTTTTCAAGTTCAAAGAAATCTTAGAGAATAAAAGGAGGTCTTGAAATATTATCTGGAGTGTTTTGAGTTACTTTGAATTCTAGAACTCAGTTACTCAGAGAATCTTGCTCAATGGAAACCAGGTAAACAACTTCAGAGACTTCCAATTGTTGTCATATAATGAACACCAGAAGAGACCCATCCTGCTCTGCAGAAGCATTCCTAAACTTTTAAAAGACATAATAAGATTTATTTATACAAATCCAGAGGAAACTGCAGAGTTGTCAGCGAAATTAAGTATATTGTTTTAGAGAGTTCTATTAACGTTCACTTCTATAGGGCTCCAAACAACTTCACATTAATAGACTCTGACACTCGCGCTCACTCGCACTTGCTCTCTCTCACCATTACTAGAAAAATTCCAGTGGCAGACACGGTTATACATATATATACAGATACACAGGAAAATTCAAAATGTATTTAATAGCTCATTTTTTCTAACCCTACTCTGAGAGTCAGCTGGCTAACTGGCGGGATGGCTGGTGTCTCCATGGCGCCTCCTCTTGGTGGCAGTCAGGCAAGGGAAGTTTCTGGAGTCTTTTTCCTTGTGTGTTCCTGTTCTCTTTGTCCTTCAAAGGTGGGTGGGCGGCCCTGACCCTTAGAGTAAGGGTAAGTAAGGGTAGGGGGGAGCCTGGGGAACCTGCGGCCTTCAGGCCAGCCTTTAATTGTTTTTGGCGAAACAGTCTCATAGGTCATGTAACCCTCGTCTGTCCACTTGGTGTACAGAGGTAACTCGTGGTTGCTGTGACGCCAAACACTGTAACACTGATGAGTCAAATGCGAGAATGGTTCCCCATGGTGAACAGTGTTTGGTGGAACTCCTGGATTAAAACAAGCTTGGAAGCAGGAGTGGCATCCACTTCCGTAATAGCTTGCCCCTGGAAACCCTATGAACCTGGGAAAAGGATGAAAGTCATATAGGTGTCTAGGACTTTCGTTCGTAGGGTCGCTATGAGTTGCCTACGACTCGACAACACTTAACAACAGAGTTTTATTCAGAGCTCTGGTGGCATAATAGGTTGTGTGGTGGTGGTGGTGTGTGCTGTGTGTTGGAACGGACTCATAGTTGATCCTCTAGCAGTAAGTCACATGAGAACAGATTGCCATTTTTCTCCTACTTCTGGTGGATTCGAACAATGTGCATTTGGCATTGCAGCTGAGGTTTGCTAACTAAAAGGTTAATAGTTTAAATATATGCTCCATGAGAAATAGGAGCAGTAAAGATTTATAGTCTCAGGAACCTGGTGGAGGGTCTCTAAAGTCTGAATCAGCTCTTTTTTTTTTTTTTTCCTTTTTAGTATTCTCTTGTCATTAACGAGACATTTCAAGGACACTTAGGACAACAAGTTTGAGGCTTTGTAGGAAGGCAAACAGTTCTATTTTTATTTTGGAAAATTTTTCTCTTGAAAGTTGAAGCCGGCACTTTGAAATGAAAGAGATTGGAAACAAAGGTTGGAACACATTTCTGTGTAAATACCCTGCTACCCACAACCACCATAGGGACTAATTTATCCTCTGCCAAATGTTTGGCCACATTTGGGAAGGAAAAGCGACAGCTCGAAGTCTGTCTGGAAACACTGTGTGTCAGGCCTTCATACGCTCCCTGAGCCCCAGAATCAGCACATGGGTCATGTTGTTCATCTGTGAGATATCCTAGGGCGCAGGCCACTGTCTGGAACTGTGTATTGAGTTATTTCCTCTCCCACCTGATCTGAGTTGAATTTCTCTCCTTGTACCTATGAATGTGCTCTTGTTAGAGTGAGGTAGCTCTACAACCTTATCATTTGTAAATAAAAATAAAAAAGAATAATTGTGCACTTGCCCATGTGTATCCGTGCATGCACGCACACACACAAATATACATCATGTAAGAATCATCTGTAAACCAAAGAACTAAGAAGTGCTGGGGTCTACAAAACAAACAAACAAAGAACAACAAACAAACCACCACTCATTATTTTCCTTCAAGACGGAACCGACTCAAAGCTGAGAATCCACTGGGTTTCTGTGGCTGTACATTCAGTCTTAGGGAGGAGATGGCTCATTTTTTCTTGTGAAGCTGCTAATGGATTTGAACTCTCAGGGAGTTATGCGCGGCCTTTGGTTGTCTGTGAACTCTCTATGTGCCACCAACAAGGAAGGAATCACCATACCTGAGAGCTTAATAAGGACTCTTAGCCTTCCGAACTGTGAGAAAATTAATCTCTATGCTTTAAAGCACCCATTTCAGGTATTTGTTACCACAGTGCTAGGAAATGAAAACACTGAAGAAGTGCATTTCCTAGAAACATTTTAAAACATTCCCAATCCCTCTGTGCTAGGGAAGGCACAGTCAATCAGAAGTTATCATTTGGAGGAGAAAACAAATTGATGCTGTTTGGATCAATGTCGACTTATTACAATTAGAACAATGAGAACCCTCAACCATCTGCAAATCCTCTGTTTTATCTAATAATGAAAAAGAGTTTATCTAGATAGTTTTTCCCTTGCTTTGAACAATCCATACCAGTTGACAGTTACTCCAAGAGCTACTTGCACAGGAGAAACTTTTCCTGAGGTACTGAACTGATTTGAAAACAGTAACAAATGTCTAATGTGGAATGCTTATGGTAGGGGAGAGGGAAATGCAAGTTACCGCTGTTTCATTGGAAATATTACTCAGTGCAAGAGAACTAGCTAAATTACTCGTGAACAACATTTTTTGACAGCTTTTAAGCTCCATACTAAAGTGTATTTTGGGTAAATAAGGTATATTATTTCCTGTAAATTTAAAAGATACTTCATTTTGGTGTTACTTTTATTTATGGTCTGTAACTATTTGAGGCTAATGCAGGGACCTATCAAACTTAAACTATCTAAAACTAACTAAAAATAAAGCAAATTTGCTCCAAGCAGATGCATTTATTAGGCATAAGAGTGCTACCTATCTAAAGTAAGTTTTTAGTTAATACAACTAAAGAATATATCATGCATAGGATATATTTGCAATAACTTCTCAATCCACTACCTGTATATTTATAGGTGATCACTTGTGGAGAGGGCTTTTAGCAGTTCAATGGTAGATTGCTCATATTCCTTGTAGGGGATGCAGGCTCAATGCCCTACCAATGTACTTCATGTGTTCCCAGAATATATCCGCCAGTGGAGACTTGATTACATGCATCTATAATGCTGAACATATTTCAGCAGAACTTCAAATATTCAGTCAACGAAAAAAATCTATGAATCACAGAGTGTAGTCCACAATTAGTTAGGGAGATGGCACAGCACTTTGTTCCTTTGTACATGAGGTTACTATGAATCAGGTACACACATGACAACTAAGAAAAAAAAAACACAAACCCAACAACAAAAACACCCAGTAGAGTATTATTGTTGCATGCTTCAATCAGGTGCATCTTAATCTTTAAACTGACATCCTTGCTCTTTAGCACTTTAAATAAAATCTGTGAAAGCAAGTCTGACCAATGTAACACATTTGTCTTTTGATTTCTTGAGCACTGTTATCACTAGTGTAGATTTAAGAGCCAAGTAAAATGGCATCGTTAACAAGGTCAATCTTTCCTCCTTTTATCTTGATGACAGAGAGAGAGAGATCAGCTGGCCCAGTGCACAGAAAGCAATGCTACCAAGCCAAAGGTGGGTGACTTTTAATCTGTGGCCCTCGGGCCTGTCTTTCATTGTTTTTGTTCAGACGTTCCTCTAGGTTGTATAGCCCTGCTGTACAAGTTGCCTTACAAGGGTAACTTGTGGTTGCTGTGGGGCTGAACACTGAGACACTGATGTGTCAAATGTGTTAATGGTTGGCTACCCAATGGGGACAGAGAGTGGGGTGGAGATCCCTGATTAAAAGAAGCTTGGAAGGAGGAGTGGCGTCCACTTCCATAATAGCTTGCCTCCGAAAACCCTATGAACCTAGAGAGAGGATGAAAGATACCCAAGTGTTGAGTACTCCTTCATAGGGTCACTGAGTCACCTGCGACTTGACGACACTTAACAATAACAACAACATCTTAATGATGCCTGTTGGTCTACGTATTGAATTTTTTGTTTTCTTGATGTCGAGATGTAATCTATATTAAAGGCTGTAGTCTTTAATCTTCTACAGTATGGATTCAAGTCTTCTCTTTCTTCAAGGTTCTGCAACACAAGGTTGTACCATCTGCACAATGCAGATTGTTGGTGAGTCTCCCTCTAATCCTGTCCCCACATATTTCTTTATATAGTCTAGCTTCTCAGATTTTTGTTTAGCATACAGATTGAATAGGGATAGAGAAAGTATCCAACCCTAACACATAATTTTCTTGCTTTTAAACCCTTATTAGACTTGTGTTAGAAAAATGAAAAGTTAATTATTTCCATTAAAAGAGGTTTTAAAGAAAGTTTTATATGTTATAATGGTTTAAAGAAAATATTTCCAATTTTATTCATAAAATAACTGAAAATTGGTTGTTTTAGCTACAAAAATCATGAGTTATATTAATATTTGCTTCTCTTTTCTTTATTGTATGCAATCCCAAATTTCAGAACTTTTAGCCAGTACTCCAAGAAATTTTCCTTTATAGTGGTATTCATTTTTAAAATGAGGCATAATTTCTACAAAAATAAGTAGCAAAATTCTTTCATTTTCATTTGAATTAAATTTGACAATTTTTTATACGTAAAATCATTGCCCCTGTTGAAGTTGTCAAGGATTTAATATTACGTGGCTCCACAATCAATGCTCAGGAAAGTAGCACTTAACAAGTGAAATGACATATTGCATTGGGCACATCTGCAGCCAAAGATCTCTTTACAGTGTTAAGTGCAAACTTGCCACTTTGAAAAGACAAGGTGTTTTTAATTAATTTCCTATACACACAAAAGTTGGATGATGAATAAGAACTGCCAAAGAAGAATTTCTATTTTCAAATTGTATTGATAAAGAATGGCCAAAAGACTAAAAAACTGTGACTTGAGAAAAGTGTAGACAAAGTGCTCCTTAGAAGTGAGAATGTGGACACCTCTCACATACTTTGGGCATATCAACAAAAGTAGTCAATTTCTGACCATAAAAGAGAATAGTTGCTAAAATAAAGGGTTATTGAAAAAGAGGAAAACTTAGAACAAAATCAATCAACCTGGTGCCTGCAACAAATGGCTTGATTTTTAATAACGGTTCCCTACACTTTGTGGATTTATGACTTGGTGGCCTTTCTTAAATTTAAAGATGTTTAACACTATCTTGAGAAGACAAAGTATTATAATGGAATGTACAGATAGCTGGAATTAGATGATAAAAAGGGAAGAACTCACTCAGCACTTCTCAGATTGAAAGAACAGAAAAACAAATTCAAGCCTTAAGTTCCAATACTTGGAGGTGCTATGGGCGGCGGGAAATGTCAAATGGTCCAGGAAGCATCAAAAGAAGATGGAGAGAACACACAGAATGACTGTACTAAAAAGAACTGGCTGACATGGAAACCTTTCAGAAGGACCATAGATGATCAAGAGCCAATAGTAAGAAAAGAAGTTCAAGTTGCCCTGAATTCAGGCATGGAAAAATTAAGATCTTAAGAATCAATGGTATACCTATTGGCATGTTTTGACTAACAGCTGCAGCACTGGATGTACTCAAGTGACGAGGATGGCACCCGTAGGACATGGTTCAAATATGTTTTTCATAGAGTTGCTAAGAGCCATGCTCATCTTGATGGCACCTGACAGCAACTCAACAAAAACAACTGTGCTCGAGCCCTTTGTTGCAGACACCAATTGATTGATCTCGTTATAAGTTTTCCTTTTTCAATAAACCTCTATTTTAGCAAATATCTTTTTCTTCCGGAATTGGCCACTCCTGATGATATGCCTAAAGTATGTGAGAAGTTTCGACATTTCATTCCAAAGAAGCACATTTTCTGCACGTCTTTTAAGTCAGAATTTTTTATTCCTTTGACAGCTCATGGTCTACTCTATATTATTGATCAACACAATTTAAAAATATCAATTCTTCTTTGGCAGTCCTGATTCATCATCCAGCTTTTGCATGTGTAGGAATCTGGATGTGCTCGCTAGTCTATGTCAGGAAATTTGGAGGACAGCCTGGACTACTGACTGGAAAAGATCCATATTTATTCTCATTCCCAAGAAAGATGTTCCAAAAGGTTGTGGAAATTATAGAACAAAATCACTAATATACACAAGCAAATACTGCTGAAGATCATAAAAAATGGCTAAAATGGTACATAGACAGAAAACTGCCGCAAGTTCAAGCTGGATTTAGAAGAGGCAGTGACACCAGGAATATTGTGCCAAAGTCAGATGGATCCTGGCTGAAAGCAAAGAACATTGAAAGAATGTATATTTGTGCTTTAATAACTATGCAAAGGCATTTAACTGTAGCTAACACTGGGAAGGATCGGAATCCCAGAACAATTAATTGTGCTCATGCAAAACCTACACCTAGATTACATAGGTAGAAGAAAGTATACAACGAGATTCACATTTTTCTTTTTTAAATTTTTTTATACTGGTTTACTTACAAAGTTTGTATACACGGTATTTCACACTATACTTCATTCACACATTGTGTTTCATACAATCATTCCAATTGTTTTTGTTGTTGTGCTATCGAGTTGCCTGCAACTCATAACAACGCTAAGTACAACAGCTCTGAAACCTGCCCTGTCTTGAGCCAGTTTCATTGATTTGGACACACCTGCCCCATTACCCAAGTTATTGTGTCAATCCATCTTATGTGAGTTCTTCCTCTCCTGCGCTGTTCCTCCACCTATCTGAGTGTGATGTCCTTCTCTAAGGACTGGTCCCTTCTGGCCACATGCCCAAAGAATGTGAGACAGAGCTTCAAAATCCTATCCTCCAAGAAGCAACTTACTTTCACCCTCTCCAGGTGAAATCTGTTTGTTCTCTTGGCAGTTTGTGGTATGTTTAATACTTCTTTCCAGCACCATAACTCAAAGGCATCAATTCTTTTGTCATCCTTAATCATTGTCCAGCTCTCTGATGCATAGTAATTAATTGTGAAGATCAGGGCCTGAATCAGGAATATATTAGTCCCTAGACTGACAAAGTTGCTTCTAATTTTTCCAGAGAGGTCCCTGATGGCAGATTTTCCCAATGTAATGCATCTTTTGATTTCCTAACTCCATGTGTCATGAGTGTTGATTGTGGAACTAAGCAAGCTGTAAATATTAACCTCAATCTCTCCTCCATCTATCATGGCGTTGCCACTTGGCCCAGTATTGAGAATCTTTGTCTTCTTGAATCATTAACTTTTCTTCATTTTAAACCTTGCTCTGTTCACACAATAGCCTCTTGGTCTAGCTGTAGGTTTTGCATGAGTGTTTTGGGATTATCATTCTTCTCAATGTTAGCCATAATTTGTTTTAATCCACACAACCCAATGCCATTGCATAGTCAATAAAGCAGTAGTAGATTGTTATGTCCAAATCAATAGCATTACTAAACAATGGAGAATTGTGCCAAGTGTTAATAGATTAATGTGGCAATTTTTTTCTTGTTAAACATCTTTTCAAAATACAGATATATTTTCTCCTTTACGTTCCAGAAAGTGATACATGCTATGTCTTTCTTTCAGGTTTTCTTCTACAGTTAAAACTGCATTTCCAAGCAGTCTAGTAATTTCAGTTGTTTTTCTAGCAATATGACTGGTCTGTAGCTAACTATATTTGTCACAATGTTTATACCACACACACACATTTCCAGTAGCTTGAGGAAAAGGACCGGAAGTGGGATGACAGTTTCTGACTTGAAAATTGGGTAGTATTTCTTGCCTCTGGTGCTTATGGTCATCTTACTTATGCCTGACCTTAGCACAGTGTGTGTGTCAACAGATGAATGGACACCTTGCTCCTCAGTCATGCAGAAGAAGGGCGCAGGCAGGGATGGTTTAAAGAATTGATATAGACTCTCAGCATGATTTCACCTTAATATGTCGAAGGGTAATTTTATGGATGTTGTAGATCTGTACAACAAACTCTCTTGAGACTTTTATTTCAGGGAATATTAGTTTTAGAAAATCTATGATGACAAAAAAATAAAACCAACCAAAACTCAAAAAACAAAAAACCAACAAAACAAAAAATCCCACAATCAAACCAAATTAAAATAAATGATCTAACAACCCAATGTTACTAAGCTGATTTCAGCTCACAGCAACACAGTAAGACAGTGGAACTGCCTATCAAGGCTGCTGAGGTTATGGAACTTTCTGGAAGCAACTACTGCTTGTTCTTCCTCAGCGTGGTTGGTGGTTCTAAACATTGACATTTTGGTTAGCAACTCAGTGCTTGATTCACTGCACAATCCAAACTGACAAATCTAGAAATAATTCTAATTATTTAATCACAAATATTCTATAGATAATTTTAAGGAACAGTCAAGCTTAGAAGAAGATCAATGTAAGAAGATCAAATGACTGATACACAAGAGACATCACCCTCAGTAGATCAAATTTCATAGACTCAATTAAGAGTTGGAGGGAGGGAATCTCTAAAAACTCAGGATGATTGTTCTACTTGTTGTATACCATCGAGTCAGGAATTGCCCCATACCTGACCCTCCAGTGAGTTTTCATGAGAGTAGATTGCCCATCTTTCTTCAGTGGAGCAACAGATGGATTTGAATTATGTGCCTTTGAGATTGCAGTTCAGCTTCTTAACACTAAGATACCAGAGTTCCATGATATTATGAACAGTAGGCGTGAAAAATAGCTGGAACCAAATCATTGAAGTGGCTTTTGAGAGAGAGTAAATAACATGGGAGAATATTGCCCATTTCTGAACACACACATATAGACAGACAATTGTTGGGTGTGAATATATTCAGACTCATGGTGGTTCTATGGGAAAGAATAGAAATATCTCAATGGATTTCAGATGCTGCAACCTTTAAAGAAGCATATTGCTGCTCTTTCTGCTGTTGAGTGACTGGTTGTTGTTGCTGTTGTTGTTATGTGCCATCAAGTCGCCCATGACTCTATGTACAATAGCCCTAAACCCTACTCTATCCTGTGCCGATCTCACTGTCTCTGACATACCTACTCCAATTACCCCAATCACTGAATCAATCCATCTCATAGTGGGTCTTCCTGTCCTGTGCTCTCCCTCCACTCTCCTAAGCACTATGTTCCTTTCCAACGATTGGTCCCTCCTTGCAACATGTCCAAAGTATGCCAGACAAAGCTTCAGAATCCTTGCCTCCAAGGAGCAGCCTGGCTTAACCCTCTCTAGGATGAATCTGTTGGAAATGATCATATTGTTAATATTTCTAGCCTTAAACTTAAAAGATTATATTGTTCAAAATTACTTGTTATATATTTGTTTAAATTTTTGCCTCTTTTAACAACTGGGATCTAGAGGGAAGAGAAAAGACCAGAGAACGGCCAAAATTATTGGGGCTGCCAGTTTAGGGCCTGTGTCAGGAAAAGGAAGTCTTAACTCATAAACAATGCCACCCAAAGGTAATAAAGGAGGTCAGAATTGCTTCCACTGTGAAAAGCTGGGCCACTTCAGTAGCAGTGTCACAGATGAGAGCCACAGATAGGCAAGGTAGTAGAAAGGAAGCTCCCACTCACTTGCTTTAAGTGTGGATCTGAAGGATAAGTGGCCAACGACGGTCCACATCAGGTCCTTGTGGCTCACAGTACTGACAGGCCCCAGTTACCAGCTGGAAACAAAGGAGGGCACTTCAACGATTAAGATCATCCCAGAAGAGCCATGGGTGAGCATTAACATTACTGGTAAGTATATTCATTTCCTCCTGAACACAAGAGCCTATTATTTGGTCCTAAAAGCTTTCTGAGGTCCCAACTCTTCTCACTATTTCTTAGTTGTTGGAATTGATGGAAAACCTCATAAGCAGTGCCTTACTTCATCTCTGCCTTGCATGTGGACTTCTGAGCTGTAAAACAACCACGTGGTAGATGGAATTTGCTCCAGGACTTAAGAACAATAAATGACATAGTTGAGCCTCTACATCTTGTGGTTCCTAACTTTATATTATAATAGACAAAGTGCTAGTCAATAAGCCTTTTATTTTAAGAACTACCTTCCCTCTGTAACTTGATTTGTGCCACTGTTAGAACCTCTACTTGGAATATTATTGCTTTTAATTTTTGACTCAAGTCATCAGAACAGAGCAAGGGTTCAAAATTGGGAAGGGCATAAACCAGGGATGCATCCTATCTCCATACATTTTCAACCTGTATGCAGAACAGATTATCCAGGAGGCTGGGCTCTATGAGGAGAAATGTGGGGTCAAGATTTATCAACAATCTGCATTATGCAGATGACACAACCCTGCTTGCTGAAACTGAGGAGGACCTGAAGCACCTGCTGCAGAGGGTCAAGGACTGCAGCTTCCAATATGGATTGAGGCTCAATGTCAAGAAGACAAAGATTCTCTCCCCTGTACCAATTGGCAGCATCAGGATGGATGGTGAACAGATTGAGATTGTTCACAGCTTTAGTCTGCTTGGCTCCACAATCAACAGTCTTCGCACCAGCAGCCAGAAAATTAAAAGATGTATTGTGATGGGAAAGACTGCTGTTAGGGAACTCTCTAAAGTACTGAAGAGCAACGGTGTCTCTCTGGAGACTAAGGTGCACCTGATACAGGCCATGGTCTTTGCAATCACTTGTTATGTGTCAGAGAGTTGGACAATGACTAAGGAGGATAGAAAGAGAATTGATGCCTTTGAGCGTTGGTGTTGGAGAAGAATATTGAGGATATCATGGACTGCTAAAGAAACAGAGTCAACCTGGAGAGTGTTAAACCAGGCTGTTCCTTGGAGGCAAGAATTCTGAGGCTTTGTCTGACATACTTTGTTCATGTTGTAAGGAGAGACCGGACCTTGGAGAAGGACAGCATACTTGGGATGGTGGAGGGCAGGTGCAGGAGGGGCAGGCCCTCTAGGAGATGGATTTCTTTGATGGCTGGGGTAATCGGGACGAGTGTGTTGGAGACAATGAGATTGGCACAGGACAGAACAGAGTTTAGGGCTGTTGTATATAGGGTCTCTATGAGTTGCAAGCGACTCGAAGGCACATAACAACAACAACAACAACAACATCCCAGCATCATTTCCTTCACCAAGTCCATGTTTTTGATTCTTTTTTAAATTTTTTTTTATGTTTTTGATTCTTGATCCTTCTTCCTTGTTCTCAACTTTTGCATTTCAGTACCCATTATTATTTATTTTTTGTGTGTGTACCATCAAATCGCATCTGACTGATACAGGAGGAGATTGTCCCTCCTCCAGCAGAGCATCTGGTGGATTCGAACCACACACCTCTGGGATTGCAGTGCAGTTTCTTGCCACTAGGCCCCCAGAGCTCAGTACCTTAATGCATCTTAGTTGAAAGTTTGATTTCTAACTGTAAAAGTTGGTAGAAATCATCTGTTTCCTCCTCTTTGGCTTTGGTTGTTGATGGATAAATTTGAGTGATAGTGATATTAACATGTCTTCCTTGTATGCATATGGATATTATCCTGTGACTGTGAAACTGACCCCAACCCCATTTTTTAATCTCTGGCATAGTAAACCATGCGACCATCTCATTTTGCCAATAACTAATATGTCAATATTTATGCATTCCATCTCTTTCTTAACGATATCCTGTTTTCCTACATTTGGTTTCTCACATTCTATATTCCAGTCATTAGTTTATATATTTTTTAATATATTGTTTATATATTTGTTCCTCCTCCTTTGTGTTTCCAAATTTGAGGGCTCAGCCTCAGTTGATATATATGTTATTTTACTCTAAGTGTGCTTTTTTTGTACAAAGGGTTTTCTAAGGCCTGTTATATTTTAGGAATAATCCATACACTTAACAAAATTCCAAATGGGATCCTAGAGTGATTCTAAAATTGATTGCCTGATTTCAAAATTAATCAGGAAAATAAATAATCTGTAAAACTGAATTTAGGAATTTACTACAGAGCCACGATTTGCAAATCAATGGGGAAAATAAAACATGTTTAACAAATTATACTGTGACAATATTTTGACTGTTCAATGCTTCTAATGTTAAAGCTTCCTTACTAAAAGAGTTTACTAAAATTTTATATGGGTTTTGTATGAGGAAAAATAGAAATAATAAGTTACATATAAAGTATATATAAAATATTTCTATATTTTAGTTATTTGAAAGCTTATCATCAGGCTAAGACTTTAAAGAAAAACATGTATATATGTTATGTATAGTATTTTATGTATACTTAAACTCCTGTAGAAGGAGACTATGGATAAGATGGATTGACACAGTAACTGGGATAAGGAGGATAGGTGTGCTAGAAACGATCAAATTGGCTCAGAATGGAGCAGAATTCAGAGCTATTTTTCATAGGGTCGCTATGAGTCACTGTCAACTTGATGGCACATAACAACGACAATACAATGACATTTAAATTGAGTACATAAAAATCAAATAACAAGGAAAATCTACATGACATAGAATTAATCTTTTGGTGGACACAGAATTTTTATAAATAATTTAGAAAATGTTGAGTGTTCAGATGAAAACTGAGCAAAATAAATCAATAAGCAACTTGGAGAAAAAGAATAAATCAATTACAACTTAAAAAGAGAAAATATTTTCCTTTGTAATTCCCATTGCCAGGATATAATTGAAAAGGTCAAAAAACAGTAGGTACTCTATTCTGAAATTTCATACTAATTATAAATCACTCTATATTTTGGAAGGGAGCTCTGGTGGCCTAGTGGAAAGAAGCTGTGCTGCAATCTCGAAGGCACGTGGTTGGAGGTCACTAGCTGCTTCGCTGGAGAAGGATGGGCAATCTCTTCCCATGCGATTAACTGCCTCTGAAAACCCACCAGACAATCAGCTATGGGTCGGTTCCAATTCTATGGTAAACACCACCAACAACACCACCAACATATATTTTTGGAGTTCAGATGTCTATGGTGTTGGCCTGTAGTTGGCTTTTTTTAGCCATTACCTTATTAAGTTCCCTCTGGTCTCCAATAATCTTAACAACAGACACATGGTCTTGCAAATTATCAATAGCTATGTGACTAGTATTTTGTTTTTGGAAGCAGGAGTGGCATTCACCTCCTAAACAACATGCCTCCGGAAGCTCTATAAACTTTGATAAGTGTCGATAGTAGCAGAGAGGCTTCAGGCCTTTTGTTTATAGGGTTGTTAAGAGTCATGCTCAGCTTGAAGGCAATCAACAACAACAATGTTTCCAACACTGAGTGTCAAGACTTGAGAGACACTGGAGCAAAACCCTATTGAGAGTAGAACCCTGGTGATAAGACCCTGGCGATAGTGGTGGGAAGACCGACATTAAAGGTTTTGCTGTTCTTGCTGGATAGTTAAGGAGAAGCTGACTTATAACTGCTCTGAGGGAAACCTTACTGGATGATTTGGATTTGTGCTGCTGAGCTGAACCAGAACTTTTAATAGTTGAGAAATTGTGCCTTGGGACTCCTGGACTAAAACTTTAACTTGCATTGGGTGATATTCTCTACCTTCTCTACTCTCCAACATATTTCCCTAATAAACACCCTTCTCAGTACCACAACTGTGAGTAGAGTCTGAGACAACAATGTATATCAGATCTCTTGCTACTAATGTGGCCCTAGAAGCACCTTGGGGCTGAGTTACAGTCTCTTTATCTGCTTTCTGCTCTGGTACTGTGAGGAGCTGTGCTATTTTCACTCCCTCTGGCCGTTTCTGAGACACTCATGATCCTGTGCCCCCATATCCCATTTTCTGCTCTTTAGACAGTGGCATAGTCCATAACAAGTTGTGCTGCTAATCTGTCTCTGGATATTAAAAGTCACCAGCTGTTTCTAGGGAGAAAGATGTATATGTAGTCTCCTGTTGTGATTTATAGCCTTACTAACTGGATAAAGAATGGGGAAGAGTTGATAAACTTCAGGGGGGAGTGAATTTACAATGTAGCAGCTAATATTTATAAAAGCAGTAGATATTTGTCTCCGTACCTTTTCAATCTATATGCAGAACAGATCATCCAAGACGCTGGGCTTTACAAGGAGGACTGTGGCATCAGGATTGGTGGAAGAATCATCAACAACCTGCGTTATGCAGATGAAACAACGCTGCTTGCTGAAACTAAGGAGGACCTGAAGCACTTGCTGCAGAAAGTCAAGGACTGCAGTCTTCAATACGAATTGAAGTTCAACATCAAGAAAACAAAGATTCTCACCACTGGGCCAATTGGCAGCATCTGTATGGACGGTGAAGAGATTGAGATAGTTAACAGTTTTAGTTTACTTGGTTCCACATTCAACACTCTGAGTGACAGCAGCCAGGAAATCAGGAGATTAACTGCATTGGGAAAGTCAGCTGTGAGGGATCTCTCAAGAGTACTGAAGAGCAAAGATGTCAGAGTGGAGACTAAGGTGCACCTGATCCAGGCTTTGCAATTACGTGCTATGGATCAGAGAGTTGGACGGTGAATAGGGATGATAGAAAGAGAATTGATGCCTTTGAGCCGTGGTGCTGGAGATCCAGAGTGTTGAATATGGACTACTAGGAGAACAAACAGGTTTGTCCTGGAGAGGGTAAGCTGGAATGCTCTGTGGAGTCACGGATTCTGAAGCTTCGTCTGACATACTTTGAGCATGTTGCAACGAGGGACTGGTCCTTGGAGAGGGACATCATGTTTGGGAGAGGAAGACCCTTGATGAGATGGATCGATTCTGTGAGAGGATTGGTGGGAATGAATTTGTTTGAGACGGTGAGGTTGGCACAGGATAGAACAGCGTTTAGGGCTCTTGTACATAGGGTCGCTATGAGTCACAAGTGACTCAATGGCACATAACAACAACAACAACAAAGATATTTAAAAATTCTGGATTATTTAAATTTTCTTCTTTTAGAAATTCATGGGTACAATCAGTAAGAATTAAATATACTGCTAACATCTTTGCATAATTTACATAAACACGGTAGCATGTCAAAAGTTTATTGAGCATTTAAAGAATAAATTATTACATACTAATGTGTTGATGAATTCTATAACTTAGTAAAAGTTAAATAAAGTGAAAAAATTAGTTATATTTGAGCTAAAGTCTATGATTATGAGATGTTAGTGTTGCTCTGTGCCACAGAGTGTAACCGACCAATAGCTTCAGTGAGTTTTCAGAGAGAGTTAATTACATGGGAGGAAACTGCCCATTCTTTTCCCATGAAGCATCTGGAGCATATGAACTGCTTGCCTTTGGGACTGCAGCACAGTGCTTTTTACCACATGTCCTGTGTGTGTTTGTGTGTGTGTAAAATAATACATGATTGTTGTTATGTTCCATTGATGTTGAAATCGACTAACAGTTGATCTTCTATTAGGTTCTTTTGGGTTGGTTTGGGGTTTTGTTTTTTGTTTTTGTTTTTTACAGCAAGGGGTCTGTTTATTCACTGTTTTATTATTTATAGTTGTTGTTGTTGCTGTTGTTAAGTGCCGTCAACTTGTAGGTGACATTTGGTGACCCTATGAACAAAAGACCTGAACACTTGTATAATTTTCATCCTTTCTCCAGGTTCATAGGATGTTTTCAAGCTTGTTTTAATTGACAAGCTCCACCAAACACTGTCCACCATGGGTAAGCATTATCGCATTTGACTATCAGTGTCACAGCAACCACGAGTTACCTCTGTACAGCAAGTGGACAGGCCAGTGCTATACTACCTAGACAAATCTTTGACCCAAACCAGTTAAAAACAGGCCTGAGATACTGTTTTTAAAAAGTTCAAATACATTGTTTTTCCACACTGGATCTTTCCTATATCTTTCTCTTCCCCTGCCCATCAAATTCTGTGACCCTGTGATTAGCCCCTTCCCATGCCCATCCTCACGCTTCTACTTCCACTCTCTCTTCTCTTGCATCCTCAGACTCATTCTAAATTAATGGTCCTCTACAGTATTTGTCCTTATGAGACTGAGTCAGTTTACTCAGCATAATGCTCTCCAGGCCCTTCTAAGTTAGGCAGTAATTTACAAAATCATTGATAGTGTATGCTGCATAATATTTCATCATGTGAATGTACCATAATTTCTCAATCCTTTCAGTTATGGTTGGACATGTGGGCTGTTTCCATGTTCTTGTGATGGTGAATAACACTACTATGAACACTGGTGTCCAAGTCTCTGTGCCTCAGTTCTCATTCTCTCAGGGTATATTCCAAGCAGTAGCATAGCTAGGTCATATGGAATTTCTATGTTCAGCTTTTTTTAGGAAGCGCCAAACTGCCTTCTAGAGTGGTTGTACCATTTTACGATCCCATCAACAATATTTAAGAGTTCTTATCTCACCACATCCCCTCCAACATTTATTACTTGCTTTCCTGTTAAATATTGCCACTGTTACTGGAGTGAGATGGTATCTCATTGTGGTTTTGATTTGCATCTCTCTTATTACCAGTGATTTGTGGCATTTCTTCCTGTATCTATTGGCCATTCCAACATCTTCCTCTGTGAAAATTCTTTCCATGTTTTTTGCCCATTTTGTAATTGGGTTATTAGTCCTTCTCTTGTGGAGGCCCAGGAATACTGTGTAAACTTCGGTTATGAGACCCTTGTCTGAGATGGTATTACCAAATGTTTGTTTCCAGTCAATAGGTTTTCTTTTCACACTGTTGGAAAAAGTCTTCAGTGAGCACAGAGATTTAATCTTTAGAATGCCCCATTCATTAATTTTATCCTTTTCAGATTATCCATTTCTGGCTGTATTTGGCAGTCTTTTTACACTGGGAACTAGGCTTTCTAAGCTTGATCCCAGTTTGTCTCTCGTGAACGTTATGGTTTTGGGCTTTACTCCCACATCTCTTACCCACCTTTAGTTAATTTCTGTGTATACATGGATACTATTTCAGCTTTCTATAGGAAGCAGTCCAGTTTTGCCAGAACTATTTGCTGAAGAGGTGATCATTTCCCCATTTTGATAGGTTTTATTTCTTTGTTGAATATCAGTTGACCATAAATAGCTCTATTTCTGGGTTCTCAATTCTGTTCCATTGATCTATGTGCCTGTCATTGTCCCAGTACCATGCTGTTTTGTTTACTATTACTGTGTAGTAGGTTTAGAGGTCAGAGAGCACTATGCCTCCTACTCCCATTTAATTTCTGTTTCCCATAAGGGTTTTACTTATTCACGATCTCTTGCCTCTCAAAAAAAATTTGACAATTTCCTTTTTTATCTCCTTTAAAAATGAATTTGATGTCTGTATTGGGATTGCATTGAACATGTAGATTACTTTTGGGAGGATTGTCATTTTCACAATATTGAATCTACCTATCCATGAACAGGACACATTTCTCCATTTCTTTAGGCCATTTATTGTGTCTTGCAGATATGTTCTATGGTTTTCTTTGTATAAGTCTTTTGAATCTCTAGTTAGGTTCTCTCCCAAGTATCTCAATTTGTGATTGGTTATTGTAAATAGTATTGCTTTCTTGATTTCCTTCACTGAGTTGTCTTTGTTACTGTAGAGGAATCTCACTGGATTTTGGATATTGATCTTACATCCTGTTACTCTACTAATTTGGCTTTCTAGCTGTAACAGGTTTTTGGTTCTTGTTGTTGAGTCTTTGGGGTTTTCTATGTATACAATCATACAACTGCATAGAGCGATTGTTTAAACATCTCTTTGCCAATCAGGATGTTTTTTATCCACTAATCTTGTTGTATTGCCCTAGCAAGCACTTTTAGAGTGTCTTTATCAAGAAGGTGATGAATTTTGTCAATTGTTTTTTCTGCATCAATTGTTAAAATCATATGGTTCTCATTATTTACTTGTTAATATGGTTAATTATGTTAATTATTTTTCTTATGTTGAACCACCCTTGCATACCTATTTATGAATCTCACTTGGGCATGGTTGATAATTTTTTTATGTGCTTTTGGATTCTATTAGCTAGTATTTTATTAAGGATTTTTGCATCTATATTCATGAGAGAGATTGGTCTGTCATTTTCTTTCTTGGTAATATTGTTGCCCTATTTGGGTATTAGGGTTATGTTTGCTTCATAGAATGACTCTGAGAGTGTTCCTTCTTTTTGAATTTTTTCAAATAATTTAAGTCAAATTGGTGATAGATCCTCTCTGAATGTATGGTAGAATGCAGCTGTGAAGACATCTGGTCCAAAACTTTTCTTATGGGGAAGGCTTTTTATGAACTGTTCAATTTCTTCTTTTGTAATGGGTCTGTCTGTTCAAGTGTTCTATATCTGTCCTTATCATTTGGTGTATGTCATGATTTTCAAGGAATTTGCCCATTTCCTCTAGATTTTCAAGTTTTTCAGAGTATAGCTTTTCATAGCATTTTGATATTATAGATTTTATTTCATCATTTCTGTTGTTCTGTCACCTCTATCATTTCTTAATCGAGTTATCAGTATCTTCTCCTTTTTCCTTTTGTTAAGTTTGCCCGTGGTTTATCAATTTTATTGATCCTTTTGAAAAATCAACTCCTGGTCCTATTAATGGTTTCAATTGCTTTTCCGTTTTCTATCTCATTGATTTCAGCTCTTGTCCTTGTAATTTCTTTCTTTTTTTCCTATTTGATGAAGATGTTGAGCTAGATGATTGATTTTTCTTCCTTTTTCCTTTTTAATGTGTGTGCCTATTGCTATGAACTGGCCCTTGGAGGCTACCTTCGCTGTATCCCAAAGATTTTGGCATGTTTCACTTTCATTTGTTTCAAGGCAACTCTTTAATTTATTCTTTCTTTATTTATAACCTAATCATGTTCTAGCAGAGAGCTATTTCACTTCCATATGAGTAGTTTTGTAATTTTACCCTCCTGTGGTTAATTTCTAGTTTTATGGCATTGATTTGAGAAGATATGAGAAGATACTTTGTATTATTTCAATGTTGTTGTTTGGGTTTTTTGTTGTTGTTGGTTTTTTTTTTTTAATTTCTTAATGTTTACTTTATGTCCTAAAATGTGATTGATTCTGTGGAATGTATCATTTGAACTTGAGAAGAAAGTGAATTGGATTTTAGTTGTGTTCAGTACCCTGAATACACCCACAAGGCTGAGTTGGCTAATGGTATAATTTATATCTTCTGCATCTTTGTTGAGTTTCTTTTTGGTTGACTTATTCTTTGGTAATAGTGGTGTGTTGAAATCTCCTACCATCCTTGTGGTGCTGTCCATTTCTTTCTTCAGTTCTGTTAGCCAATGTTTTATGTATTTTGCAAGTCTATAATTTGGTGCATAAATGTTGACCAAGGTTGTCTTGCTCTATTGTGCCTTTAATCAGTATGTAAGTCCCCTCCTTTTCTTTTCTGGTGATTTTCAGCCTGAAATCTATCTTATCAGATATTAGCCTTGCCACTCCTGCTTTTTTGAGGTTACCATTTGCTTGGTATATTTTTTCCCAGCTTTTGATTTTGAGTCTTTCTCTCCATTTCTTACGTGTGTCTTTTGTAGGCAGCATTTTGATGGGCTTTGTATTTTCAACCATTCTGCTGTTATTTTTCTTATGATTGGTATATTTAGTCTATTCATATTAGGTGTAATTATTGTCTGACCAGGTTTTACCATTATGCTGTTCTTTTTCTGTTGTTTTTGGTTACTATGGTCTATCTACTATCCTTTGGTGTCTCCGTGTGAAGAACTTCACTTAACATCTTTTGTAGTTTTGGTCTTGTTTTCACAAATTCCTTAAATTCATTCTTTTCTACAAAGTATCTAATTTCTTCTTCATATTTGATAGAGACCTTTGTTGAGTATAGAATCCTTGACTGGCAATTGTTTTCTTTCAACTTTCTATGTATGTTATCCCATTGTCATCTAGCTCTCATGGCTTCTGCTGAGAAATCAGAACTTAAACGAATTGTTTCCCCTGTCTAGGTGACTCTTTTGTTTTTCTTGTGCTGCTTTTACAATTCTATCCTAAACTTTTAATTTGGAGAATTTGACTATGATATATATTGCTGTTTTTCTTTTTGGGTCAAGTCTATTTGGTGTTCCCTGTGCTTTTTGAATGCTTATTTCCCCATTCTTCAAAATGTCTGGAAAGTTTTCTCCTAGTACTTCTTCCACAATTTTCTCAGTGCTTTTCTTGTCACTCTCCTGTTCTGGAATTCAAATTCTATGTATGCTGTTCCTTTTGATGTTGTCCCACATGATTCTAATGTTTCTTTCATTTTCTTTATGTTTCATCTCTGATTTTTCTTTTAGTATATTTCCAGTCTAGTCCTGCCTATCAGTGAGCCTTTAGTCTAGCAAAGTTTGATCCTGGTGGGTAAGTGTGATTTACTTGAAAACTGGGGTGAACTTTTTGGACATTTCTAAATTGTGTTAGCAATCAAGTGTAAGCTGATTAACTGTATTTGATCTCATTTACAATCAGCTTGGGTGGGAAGCCTCAGTGTGGGCAAACAGGATCTGGTGAACGGGACTTGGTATTTAAAATTCAGTCTAGTCCTGCCTATGAGTGAGCCTGCTTGGTGAAGTTGGATCTTAGTGGGTGAATGTTTGTGATTTAGTTGAAAGCTAGGGAGAACAGTTTGGACATTTCCAAATGTGTTAGTGGGATTTAGAAGAGGTCTTGGCACCCGGGATATCATTGCTGATGTCAGATGGGTCCTGGCTGAAAGTAAGGAATACCAGAAGAATATTTATTTGTGCTTTATTGACTATGCAAGTGTGTTTGACTGTGTGGATCATAAGTTGTGGCTGACATTGAGAAGAATGGGAATTGCAGAGCACTTGATTGTGCTCATGCAAAACCAATACCTAGACCAGGAGCCTGTTGTGTAAACAGAGCAGGGGAGCACTGCAGGTTTGGAAGGGAGTGTGTCAGGGAAATATTCTGTCTCTATACCTATTCTGTGTGCTGAACAAATTATCTTAGAAGCTGGACTCTATGAAGAGGAGTGTGACATGAGGATTGGGATAAATAAATAATTTGCATTATGCAGATGACACAACCTTTCTTGCTCAAAGTGAGAAGTTCTTGAAGCTCTTGTTTCAGAAGATCAAGGAATGCAGCCTTCAGTGTAGACTGTGTCCCAACATCAAGAAAACAAAGGTTCTTAGCACTAGACCAAGAGGCAATGTCATGATGGATGGAGAGGAGATTGAACTGTCATCAGTTTCATCTTGCTTAGATCCACAATAAACATCCTTGGTACAAGCAATCAGGAAATAAGAAGATGCATTGCAATGGGAAAATCTGCAGTTAGTAACATTTCCAAATTACTGAGGAGTAGTAATGTTGGTTTGAAGACTAGGGTGCGTCTGATTCAGGCCATGGTCTTTCTGATTACTAGCTATGTATCTGAGACCTGGAAAACGAATAAATATGACAGAAAAAGAATTGGTGCCTTTGAGCTCTAATGTTGGAGAAGAGCACTAAGCATTTCATGGATGGCCAAGAAAACTAATAGATATGTCTTGGATATGGTACAGTCAGAGTGCTCTTTGGAGGCAAGAATGAGGAGGCTTCACCTCACATACTTTGGATATATTGCCAGGAGATGTTATTCCTTGGAAAAGGACATAGTATTGGGAAGGGTAGAGGGTTGGCAAAGGAGAGAAAGACAGTCAATCAAGTGGATGGACAAGATGACAATGGGCTTTTGTGTGTCAGGAAGTGTGAGGATGGCGCAGGATAGGACTGGTTTTAGATCTTTTGTTCATAGGGTCTCTATGAGTTGTACTCGATTTGATGGCACCTAACAACAACAACAATAATAACAACAACACGTATCCAGTAAGGCTCTTACCTTCCAGCTCACTTATTCTTGATTTCATGTCTTCAGTTCTACTGTTTTGTCCTACCAGTGTTGCACACTTCTGCCATTTAGGTCTTAATATTCTCTATTGCATTTTCATGCTTTTCTGTTATTTCTAGTACTGTGTTGGCTGTACCCTCTCTGTCCTATGATGATTTTTAAGTTCTTGTACCTCTTTATCTATATTATCAATTTTTTCCTTCCATCTTTTGCGTTTTCTTCCATAACTATTCAGGTTGCTGTTCATCAATTATTTATTCTAGATTGTTGTCACTGATGTATTTGCTTTCTTAATTTCTTCCATCATTTGCATCTTCTTCTGTAGCTATTCAAGTAAGTTCACAATCAATCTATTTCTTCTGGTTCTTTCTATATGAGGTATTCATTGGGTCTGATTTTTTAGGAGAAAGTTTTGGTGTTTTTTTTTTGTTGTTTCCCCCCCCCCCATGTTGACTGAAGCTGACTGCTGTTTTCTTGACATTATGTGAGCCATTCCTTACTACATGTTGGGTTCATGTAACTATATAGTGACCCATAGTATGACAATGTTTGTGAAGGACCTATATATTTGTGCTCTCTTCTTATAGCCAAATAGCAATGTTCCCTCAAAGTACCTGAATGAGAAGTCTGGAAGCCAGTTGTTCCCTTCCAGGACTGGCATTTCTGCCTCATTTGAGCTGTCCTGCTCTGGTCCACATAAGTGGAAGGGGTCCAAAATTGTGCACCTAAACAGCAGTGATTCCCCCAAAATACCTGATTGGGGAAGCAGGGATCCTATTATTCTTTTCCAGAACTGGTGTCTCTTCCTCATTCGAGTTGTCCTCTCCTTTCCACTGGGGCTTAAAGGGTCCCACGTGGTGTAGCTAAACAGCAGTGTTTCCCCCAAAGTACTGTGGGCACAGCGCCTCTTCTTCCTCCCCCACATCACCACTTCACCTCCATTAGGTTTTCAGAAGCTGTAAATTGCACAGAAACAAATTGCCCATTTTCCTCCCACAAAACAACTGGTGGAATTAAACACCCTACCATTGAGTTGGAGTTGTACATAGGGTTTCCAGAGGCCTGCTATTTCAGAAGTGGATGGCCAATCTTTCTTCCTAGTCTGTCTTAATCTGACCGGTCCTTGGAGAGGGACATCATGCTTGGGAGGGTGGAGGGGCAGTACAGGAGAGGAAGGCCCTCTATGAGGTGGATTGATTCAGTGACTGGGGTAATTGGGATGGGTCTGTCGGAGACAGTGCGATTGGCACAGGACTGAGCAGAGTTTAGGCCTGTTGTACATCGGGTAGCTATGAGTTGCAAGCGACTTGATGGCACATAACAACAACAACACAACAACCATTGAGTTGGCAACACAACTCCTTAAGTTATTAGAAACAAATAATTTGGCTGTACTTGTACTACTTTACATTTTTCTACAGTTCATATGTGCAGATTCTTTATAAGAAAGATTTTTTAAAAAAATCTTTTGTGAAAGAAAAAAAATCATACAAACTTTTTTTATTTTATACCAAAAGAAGAGTTTCCTTGTGCAATTGCAATGTATTGAATCTATTAATAACTGGTCTGCCAGTTGAACTTTTCCATGAATCTAGCTTAAAATAGCAGAGAAAATTTGTACACTTAGACATAATCTATGTTGTGTCTGTTGAACTGTGATTCTTTGCCTTTCTAGCATGTTCTAGTCCCCATTTTTCTCTTTCCACAAAAACTCGAAATGAAGCCAGCTATTCCTAGACATTACCTAAAAGGCTCCCACTGCCACTGTAACATGCCTGTGTGCTGATCTACATGTTCCTATGGAATGATAAACAGAACAGGACGGAGGCTCTGAGAAGGAAAGTGAGTGTCTCTGAGTAGGGAAGCCATTGACATCACAAGAATCCTAGTCCTTCTAATTAAACTGCATAGTTGGCACCTCATTAAAATGAAAAGAAAGAAATAGGGAAGGAGGTCATGCCTCTTTGAGGGCTATCCTGAAAGGATCAGCTTTAATCAAGAAGCAAATGCAGGTTTATCAGCACAGCCAGAAGGAACAGAAACTTTGCTTCTATTTAATATAAGTGTAAATTAGCTTCAATAAAGCCAACTTGGTCAGGTGATAAGCCCTGAGGACTATGTCTGGTATGCTGAGCTGGACGTGCTTTGCTGACTGTCCCTGGCTCTAAGTACTGCATGCTCTCAATTTATAGTGTGCAGGGCTTTCCTGGAGGCTGAAAGTGAGGTTGACCAGGGCTTTAAACTGATTCAGATTAATTCAGTCATGGTCGACAACTCAGTGGCAGAATGGATCCCAAATTTTAAAATTTGAGTGAACCTCAATATTAACTGCAATGGGAAAAATTCTAAGTCTAAACGCTCCTGAAAACTTATTTTAATTAGTAAATATATAATCTGTGTGAAGGAAAATATTATATACAGGAAGGGTTGATCAGATATATAAATTAATTATATTAATAACTTATAATTAATGTCATAAAGCAAAATATGTATGAATGATTAATTTTAAAACTAACATCACTTGTAAACTTTCTTTCAAATTAAAAACCAAACAGATTGAGAAGGAAACTTAACTTCCTTCTTAAAAAATAAAAGCCTTGTACATGTTGCATAGTAACCAAATCTCTTGACTGACTAGAAAACAGTGGTGTCCAATTCAAAGGTAGTGACCAACCAGCTACTTTGAAAGTGTGTTATTCTTTGCAGTCCTGGAAATAACCCAGTTTAACAGCAGGTTCCTGAAAGGGTTCACTAGACTTAGTCTTAGTCTCCTATTTCAGAAGTTTGGCGTGCAGTTTTTTCTGTACCTATTAACATTCCCTATAACCTATTGTTGTTGTTATGTGCTGTTGAATCTATATAGCCTACATTTTAGAAATTCAGGTCTATTCCAGCTGATTCATGGTACATGATTGAACTGGTTCAAAGTTCTGGGATAGAATGAAAGGCTAGAATTTCTCCGTTTCCTTCTGTTTCACTTCTCTTTTTCCCATTCTCATATATCTCCCTATTTCTCTTTTTCTTTCAAGGAAAGGAGAAGCTAATAGAATCCTGTACATTGAAGCATTGGTAGTTCTGGTGGCCTAGTGACAAGAAGCTGTGTTGCATTTTCAAAGTCATGCAGTTTGAGACCACCAGCTGCTCAATGAGAGAAGGATGGGCAATCTCCTCTTGTGTGATTAACTGCTTCTGAAAAGCCTCAGAGGGTCAGCTATAGTCAGTTCCAACTCTGGTACACAATAACAACAATAGCATTAAGACATTGTAATTATTTCTGTTCCCAGTCCTAGGTCTTAGTACATTTTTTTTACAATTATATAAGGAGAAAGTCAATGGTCTCCAACCTCTTCTGGGAGTTCTGGAATCATAGAGTTTATATCAGCAAAATATTTTGTCAGTCAATTCAGATAACTGATAGGTAGCTGTCTATAAATGACAAAAAAAAAAAGAAAATCTCAAGGCTTGATTGTTGGTTGCAATGTATTTTTACCACTAAGCAGAAGGAAACCTATTTTTAGAATTTTTAAAGAATACCATGATCTTATGGAAGCAGGTCATGGAGAAGCCATATTACCCAGGAATGCCAAGATGTATTGGAAGACATGCGTCAGTATATTAGACAAATCTTTGGCCCTTTCCTTAGCTCCAAAATAAATTAGTGATACTATTAAACTCAACAACTCAGTTCATTGTCATTGACTTAGAACTGACTCATAGCTGACCTTTCAGGGGGTTTGGAGACTGTAAATAGCACAGGAAGAGATTCTCTCTCCTACAAAGTCTCTGGGAGATTTGAGCTACCAAAGAGGCATACACTTTGGATTAGCAGCAAAATTCCCTTCAGATTTTACCAGCAGAGCTGCCAGTGATGATAATTACTACCCTTCATAGCTAAGAGAATAAACTAAGGTAAGTGAAAACTTCCAAGAAATGGTAACATATCAAACTCTTACTTGAAGATAAGGTCACTTTCCTCATCCTTCTAAATAGCCATATGTGTTAAGAACAGTTAGAAGCCCTGCCAAATGACTTCTTTCAGTCACAGATAGGCAAAGTGAGGCACAAAGATGTAAGGTCAGTCACTTACCAAATGTGTCAGTGTGCATGTCCACTCAGAACCTGTAAAATTTGTAAATAGAGTCTCTGTACATATAATCAGATTAATATGCAGTTGTATCGGATTAAGAAGGGGACTAAAATACAGGCTGGTTATGTCTTTATAAACAAAGGAAAAGTTGTTCATAGATACACAAGGAGCTCACTACGTGACATGTGATGACAGAGTGGAAGATTGAAGTGATGCAATTGCAACCAAGTAAACCAGGATTTGCAAGCAAGTGCCAGAAATGAGGAACAAGCAATGAGGAATTCTCCTCTAGAGCCTGTAGTTCCCTGTTTCTAGCTTCTGCAAACATGAGAGAAGAAGCACTTGTTATATGAAGCCACCGTATTTGTACTGCTTTGCTTCCAACAGTCTCCAGAAGTGGATAGATTTAGTAACAGGCAAGAGCCTTGGTGGAATACAATGAGTTCTGGGCTGTACTGCTAATTGCAAAATCATTGGTTCAAATCCACCAGCTGATCCGGAGTAGAGCAATGAGAAGTCACCGTTCTAAAAAATTTGTAGCTTCCACTGTTGTAGAATGAGGCTG
>NW_006399885.1:4680984-4682789 GCF_000299155.1 Elephantulus edwardii | reverse complement strand
TTCAGAAGCTGATAAGAGATACGTTGAAATTGAGTTAACAGTGGCTTTGGGCAATGGCACATTGGTTAAAGCTTCACTACTAACCAGAAGGTCAGTGGTTTGGATCAACCAGCTTATCCAAAAAAGAAGGCAGACCACTTCTGTAAAGATTTATAGCCTTAGAAACCCTGTGGTCTACTGTGCGCTATAGGGTTGCAATGAGTTTGAATCGATTTTTTTTTTAAATTTATTTGGTTTTTTTGCAATGAATATGAATTTTATTCTAAAGCCAGGATAACATGCAGTGTTTGGCAGCCTTATTCAGTCTAACAATTAATGCAGAATACTTAAGTCAAGGTAAAATGCCATTAAACCTTTCCTTAATGAATGAGTGATTTAATTAACTTAAGACAATTAGTACACACATATTAACTCTCCTCTAATCATCTCTCTCTCAATGTTGCAAGTTTTGGTTCCAACTTGTAGTGACAGTCTTAGGTTTCTAGGACTATAAACTTAAATGCGAAGAAACTGCAAATCTTTCTCCCTCAGAGCTGCTGTTTGATTAAACACCTGAGAAGGTTGAGCTTTGGGTTAGCCACATACTATAAGCCATCATAGCTCCTTGCATCACCTGACCTCCTCTATATTCACTGTGAAACAAACAGTATTCAGAGAAAGAGAGAGAACTGCAAGACAGAGAACTTGCCAACAGCTTGATAGGATTTCTTGGGGGATTAGAATTTACAACTTAAGCTTTAAAATTCATTTAAACTTTGCTATTTTCATCTAATATCCCTTAAGGCACCCCTCTGGTTGTCTAACATCAAACAATATGAATTTTTCATCTCTAAGAAATGGGGTACAATTCAATGACTTCATAGTTGAAGAAAAGGATGCTTTCATAGCCCCCTTTTCCACATTACAAATAGAATATAGCTGGGAAGGGTAGTGGTTTTAATGCATGTTGCACAGTGGCTGTGTGGCTGAATCTTGGAAACATTATGTTGTTATTGTTGTGATGTGTCGTCGAGTCGCTTGTGACTCATAGTGACCCTATGTACAAGAGCCCTAAACCCTGCTCTATCCTGTGCCAATCGCACCGCCACTGACACACCCATCCCGATTACCCCAGTCACTGAATCCATCCATCTTATAGAGGATCTTCCCTTCCTGAGCTGTCCCTCCAACCTCCCAAGCGTGATGTCCCTCTCCAAGGACCTGTCCCTCCTTACAACATGTCCAAAGTATGTCAGACGAATCCCTACAATCCTTGCCTCCAAGGAGAGCAGCCTGGTTTAACCCTCTCCAGGATAAATCTGTTTGTTTTCTTGGCAGTGCATGGGACATGCAATGCTCTTCTCCAGCACGATAGCTCAAAGGCATCAATTCTCCTTCTATCCTCCCTAGTCATTGTCTAACTCTCTGATGCATAACAAGCGATTGCAAAGACCATATAGCCTATATCAGATACACCTTAATCTCTATAGTGACACCATTGCTCTTCAGTACTTTGGAGAGGTCCCTAATAGCAGACTTTCCCATGGCAATATGTTTTTTCATTTCCTGGCTAGTGATGCCTAGAGTGTTGGCCGTGGAGCCAAGCAAACTAAAGTTGTTAAAAATTTCAATCTTTTCACCATCCATCCTGATACTGTCAATTGGTCCAGTGGTGAGAATCTTTGTCTTTCTTGACATTGAGCTTCAATCCATACTGAAGGCTACAGTCCTTGACTCTTTGCAGCAAGCGCTTCAGGTCTTCCTCAGTTTCAGCAAGCAGGGTTGTGTCATATGCATAACTCAGATTGTTAATAGATCTTCCACCA
>NW_006399885.1:4672697-4678798 GCF_000299155.1 Elephantulus edwardii | reverse complement strand
TGGAACGCATAAATATTGACATACTAGGCATTGGAGAGATAAGATGGACCGGCATGGGGTATTTTGAGTCAGATGATCATATGATATATTACTCTGGAGATGAAAAAGCGAGGAAAAATGGAGTTGCATTCATAGCTAAAAAGTGATTTCTAGATCTGTCTTGAAGTACAATATTGTGAGTGGCAGGATAATATCCATACACTTACAAGGAAGTCTAGTGAATATCTCTATCATTCAGATACATGAACCAACAACCAGAGCCAAAGAAGAAGAAATAGATGATTTCTACCAACTTTTACAGTTGGAGATCGATCAAACATGCAATCAAGATGCTTTGATAGCAATGGGTGACTGGAATGCAAAAGTTGGGAACAGAGAAGAAGAGTCAGTAGTTGGAAAACATGGACTTGGTGAGAGAAATGAAGCTTGAGACAGAATGATTGAATTTTGCTCAATCAATGACTTATTCATTGCAAATATATTTTATAAGCAGGCTATACACATGGAATTCACCTGATAGTATGCATAGGAATCAGATCGATTACATCTGTGGAACAAACCACTGGAGAAGCTCAAAGAAGGAAACATCATACCAGATGAAATACATCAGCTACAATATATTCATAGTATTATTAGTCACAATAGCAAGAATATGGAAATAGCACGAATGCTCATCAACATATGTCAGGATTGAGAAACTGTGGTACATTCACACAATGGAATACTATGCAGCACTCAGGAGAAACAATTGTGAAAAATATTGTATAACATAGGATAGATTAGAGAGCACTATGTTGAGCAAACTAACCTAGGCACATAAGGAAAAATAATGTGTAAGACCATTATTGTAAAAACAGGATAACCACGGAGATGTATATTAATAGACAAAGAGGGAAGGAGAGGGGACTGTGGCTGTGAGTGGGGAGGGGAGAAATCATGGAGTCTGAGAATTTGGTGTGTGGAGGGAGGGAGTGGAAAAAACCTCACAATGAGACACAATTAAGAAATATCAAAAACGGATAAATACAGTGTGAACCCAATTACATAAAATATCTAGAAAAGATGCATACAGACCAAAGTTTATATTTTATTATGAGTTAAAGAGGATTGCTTAAGGAGTACTGAGGTTTTTTATAATAATGATGAAAATTTGGAAAAGGATAGTAGTGCAGATGGTTGTATTATGTGGGGAATATCATTGGATTTTAGGTATGAATGATTGAAATGGAAAATGTTTTGTTGCATCGCCAACTACAACAAATATATAAAATACAGAAATATTTTATAAACATCTGATATATATGTATAGAGGATCATATTTAAACCACTAAAGTAGTTTAAACACAAGAGGTTCTCCTCGTCTTTGTTACTGCAATTACATCAGAAGAAGAGACAAAGTTAGATGCTATTTTATGCAGAATGCTCACCATTACTGATAAAATTTGAATAAAATAAAGTTATATTAATGAATGCTCTCTCTATGGATATTGTTTTTCATATAAATTGTTATTTATTAAAGAAAAAAACCCTAAATTTTCTTTAGTAACTGCACAAACTCGTTAAAATAATGTCTTAAAAGCGCATCTTTTATCTAGTGCTGGGCATGCATGATGTGGGGGGCATGGGGTGGAGGATATATCCTCTGAAATAATGAAGTATTTGTGATTTATAAAATGACACAGAGAGAAAAACAAATGTCTGAGATAAATTTTATTTGAATAAAGCAATTCAAGACTTCTCCACCAAAGATTCTTAACTTTGTTGCCACGAGTAGGCCTTAAGTTTTAGGAATTCAAAAATCTGTAGTTTCATGTGAGCCAGTAGGCTCTTATGAGCATCTTTTCTTCAAAGGAAGATATTTCTCCTTAAATGTAAGAGATTGTTTAGAAGGGGTGATGTGGACAGGGGCAATAATTTTTTTACATGGTGCCATAATTTAGTCTATGGAATCTCAGAACACATTCAAGTTGACTGAAAAATGGATGAAAATTTCCAAGAACTAAGGAGAACAAAGAAGACAAATACTTTTCCTTCTTATTACCCCATGACAAACCAGATGTCTTTGGCACTCCTTCCACTTCCCCTCTCATGTTAACCCCATCAAAAGTATTACATACACAGCAGCGCTCAAATGCAGTGAGACCCAGGGAGCTGAAAGAGAGCCAATGAGCTCTCTGACAGGAGTCAGGAGTTATTTATGGTGGAAGGTCACCTTGGTTGACATCTGTTATTGCATTGACACCCATCTAATCAAGGATGGCTAAAAAATAATTAAATCAATCCACTCACAATATAGTTGATGACCCGCCAGAGTCTGTTCAGGTCTGAGTGATGCTAAGATTAATGGTGTCATTATCAGGAGCTAACACAACAGTGCGGAAATGCCTTCTCAGCCATCTCCATAAGCTCAGGCTGGAGGTTTTGTCAAGGAAACAAACATGCTGAGTATCATCCGATGGATTCCTCTGTGGAAATAACATCATGTTCCCAAAAGATTTGATGCTTAATATCTGTGATCATCATGGTGAAAGAGCATTCAACAAAATCTGCTCTACTTGGTATCCAAGACGAGTTAGGAAATATGCCTACATATGGAGTCAGACTCTCTTACTTGTCTTTCACTCATTTGTTTTGCTTTGTTTTTTAAATTTGGCAGAAGCGTGCCTGTAGAGAGACAAAGAGATGAAATTCGAATGAAAAATCCATTTACTTTCTCCCTGTCCCTTGTTAGCGTAGTCTGGAGTAAATACTACCCCAAAACCAAACCAATGAAGCCAATTTTGACTCATAGAAGAGACCTCAGAACCTATGTTCTCAAGGCTGTAATCTTTCCAGAAACAGATTGCCTCATCTTCTTCCCATCAAGCGCCTGGTAGGTTTGAACTTCTGTACTTTGGGTGAGCATCCCCGTGTAAAACCCACTGCAACCAGTTGGGCTTCTTGGAGTAAGTACACCTAAAGTGTAATGTCTTCATTTGTAAAACTCATTAATTCTTTATTTTGTTTATTCAGCCAATGTTGCTGAGGCAGTATTAATGAGGTACCTCTCTTTGTGATGTTATGGCAAGTAGTGTGTGTTTGTGATCATCTGATGTGTATTGTCATTGACTGGGAACAGTATGGATGGGAAAGGCAGTCAGGGACAAAGTTGTGCACTGCTGTTTCTGTTTTTATTAATTATTCGTGGGTGACGAGTGAAGGCAGAACTGTTGAAACAATTAAAATGGAAAAATAAGGCTTCTGGTCCAGATATTTCAGTGTGTAAAAGTAGCCTCATAACAGGAACGGAGCATGTTTTCAGCTGTGGCTATGCACTTCCAAGTCAATATCCTTTTGGGCTCTGTGTCCTTTCACTGCTCCTTATGTGAGAAGTGTCTGATATATGCAGTGCTGGATGGGAGCCCACAGCTCAGAATCCCTTAGCCCACTTGGGCAAATGGACTAATGTCAGTTAGTGTTCTGAGCACAATGCCCATTAATACTTTTTAAAATTTTTTTTAGGAAAGGGAAAGGAGAGGTGAGCAAATAGCATTGGAGATTCCCTTCAGACCCTACTTCTCTGTGGCTATGCTGTTGTGGTTTCTATCAGGCACACCTCTCTGCTGTCTCTGCAGTACATACCTATGGCTACAGTTGAAATTACTCTCCCCTTCTTTCTGTTTCCTCTATACTTTGTTTCCTTCTGGTAAGTCCATCAAGTATGTTGTAAAACCTTTATCCTAAGTGGAAAACTAAAAAAACAACAAAAAAAATTTAAATAAATAAATTTTGAGAATGTTCTAATTTGTACACTAACCTCCCAAACCAACCTCACTCCAGAAATTTTTCCTTCATTTAAAATAACACACAGGGATCCCCTCAAGCCACTTTCATTCTGTCTTTGGAATCTTGACTTCTGTTTTCATAATGATCTCTGTTTCTCTCTAATTCTGTGTGGCCCATAGTTCTGTATTTTTCTTCAACTCCTGTACTGAACTGAGGATTCCAAGAGGACAAGGATGGTGTCCCACCCACCCTTCTATTTCAAACAAAATCTTTATATTCTCTTGCCATATTAACACCAAAACCGACACAAATACCAACACCAATACCAATACCAACAACGATACCAATACCAACATCAATACCAATACTGACGCCGACACCAACACCAATGCCAACACCAATACTAACATCAGCACCAACACCAATACTGACACCAACACCTACACCAATACCAACACTAACATCAACACTAATACCAACATCAACACCAATGTCAACAGCAACACTATCACCATCACCATCACCATCAATCCCAACACCAACATCAATAACAATACCAACATCAACAATACCAACACTAACACCAACACCAGTACTAACATCAATACCAAAACCAACATCAACATCAATATTGACACATCAACAGTTAAAATAACACCAATATAAACACCCACACTAATACCGATACCAATTTCAATGTCAATGCCAATGCCAATGCCAATGCCAATTCCAATGTTATTTGTTGTAGAAACAACTCCAATCAATTGTGCTCCCAGGAATCTTACAGTGGGACTGAGTTTGGTGGGGTTTTTAATGACTGTGGTCATTTGGAAGTAGGTCTCAGACCTTTCTAGGCCCCTTTGTGTGGGCTTGAATCCTTAAACTTTTAGTTAGCAATTGAGTAGGTTAACCATTTGAGCTACCCAGGGACTGTTCTTTCTCCATAAGGTATAAAATAATTATCTCCTAGATTATGTAAAGGGAGCTCTGGTGGCCTAGTGGCAAGAAGCTGCCCTGCAGTCCTGAAGGTACACAATTCAAGTTCTGCTCTGCAGGAAAAGGATATGCAGTCTCTTCTTGAGTGATTAACTGCTCCTGAAAACCTGCCAGAGGTCAGCTATGGGTTGGTTTTGACTCTATGGCACAAAACAACAACAACAAATTATGCAAGGAAATAAAAATGAAACTGTTAACGATCTAGGAATTAATTGCTTTACAAGCTCCTTATATGACATATGCTTTTTAAATTTCTACCAGAAGAGCCTGGTTTATTCAAATGTTTAGAGATAGGTGAACTTTGGAGGAGTGAGCACCAAAGAACTTAGTCATGAGTAATCCTCACTGCTTTCCTCATTGACAATCTTTCTAGGATACGCTCTTACTCTTCTGTTGCTGTCTGTTTCTGTTGTCTATTTTTTCTTTTTTTAATTGAAATTTTAATGAATGTTTATAGAGACTTTGAATTTCCATTCATTCATTGTTGCGTATTTTTTTCAAAGACTACAGTCTTCGTTCATTTCTTCTCAACCCTGTTTGCTCTTTTTGGGCCTCTGAGTGTGGTGTTGACTGGCCTGATGATGGTGTTAGAAGACAACTGTATAACCCTAGGAAAATTGTGCTTTGATTTTTGAGTCCTCCTTTTACACATCATTAAAGTACACCAGAATTACAGTTCTGAAGGTGTCTATCTACTCCACAATAGTGTGTGTGTGTTCACAATAAAGTGAAAACACATTGGAAGTGCATGCTCTTGATCAGTAAGTGCCCTGATCAACATTCCTGAACTATTTGTGACTGTGTTTTGTCCATGGAAAAGTCTCCTACCCCAAATAATAGAAGAGCAAGTGAAAAAAACTACCATTTCTTGAATATATACCATATGCCAGATATTATACTTGGAATTTTAAATGCACTATTTCATAAAATATCCATAACCACTCTTTCAAAGATGAGAAAATTGGGATGTTTTCAGAGATAATTTTTTAAATTGTTGTTGTTGTTGTTATGTGCCATAGACTCAGAACCGACTCCAATCTGACCTTTCAGTTGGTTTTCAGAGGTTAAAAACTGCACAGGAAGAGATTACCCATCTTTCCACCATAGATAAGCTAATGGATCCAAATTGAATACCTTTGAGTTGGCAGTGAAACTGCTTACCACTAAGTCACAAGATATCTAAAATAAGACATCTAAGTCCAGCTCAGTTGGGTCTCAAATTTATAACCAATGTGATACCAATAACCTTTCTCTATCAGGTATTGCAGAGGATCTTTTTACTACATCTACTGTTTTAGTGTAGAATGATTGAATTTTGTAAAATC
Source organism: Elephantulus edwardii (assembly GCF_000299155.1). Lineage (NCBI taxonomy): Eukaryota > Metazoa > Chordata > Mammalia > Macroscelidea > Macroscelididae > Elephantulus > Elephantulus edwardii. Next base: position 4,672,712 of record NW_006399885.1, on the reverse strand, counting down.
AATGACTTATTCATT
>NW_006399885.1:4661759-4670604 GCF_000299155.1 Elephantulus edwardii | reverse complement strand
TCTGACATACTTTGGACATGTTGCCAGGAGGAACGGGTCCTTGGAGAGGGACATCAAGCTTGGGAGGGTGGAGGGACGGTGCAGGAGGGGAAGACCCTCTATGAGATCGATTGACTAGGTGACTGGGGTAATCGGGATGGGTGTGTCAGAGGCAGTGCGGTTGGCGCAAGATAGAGCAGGATTTAGGGCTGTTGTGCATAAGGTCACTATGAGTCGCAAAGGACTCGATGGCACATAACAACAACAACTGTTTTAGTCTGAACACTGAACCTTTGTCTGCACAGAGTTGAGCTGCAGGTTAAAAAGCTATATCTCTTTGATAGTTTGAATCCACCAACTGCTTCATTGGGGAAATACAGGAAATCTCACCATGTGTGATTTACAACCTCTGAAAATATACTGTTGTTGTTGTTAAGTGTTGTCAAGTCGCAGGCGACTCATAGCGACCCTATTATGGAAGTGGGTGTCACTCCTCCTTCCAAGCTTGTTTTAATTGGGGAGCTCCACCCCACTCTCTGCCCGCATTGGGTAGCCGACCATTAACACATTTGACACATCAGTGTCACAGTGTTCAGCCTCAGCAACCACAAGTGACTGTGGTATGGCAACTTGTACACAAGGGCTATACGACCTAGAGGAATGTCTGAACAAAAACAATGAAAGACAGGCCCAAGGGCTGCAGATTAAAAGTCACCCACCTTTGGCTTGGTAGCATCGCTTTCTGTCCACTGGGTCAGCTGATTAACTATACTGCAGGTATAGTTTATTCTGACAGTCAGTGGCAGAGCTGACTGACTATTGTGTCGTATATAAAAACACTGTTTTTAAAGTTTGACTTGTAATGAATGAAATGTTAATATTGATATTGGTATTGAGTATGTTTCAATGTCAAATCTAATCTTAAAAGACTTTGAAAACTTGAGTACCTCTATCTTTTCTCTGGTGGCCTAGGGGTAAGGAGTTGTTCTACCAATCTAAAGCCAGGCAGTTCGAAACCACTGGTTCCTCTACAGGACAAAGACAGTAAAAACTCTAAAATCTCATCAGAGAATCAAACTGTTTGCCATTTCTGACTTGGCAATGCTAACAACAACAGTACCTATGAAAATATCTTAGGCGAGCTCTGGTGGCCTACTGGCAAGAAGCTGCACTGCAATCCCAGAGATGTGAGGTTTGAATCCACCAGATGCTCTGCTGAAGAAGGAGGGACAATCTCCTCCTGTATCAGTCAGATCTGATTTGATGGTACACACATTAAAAAAATAAAAACAAGAAAATATCTTACTGAACATTTAATAAGTTCTAGTAAATAATTGACTGTGAGTTCTTCCCTCATTATCATAATTCAAAATGTTTTAATATTTTAATAGCCTACAAGTTCAATATTTCCAATGATCAATATCAGTTTTGGGAAACAATACATTTAGAAGGACAAAATTATTATGCTAGGAAATATGTACAGCACTATTTTAACTGAAACATGCTGAATATTCAGTTCTCTCCTACAAATATCAAAATAATTTCTTGCATTGGTTTTTAAGCAATATTATTAGCTTCACCAACATATTTTATTAAGCTCCAATGTTAAAAACCCTTTGTAATGCATTTTAAGTACAGACTGTCCCAAGGGTGCCAACTGGATCTGTTCCAAAATCTGTTTGTAAGTAAGCTGGAGCAAGTTGATACTGTTCTCAGTTATATGCAGTTAGTCAAATGTTTGTCCCACTATATAGTTTATATTTTACCTTTTTAACTCATATAAACAAAGCATCATCTGTAGGGAGTTGTATTGCTAACCCAAATGCTGTGCCTCTCTGTTGGTTCGAGTCCACCAACAGCTCTGTGGCTGAAAGATGGGCAATACCCTCCCATGCAATTTACAGCCTCTGAAAACCTGTTGAAGAATCAGCTGTGAGTTTTTTTTCAACTGACAGCAATGAAAAGAGAAGTATAAAACACTGAAGAAACAGTTTCAAGCTCATTAAAATGTTTTAAACATAATAACTCCTTACCACTAGGCCACCAGAGCTCCCTAATAACAGAGTACATCGTAGTACTGCAGTTATTGCAAACACATCTATGTTGTTGTTGTTGTTATGTGCCATTGGGTCGCTTGTAGCTCATAGCAACTCTGTGTACAATAGCCCTGAAATCTGCTTTATTATGTACCAACATCATTGTCTCTGACACACCTATCCCCATTACCCCAGTCACCGAATCAATCCATATCATGAAGGGTTTTCCTCTCTTTTGTCATCCCTCCACCCTTCCAAGCACAATGTCCCGCTCCAAGGACTGGTCCCTCCTTGAAACATGTCCAAAGTATGTCAGACAAAGCCTCAGAATACTTGCCTCCAAGGAGCAGCCTGGTTTAACCCTTTCTAGGATGAACCTGTTTGTTTCCTGGCATTCCATAGCCTCTAAAAACCCACTGGCAGGTCAACTATGAGTTAATACCAGCTCCAAGGCAATGACTTTGATTTTGGTTTAGGGTGTATGATACTGGACCAGAGAATTTTTGTGTGTTTCAATGTTTAGGTATATAGTACTGAAAAGCAAACAACATTAAAGAAACTGTTCACAAAGCAGTTTTGATATTAAAAAAAGGTCTTTATTAAAGGCTATCACTATTCTCATTCATTCATAAGGTAATGTTGTGATAATATTAATGATTAATGATGCAGAAGAGGAGTAAGAGATGAGTACTGTTGAAGATGATGGACCATATGTTAGAAGCTAGACCTGCTCCTGACACTTCAGATTTGAGTCAATTTTTTGACCTTGACACCAAGGGAGGCTTGTGAGGGTTTTTCTTTCTCTCATCATGATTGGCTTGGTAGCACCTGAAGTTCTAACATGGTAATCTCTAGTGAAACTTTCTATGTCAGTATCTTGCTGTTCTAACTGTGTCATCTCTGCCTCAATGAGACAGAAGATGCCAACTAACTCTTTCATCAAAAGCTTTCTCAGTGCTAGAGTGTTTCAGCTACAATCTTCTTCCTCAAATGGTGTCAGCTACTGCTCTGGTTACATGAAGTCTTCATTCTTCAGCATGGGAGTCTGTAGCTCTATGACTGATGTCTACCTGCAGCGAGTATCAATATCAACCACAACTTGCTGCTTTTCATTGTCAACAATTGTAAATTTCTGAAAATCTTGCTTGAATTTGGGGTACATTTATTCCACACTTCTTTTTTTATTCCAAAGGCACTTATTCTTGTTTTTCAGTTATTCATTTATGCAGTTTTCACATGCATATGAAGCAAACATCATGGCTTGGATCAGATGCACCTTATTCTTTAAATGGACAGCCTTGCTCATTAGCACATTAAAGATGTCCTTGACAGCAGATTTCTCCATTACAACAAGTCTTTTGACTTCTTCATTGCTACTAAAGTGATTTTTGATTGTGGATGCAAGTAAAATGAAATCCTTGACAACTTCAATCTTTTATCCATCTATATTCCACACTTCTTTCATATTTAGCTGCTTCACTTCATCCCTCAAATTAGTAACATTGTTTATGGCATCATAGATCCAGAACTCCCTTAAGGTTCTCACATTATCTTGGGTAGCCCTACCTCTTGTTAGATGGTCCATCATAAAATAATAACAATAACCATCTTTAAAGGAGGCTATGATTCATTGGCTAAAGAAACAATGAGGTGTTGGGACTGAAAGTATAATGCTTTTGAGTGAACATCATCTAAAGTACTAAGATATCTGATGTTTTGTCAAGTATGAAAGGGATATTAAGAGGGTTTTGTTGGTGTTTTTTTTTTCCTCAAACAATACTGTTCAACAGCAGGGATAAAACAGTTCAAGAACCAATCTTCAAACAGCAATTATAACCCAAGTCTTTGCATTTGTATTCCAAACAATGGAAATACAAGCCTTAATGATTCAATAGAATGCCCTTGGAGTGCATAATATGTCTGTCTGCTAACTGAAAGCTTGTTGGTTCTAATTTACCAATTGCTCCTTGGAAAAAAAGAAGAACATTGCCATGCTATAAAGGTGGCAGCCTTGGAAATACAAAGGAAGGTCACTATGAGTAGAAATTGGTTTGTTGGCATTGTTCTTTGTTGGTTTATATAAGCAAAGACTTGAACTCAAAATCTCCTAATGCACTACTTCTAAGCAATAAAATTAGCTTATCCTTTGATGCCTTATGATCTATAGGTCTTATTATTAATTCCCCCATCCCAATAACCATCATTTGCATTAAATATCTGATCTAGTAAATCAACTCCCTCTTCACTATGTGTCAACACCTCAGGAAAATCACACACCATATGTGTGTCAGCTCTTGCTGCTTCATCTTGCACTTATCTCCACTTGAAAATAGAGGGACACTGGTGGTACAGTGAGTCACATGCTGTGTTGCTAACAGGAAGGTTGGCACTTGGAATCTTCCAGCTGCTCAGTGGGAGAGAAATGGGTGGTTTCTTCCTGTCAAGATTCACAGCCTCAGAAACCCCATGGAGGATCATTAAAGTTGGAATTAACTCACTGAGGCTAAGGTGGAGGGGTTTTTATCAATAAAATTTTTCTTTTCTACTGGTTTACTTTACTGTGCAGTGGTTCCACTCTAGAAGTTAGTTTCTCACATCTTGATGAGGGTCACATAAGGAAAGTTTTGGCTTGTGTTGGTTTGTGTTATTGGTTTTTTCCCTCCACAAGTGTCGGGTGGCTGGACTTTATTTTATTAATACATTTATTAATATTAGGATGAGCATTCTTTAAGTGGTACAGCAGCCATTTGTCTATTTGCTGTACTGAATAACTTAGAGTTGTTGTGATGCTGAACACTGTGCCATGGTGTCAAATACCATAATAATTGCCCATCATGTACAATGTTTGGAGGAGCTTCCAGATTGATTCAGGTATGGAAGCAGGATAGGCATCCAATTCCTAAACCAGGTGCTTCTGGAAATTCTACAAAATCTATAAACATAAAGAAATTATGTTAAGTACAGAAAAGAGTTCTGGTCTTTTGTTTACAGGGCCACTATGTATTCGACCTGATGTCACTTAACCACTGCTAAGTGAGACTAGTGTTATATTTTAGAGGAACAGTCTTCTATTTTATACATCACTCTTTGTTGATTTCTGTACTGAGGTAACCTGAGTTTGCTGTGATGCTAAACCTTGTGCCATTAGGATGTCAAATGCCATAATTGTTTCCCAGTGTGAACAGTATTTGGTGGAGCTCCCAGTTGTAAAAACAGGAGTGGCACCCACTTTCTAAATCACATGCCTATGGAAACTATTAACTTGGAGAAACAATAATAGATATGGAAAGGCATTGGGTATTTTGTTCATAGAATCACTATGAATTGTGCTTGACTCGATGGCAGTCAACAACTGGTTTACTTACAAAGTTCGTATACACTGTTTTTCATATTGGCTTTCCTCAATTCCCATTACCCATCCTCTTCTCTACCCATCAAATTGTACCACCACCCTATGATTACCCCCCTGCACATCCTTACCCCTCTGCTCCTACCATCCCCCTCTTGGCTCCTCATACAAATTTTACTAATTATCTTTCTATTTCTACAATAATAATCTTCCAGAGTATTTGTCCTAATGTTACTGAGTTAGTTCATTTAGCATAATGCTCTCCAGTTCCTCCCAAGTTAGGTAGTGATTTATAGAATCATTGTTCCTGCAGGCTGCATAGTATTCCATCATGTGAATATAGCACAATTTCTCAATCCATTCAATTATGGCTGGACATTTGAGCTGTTCCCATGTTCTTGTGATGGTTAATAATGCTGCTATGAACATTGGTGTACGATCTCCGTTTATGTCTTAGTTCTCATTTTCTTGGGGTGTATGGAATTTCTATGTTCAATGTTCACCTTTACGAGGAAACATCAAATTGCCTTTCAGAGTGGTTGTACCCTTTACAATCCCACCAACAGTGCATGAAAGTGCCAATCTTTCCACATCCTCATCAACATTTTTTTAAATAGTATTATTGTCATTCATTTTGAAGGAATTGAACTCAATCCTACTGGATAAACAATCATCATTACAATCACCCCCACTTGCTGCAGACAAGGTTTTTGAATAATTAAAAAGGCTTTGAGCCTCCTCTTGTGCTAAAGGGTAATAAGCATATTATTTTATTTATTGTCTAATCATATTATCAATCAAATTTCCATTTCAACAATGACGTCATGGCGTTACTTACTAATTGTGACTCTTTGAGGCAGGGCCTTTCACATGCTCCATTATTCTCACTCTATCTTTAGAAATTGTTGCAATCATTGACCTATTGCCATCAAAAGCTATTTCAATGACCTATGACATCTCACTCTTTTTGGTTGCCTAATTATTCCTACTTTATTTTTAATCAAGATAATTTCCCTTTTCTTTGATGCATCACCACCACTCACATCAGACTGCTGCTTTGGAAGCACAGTTACAAGGGTAAATAAGAGGACAATTTTAGCCAAATACAAAGCTTCCTACTCTACACAGTGTTAGAGGCCACATAATCCAACATAGAAAATGAGAAGGTCTCCTTTCTCTAGTCTGTGCTCTACTAGACCCTGTAATATTTTCATGAGTATCACAAACTCATGTGTGCATTTGTTTAAAAAGATAATTGCATTTATCTTAAAAGTTTTAAACAACAGTTTTCTGATAACCCATTCTTTTTTCTATAATAAAGTTTTGTTTGTTAGTTTTGGTTGTTTTTGATAGCTTGAGGAAAAGTTTACAAAAGCGTTTTGATTTTTCATTCAACCATTCATAACAATTAGAAAAGAAATGAAAAGAATAAAGCTTAAATAAAATTATGTGCTCCAGCTCAGAGTGTCAACCATTAAAAATAAACTTTCTTATTCCAGATCACAATCATAATCTATGACGACAAACTAAAGGATCATCTGTATCTTCAATTTAAGACAAGAAAAAAATTAATAGTTATATGAATGAAAAACATAATTGAGCAGGGGCAGAGTCTCCACATTTAAGATTACTCTATGTTATACATTTTGAGGTAGAGAATACTGTGTTTATAATGTACAGTTTGGGTACTTGATATACCAAATATAATGACATTTGAACACTTGCTCCATTTTTGTATACATTTTCAAAATGCATCTTTAAAAGAATATCTTTAAATCAAGAGATTATCTATTTCTCTGGTTGCACAACCAAAAACTGGAATAGAACATCTTGTTTCCGGCACACAGTCAACAAGGGGAGAAACTATTGTCTTTGATCTTGAAGAAAAATAGATCATTTAATTTTTCTTATTGGCAGTCTCCTCCCTTGCGATTAACTGCCTCTGAAAGCCTGCCAAAGGGTCAGCTTTGGGTTTGTTCTGACTCTATGTTACCCAACAATATTTTTTAAACTTAATGAATAAAAGAATTTTTCAGTGACAGTCTACTATGTATAAAGCACAAGCTACATCTATAGACACAGAAATTAAACAAGATAATAATCCTTCCCATTATTTTTTAATCATTTACATGTATATTAGATGCCCTGTGTCACTGTGGTTAACTACTTGAAGGAAGAAAGGTGTGTCAATCTGCTCCCATAAGGATTGTTGTTGTTGTTAAGCGCCATCGAGTTGGAGGAGACTCATAGCAACCCTATGAACAAAAGACCTGGACACCTGTATAACTGTCATCCTTTCTCCAGGTTCATAGGGTTTCCAGAGGCAAGCCATTATGAAAGTGGATGTCACTCCTGCTTCCAATCTTACTTTAATTAGGGAGCACCACCAAACAATGTCCACCATGGGGAACCATTCTTGCTTTTGACACTTCAGTGTCATAGTGTTCAGCTTCACAGCAACCATGAGTTACCTCTGTACAGCAAGTGGACACACCAGGGTTATACCACCTAGAAGAATGTTTCACCAAAAAAAGTAAAGGCAGACCTGAGGGCTGTGGATTAGAGTCACCCACATTGTTGTTGTTGTTTGATGCCGTCTAGTTGTAGACTACTCATAGTGACCCTATGAATGAACGGCCTGAGCACTGTTTGTACATAGAGTTTCCGGAGGCAAGCCATTTTGGAAGTGGATGCCGCTCCTGCTTCCAGGCTTGATTTAGTCAGGAAGCTCCAGCCAACACTGTCCACCATGGGTACCCATTGCCATGACTGGAACATCACTGTCACAGTCTTCAGCATCACAACAACCATGAGTTACCTCTGTACAGCAAAGCACAGACCAGTGCTATACCACCTAGAAGAATGTTTGACAGGAAAACAGTATGAACCTGGCCGAGGACCGCACATGAAAATCACCCACCTTCGGCTTGGTAGCATAACTTCCTTTCCACTAGGCCAACATAGCTCTCTCTCTGTCATCGCCATTGTTATTGTTGTTTGATGCCATCGAGTCTTAGTCGACTGATAGCTACCCTATGAATGAACAGCCTGAGCACTGTTTGTACATAAAGTTTCCGGAGGCAAGCCATTTTGGAAGTGGATGCCGCTCCTGCTTCCAGGCTTGATTTAGTCGGGAAGCTCCAGCCAACACTGGAAGGGCAAAAAGAACTGTAATACACAAAGGAAAGAACCCTGGAAACTTCCGTTTCCTGACTGCCACCAAGAGGAGCCGCCATCAAGATGCCAGCCATCCTGCCAGTTAGCCAGCTGATGTCCAGAGTGGAGGGAGATTCCAGTTCCCAAGCCTCATGAAGGATTTTAAGCTACCACCTGGAGAAGGCTCCACACCCATAAGGATTATGGACTTACAAATCCTATAGGACAGCTATACTCTATCCTATAGAGTAGATATGACTTGGAATTTACTTGACAATCATGTGGTCTCTCTCTCTTTCTCTCTCTCTCTCTCTCTCTCTCTCTC
>NW_006399885.1:4644058-4660914 GCF_000299155.1 Elephantulus edwardii | reverse complement strand
CCCTCTGCAGCAAGCACTTCAGGTCCTCCTCAGTTTCAGCAAGCAGGGTTGTGTCATCTGCATAATGCAGATTGTTGATAGATCTTCTACCAATTCTGATGTCACATTTCTCTTCATAGAGTCTAGCCTCCTGGATAATCTATTTTGCATTCAGGTTGAAAAGGTATGGACATAGGATGTATCCCTGGCGTATGCCCTTCCCAATTTTGAACCATGCAGTGTTCCCTTGCTCTGTTCTGATGACTGCCTCCTGGTCCAAGTATAGGTTTTGCATTACATTATATGGGATTAATGGGTTGTAGAATAAGGCTTCTGATCAAATCCAAGATCGTTGTGGTGCATTGAACTTTATCATGGCCATAGCCTTTAGCCATAGTCTTTGCAACTTCCACTACATGACTGGGTAAGATTATACAACTGTGAGGTGTTTGTAGCCCATCAAGGGATCAGCTAGCTCCCTAAAAATGTAAATAAGATAAATGGAAACTTTGTGAGGTGAAGCCATGAAAACATGGTGTGTAAGACACTAATATGGAGATTGATCCATTTTGCCATCCTGCTACTCTTAAAATGAGCCATCCTAGAGGCTGTAGGAAGTAGGAGCTCATGGTCATGCAGAAAAAACAGTCAGGAACACAGCACATTCTCTGGACCCAAGATCTAAAACTTCTTAGGTTAGCAGACAGAGTTACAACATTGAAGAGAAAGCAACAAGTGACAGGAGGGAGAAAGTGGCTTCAGAGGCAGCACAACCAATAAAGTAGCATGAGACAGAGAAGTAGACTTCCTGGGCCTCAGAGGGAGAAAGCTGAATGGGTTTGAGCAGGAGTGGTGAATAACCCAGTATGATGTTCTGCACATTAATCAGATAAGCTAAAAGAGCTTTGCAACACTTGCTTTGTAACAAGCAGGGCAGAGTCCAAGCCCATGAAAGCAAAGCCCAGAAAAAGGCCTACCTTCCAGCTTTCCTGATTTACAAATGTATCCTGAGACTTTTCTCATCTTGAATTGTATGTAATCTTTTCATTCCCTAATAAACATCACAGGGACCTCTGGTGGCCTAGTGGCATGAACCTGACCTGTGATCCCAAAGGCATGAGAAGGATGATGATTAACTGCCTCTTGAAACCCATTTGAGGATCTGCTATGGGTCAGTTCTAACTCTACAGTACACAATAATAACAATAAACATCACAATTGTGATTATAATATGTGAGTTCTACATGGCCACTACAACAAATTGCTAAACTCAACAAAGGCATAGGGTGTGCTATGGAAAGAATGATTGGTGTTTGAATTGGAAAAAATGTTGAAGGATGAAGACAGATGTGACCTCATAGCAATTAGGCTGCTGCTGCTGCTGCTGCTAATCTTGATTCTCTCCACCTTTTGTGAAATTAGAAGAGGAGAGACACTATCTCCATACTCCAGTGATCACAATTATCAAACGTTGAATATCTGATGAATGCTAGATTAACACTCTGGTGGCCTAGTGGGTAAGGAGTTGTGCTGCCAACTCAAAGGCAGGCAGTTTGAATCCACCAGCTGCTCCCCAGGAGGAAGACAGCCAGTCTCCTCCTTTGTGACATAAAGCCTCTGAAAATCCACCGGAGGATCAGCCATGAGCCAATGGCAAAGAATTGGACTGTATATAGAAGCCAAAATCAGTGTTACTTACAAATGCTAAGTACAATCTGTAATGAAAGTCTACTGGGCTTATGCATGTAGCTTATTAGCTCACAATGTAAAAATTGATTTTCTGATTGTTCTTCCTTGTGGAAGGTGTTTGTATGAGTTTATAGAAATTATCAAACAGAGGGATTGTTTTCTTAAGAGCCTGTCATAGAGTTGACAACAAGATGCTTTACCCACTATGTCACCAGAGCATAGTTCTGTACCACAGGATGGTCATGGATTGGAACTGACTGGATTGCACTGGATTGTTCCCACCCCCTGAGTCCCAATCTTGCTTTTGTGGCTATTGTTCCTGATTTATGATTCCATTGCTTTCTTTCTATGATTCTTTTAAGCCTTTGGAGAAAACAGTTCATTGACTATCAGAATGATTGGAGGTAGGAAATCAGCACTAATTTCAATAGACAGAAAGCTCCTGGAAGGAAAGTGACTGGATTCAAGCTCCTATAGCTAAGCTAGCATGCTTACAGTTCTTATCATATGCTTACATGGTCATTTCTGTGCTAAATTAAGTAAGGAAGTTTATTTGTGTACTTCACTACATATTACAAAACAGTTAACCTTTGGTTAAAATCTGTGGCTTTCTGAAATTATTTGGCTATTCATTACAGGTATCAAAGCAAAAACCAAATTCAGCTGCATTGCAGCATTTGGCTCATTCAGTTGGGGGGGAAAAAGCCTTAATGATGAAGAAACCATGTGTTTTTACTCACATATGTTTTATGACATAGTTGTAAAATCTTGTCTCAAATAGACCTACCACAGTCTCACATTGTTTTGCAGACAGTAATAAGGCTCACTTCTAAAATTCCTCTTTGTTAAGTCTAAAACATGGATGAAAACTCAAGAGCTTCACCCAGGAATTATTTATTACTTCTTTATTATTAACAACCGAGGACCTTAACAACACTGCACAAACCTAAGTGTTAGCTTGGAGTCTGTAGAAATTACAGCAATGGGTGTGTGACAGCAGTTCAAAGTCAGCCCGCCTACCTGCTATTAACATCTGTGTTTAAAGGTCTCTAACTTGGCAGGAGCGAAGGTCCAGAAGGATTAAAGCATGATGCATTGGCTATCAATCTAGGGAGAGTGTTTTCCATAACATTTGAAGGGGAAAAGGGAATTCACTGTTGTTTTGATTCAGGTCATCTTCCAAAGAGACCTTTTTTAAGGAAAATATATACCATGAAAGTTTTAAAGTCATTGTATAAAGAGAGACACTGAAAATAATTCAAGTTCTGACTCACAGCTACCCCTCATCGAGTTTCTTAGATGATAAATCTTCATGGGAGGAGACTGTGTCCTGTAAGTTATGACCAAGTATTAATCTCAAATGTAATTAAGTCATCCTTTAATTCTATCTTCGTGTTTTTTTTTGTTTTCTGTCAATTTTCTGTAATTAATTCTACAAGTTTTTTTCAAAAGTTTTCCCCAAGATAAGGAACTGAAATGAACACGCATCTATAGTTGGTAGTTGCTGATTTTAACTTTTTACATTAGATTCTTAATACAATTCCAACCTTACTGTTGCTTATTCTGAAAATTCAAATTAAATAGCTTAATGCAAAAAGTGTTTCAGAAGTATAGTGCCTTTTAGCTCAAATTATGTTCCGAATTGATGCAAAATATTTTTTAACTTCATTTGAGTTCAAATAAGAAAACGTTGAATATCTGATGAATGCTAGATTAACACTCTGGTGGCCTAGTGGGTAAGGAGTTAAGCAGCCAACACAAAGGCAGGCAGTTCAAATCTACCAGCTGGAAAAAGACGGACAATCTCCTACTATTAGATTTATAGCCTCTGAGAATCTGTTGAAGAGGTGATCTACTATGAGCCCATTTCAACTAGACAGTATATAGTAACAGCAGCAACAATTTGTGATTCTTAACCAGAGAAGAATGTTTCTATTTCTCTTGCAGAGTCACTCGTTGATTTAAACCACCAAAGACACCCTTTTGCTATGTCTTTGGTTCAGCACATTACCAAGTATGCCACCGGAACATTTTTCAAATGATGTTAATTCTGCTCAATGTTGTTGCTATTGGGTATCATTGAGTTGAGTAGCAACACTGTGACCAGTCTACCTGAACCCTGCCCTATCTGTGCCATCTTCATCATCTCTGACACACTAGAGACCTTTGCTGAAGTTATTGTGTCAATCTATCTTGTTGTGGGTCTTCCTCTTCTTTGCTGACCCTTCATGTCTTCTCAATTATGATGTCCCTTTCCAAGGAATAGCCTTGCCTAGCTACATGTCTAAAGTATGAGAGTTGAAACTAAGCCATATTTAACTCCAAGGAGCACTTTGGCTGTAATTTTTCCAAGACATATCTTTTTCTTTTGGCAGTCCATGGGATATTAAACACTCTTCTCCAGCACCACAACTTAGCATCAATTTTCTTCTGTTATCCTTATTTATTGTCCAGCTCTCTGATGTGTTGCAGGTGATTAAGAAGACCATGGCCTAAATCAGGTACATCTCAGTCTTCAAATTGGCATCATTGCTTTTCAGCACTTTGGAGAGGTCCCTGACTGCCAACTTACCACTGCGATACCTGCTGATACTAAGAGTGTTGATTGTTAATCCAAACAAGATGAAATCACCAACAGCTTAAATATTTTCTCCATTTATCATAATGCTGACTGTTGGTCTTGTGCCGAGGAACTTAGTTTTCTAGATGTTGAGATGTAATTTATATTGAAAGCAATAATCCTTGATTTTTGCAGCAAGCATTTCACATCCTCCTCACTTTCAGCTAGCAAGGTTGCATAACACAGGCTGTTAATGAGTCTTCCTCTGATTTTGATGCCCTATTTCTCTTCATAGAGTCCAGCTTCATTCATTATTTGTTCAGCTTTTAGAGTGAATAGATATGGAGAAAGGATACAACTCTGGTGCATACCCTTCCTGATTTTAAGCCATGCAATATTCCCTTGCTCTGTTTGTACAACAGCTTCTTTACCTAGGTATAGATTTCTCATGAGAACAACACAATGTGTTGAGATTACCATTCTTTTCAATATTAGCCATATTTTTTATGAATCAATAAAGAATACATAGATATTCTGATATTCTTTCCTTTCAGCTAGGATCCAGCTGACATCAGCAATGATTCCTTCGGTAACATGGCCTCTTCTAAATGCAGCCTGAGCTTTTAAAGGCTGACAAATTCCCAAGGAGATAGGTACAGGAGAGTATAAATGATGCTTCTTCTGACTTAATAGGTATATGGGTTGATAACTGAGGAATCAAAGATCAGTAGGTATGATAACATGCAGATGACTTCAGAGGCCAGCAGTGACTGATCCGGGACTAAAACCCAGAGGTTATATGATAAAAAGCTGGATAAAGAATCCATATGGGGCAAAAAGTAAGCAAGCTTTGCTAGAAGGTTCATACATATTCAATTCAGGCCATACCCTGGAGGAAGGTTTTTGTCAACTGATTGGTTGCTTGTACCAGAACTCACTGTGAGGTTGATTGCATTATTATCAGGTTTCATCAATGGAATCACTATATAAAGACTGTCAAACAAGAGAATCATGGTTAGCTAAGTTGACACACAACTTAATACATCTTAACCATCAGAGGAGGGCATACTTCTGAGTCAGCTTTCTGAACGATCTTTCTGGTAGCTGGCAGGATGTAGGTTATGTGGCTGGGCTAAGAGCATTGTGAGGGCCTGCGCTTCATGGTGAGCTTCCCTGTGGGTGGTGGAGTAGGGGTTACACAGCCAGCAAAATTAGCATACATGATTGAGAAAGACAATTGATGAAAAGGTAAACACATTTGTTGTATTTTAGTACACTTAAGACTCTTTGAGAGCTCTGGTGGAATTAGGCTGTAGGGAGTTACAATCCACCAGAAAGATAAGCAGTCTCCTCTTATGTGATTTACAGCCTCTTGAAAATCCAACTTGATGGTATGAGAGTAGATTGGAAGACATTTTTAGTGGGTTTTTTGTTTGTTTGTTTGTTTTTAGGAGAAGAGGTCTTGTTTTAGTTTAACAAGCCTGCACACTTTCCTTACATCTTGTGCTGATCAGTTGAACAGTCGCTGGTTCTGCTGTGAATTGTTTGGAAAATAATGTAAATTAAACCTCTATAAAATGAGAATTCTTGTTCTCATGCTTGAACATCTCTTATCTCTCAGTGACATTGTACCATTGAGAGTGAGGGTTATATGGCTCCTACGCATTTTCCTCTTTTACATTTGCCCATCGCATGGGTGCACTTTATATGCAGTAATTACAGAAGTCATAAAGGGCTTTGCTAGAAGTTTTTAGTGTCATTAAGAGGGCTCCAAGAGACACAGGTATAATCTGAAATATTAAGCAAAATTGTATGTGTGTGTACAAACATTTTCCACATGGTCTGCAAATAGTATGAGAAACATTCATGATTCCAAAAGACTAAGGACCACTGTTTGTAAGTTTTGAGAGAAACCACGTAGAAGAGAATTAGGATTAATGGGAAGGATGTCATCAGAACAACATCTCCTCATCCCTGCAAAGGACAGAAGGGTGAATCGTCATCAAGAAAACATCTTCAACTCTTCAGGAACTCAAGGGACACTAATTCAGTTTGTCATTTCTTAAATTAGCAAATATTTTCACTTTATGTGAAAAAAAAACTTTTAGAATCAATTTTTAAAATGAAAATTTTATTTGCAAGAAATTCTACATCTAACAATGATTTTAGCATGGTTTTCATGTGTGTGTGACTTTTGCTACAGTTTTAAAAGGAGATACACAACTGCAGTGATAGAGACCTCTCTCAGTGTAGATAGCTCTGCTCTTGCAAAGCTGCAGTCAGAGATAGGTGGCCAGCAGCTGCTAGAATCTGTATCATTAACATGAAAATTCACAGTCCTGTAACCAAAACACAGCTTTCCACTTTACTAGAAATGCCAACTATGTGTGTTTAGCAGAAATAAAACAACATTAATAAAGAGAAAATGGCTTCAAATTATATCTTGACAAGCTGCATCTTTTCTATGCCTAGTGAAATAGTGATTTTTTAAAATTTACTTTGTTTTACAATGTGGCAACCCAAAATCTCTGTGCCTTATTGGGACAAGATAGTAGAACCACTTGAGTATAAAAAATGGAGTTCTAAATGTTTAATTTAGATAAAAATATAAAAGTCTTGCCCAGATTTGCTATGAATAGAGTATTAATTTATCAATGTCTGCTCCTTATTTCATGTATTATTGACAGTTCCATTACTGTTCAAGGATTATCTTCATCTCTAGGATATTATTGAATATACTGTGGACTGTCAGAAGAATAAGCATATCTGTCTTTGAGCAAGTATAGTCAGGATGCTCCTTAGAAGCATGGCAAGATGGTAAGACTGCCTTCTGTACTTTTGACATGCTATCAGGAGAGTCCAGTCCACGCAGAAATAGAGAACACTTGGAAAATAAAGAGTCAGCAAAAAGAGGATGACTATCAATGAGATGAGCTGGAACAATGGCTGTCACGATAAGCTGAAACAGAACCAATGGTGAGAACAGAGAAGGACCACAGAACCACCACAATACATGCTATTTCCTCTGATCCACCTTGCTACCTAAAATGTGTTTATTTTATCGTTTAACCAAGTGCACTTTCACTCTGACACATAAAAACCAGAGGTGAGTTTGAAGAATGGAATGACTAAGTAGAGCCATCCTCTCCTGAACCTCTCTGCTCCTTGATAACCTTAGCTAGAGTGGTTCACAGATCAATCCTTGATACAATCTCTAAGCCCAAATTCTAATTCATGATCTCATACAGGTTTACTTCTCTCCAGATAATCCTGTGACTCCAAATACAAGCTGCCTGCCAATTAATCCCACCATAAAAAGAAAGAAAAACAAAATACAAAAAACTCCTTAAAGATACATAAGGTTATTTACTTTTGAAAAATGTATATAAGAATTTGCCTCAAAATTTTTCAGATTTAGAAATAATTATAATTGGAAATATGTCATCATCACTGATACTAAACACATTGCTTGCAAATTGGTTCCAACATTTATTAATCATGTTGGGCAGAGTAGAACATCCTATACAGTATCCAAGGTTGTAAATCTTTACAAAGGTAGACTATCACATCTTTCTCTTGTGGAGAAATTGGCGGGTTTGAACTGTAAATCTTTCAAGTACCAATAATCACTTAATAATTGGGCTCCTACACTGACATTACCCAGTACAATATGTTGTTGTATTCTCAAAAAGAAATATAACTTGGTCCTAACAAATAATCTTAATTTGAAATAAATTTAAACTTACAGAAAATTTGTGTATGTGATTCAGATAGTCTTACATAAAATTGGCATATTGGTCACAGTACAATGCCAGAATATTTGGTTGTGTTTATATGAAATCTAAGAACAAGAAGCGGTTGTTCATACACAGCAAGGAAATACTGCATAGTTTAAACTCAGGGAAGGGGTGCATCAGTGCTGTATCCACTCTCCATACCTATTCAACCTGAGCCCTATTCAACCTGAGCCAATTATCCAAGAAGATTGACTTTATAAAGAAGAGTGTGGCATCAAGATTGGAGGAAGACTCATCAAGTTCTGTTAGGCAGAAGATGAAATCTTGTTTGCTGAAAGGAAGGAGGACCTTGGGAACATAAATTAGGTGAAGATACAATTATTGAATTTTGTACATTCAATGATTTATTCATAACAAATACCATTTTAGTAAACACAGACGATAACTAAAAACATGGACTTCACCTGATAGACTGTACAGGAATCTAATTGACTACATATGGTGTAGGATTCGCTGGAGAAGCTCAATAATAACTATCTAAACCAGGCCAGGTGCTGACTGTGGAACAAACTATCAATTACTCATGTGCAAGATTAAACTAAAGTTGAAGAAAAGAAAAAACAAGTCCACAAAAACCAAAGTACAATCTTGGGTCTTTCTCACTTGAATTTAAAAATCACCTCAAAAACAGGTTTGAGTCATTTATCACTAATGATTGAAGAATAAGTAAGGTGTGGGATAGTATAAAAAATATACATAAAGAATATAAGACCATTATTCTTGAAATTAGTAACTAGTAAAATGCTCATGAGGGTCTAAGATGGGGAAAGAGAGAGCAGAATGGTGGGGTGGGAGTGTTAATCATGGGTTGCATGGTTTGATGGGTGGAGAGGAAAGTGGGTTGTTGAGGTGGGGGGGAACTTGTGTGAGGGGCAATTATATGAACTTTGTAGGTAAACCAGTGTAAAATTAAAAAAAAAAAGAATATCATCTATGAAGTGAGCAAAAGACAGAGGAGAAAGAAAATGCCAGAAAAGACTGAAAATTCTACTAATATTTTGAGAAGCCAAAACAAAAGAAAGAAATGCTGAGATCAAAGAGAGGAATAGAAGATTTCAAAAAGCAGCTTGAGAAGGCACAGCAAAGCATTTTAATTGAATGGACAAAGAACTACAGTTGGAGAACAAAAGATGAACTTGCTCAGCATTTCTCAAACTGAAAGAACTGAAAAACAAATTCAAGCCTCAAGTTGCTATACTGAAAGACCCTATATGAAAAATATTGAACAATCAAAGAAGCATAAAAAAGAAGGTGGACCATATGGAATTTCTATGTTCAGCTTTTTTGAGGAAACATTAAACTCCCTTCCAGAGTGATTGTACCATTTTATAATCTCGCCAACTTGGGGAGGGGAAAGGGAGGGAGAGGGGATAAAATGTACAACTATGAATGAATGAATGAAAATCTAACTTTTCTGTAAACTTTTGTTAAAATCACAATTAAAATAAAAAATTTATTTAAGAAAGTTTCTTGAGATTAAAGGCTATAATCTAAATGAAGAAAAAGAAAACAAACCCAAAAAGCAACAAACTAAAGAAACAAAAAAACCTCACAGTATTTGAGAGTTCCAATGTTTTCACAACCTCTCCAACATTTATTGCTTGCTGTCTTGTTAAACTTTGACACGACTACTGGGGTTAGATGGTATCGCATTGTGGTTTTGATTTTCATTTCTCTTATTGCCAGTGATTTTGAGCATTTCTTTATGGGTCTGTTGGCCATCTGAATGTCTTCCTCTGTGAATGATCTTTTCTTGTCTTTTGACCATTATGTAGTTGGGTTATAAGTCTTTTTCTTGTGGAGGCCCTGTAGGATTCTGTAAACTTTTGTTATGAGGTCCTTGTCTGGACTTGTATTACCAAATGTTTTTTCCCAGTCAGTAGGTTTTCTTTTCACTCTACTGCAAAAGGTTTTGGATGCGCACAAGGATTTGATCTTTAGAAGGTCCCGTTCATCAATGTGATCCTCTTCACCTCTGTTAGGAATATACTTCAAGGGAAATATACCTGAGACACAAACAAAGACTAGTACATAGATGTTTGTAGCAACACTATTCACAAAAGCAATTAAATGGAAACAGATCATGTCCACCAACAAATGATTAGATTGAGAAATTGTGGTACATT
The DNA here is from genome assembly GCF_000299155.1 of Elephantulus edwardii. Taxonomy (NCBI): domain Eukaryota; kingdom Metazoa; phylum Chordata; class Mammalia; order Macroscelidea; family Macroscelididae; genus Elephantulus; species Elephantulus edwardii. The sequence continues at coordinate 4,650,763 of NW_006399885.1, read as the reverse complement.
CACATAATGGAGTACAATACAGAACTCAGGAGCAATGATTAAAAAACAAAACAAAACAAAAAAACTACATAACATGGAAGAAGATAAAGAGCATTATGCAGAGTGACCTAGTTCAGTTTGTTGTTGTTGTTGTTATTGTTTTTATGTGCCATTGAGTCGCTTGTGACTCATAATGACTTATAACCCTGCTCTATCTTGTCCCAATCTCACTGTCTCTGACACACCTAAACCCCATTATCTAGTCTCTGAATCAATCCACCTTAGAGGGTCTTCCTCTCCTGTGCTGTCCCTCTACCCTCCCAAGGATGACGTCCCTCTCCCAGGACTGTTCCCTCATTATAACATATCCAAAGTATGTCAGACAAAGCTTCAGAATCCTTGCCTCCAAGGAACAGCCTGGTTTCACCCTCTCTAGGATGAAACTATTCTCTTAGCCGTCCATGGTGTATGTATTCAATACTCTTCTCCAACACCACAGTTCAAAAACATCAATTATCTTTCTATCATTCCTAGTCATTGTTCAGTTCTCTGGCACATAGCAAATGATTGTAAAGACCATGGCCAGTGTCAGGCACACCTTAGTCTCCAGAGTTACATCATTGTTCTTCAGTATTTTGGAGAGGTCTCTTACAGAAGACTTTCCCATCACAATACATCTTTTAATTTCCTGGCTGCTGGTGCCAAGAGTGTTGATTGTGGAACCAAGCAAACTAAAGCTGCTAACTATCTCAATCTCTTCACCAACTATCATGATACTGCCCCAGTGGTGAGAATCTGTTTTCTTGATATTGAGCTTCAGTCCATATTGAAGGCTGCAGTCCTTGACCTTTTGCAGCAAGCACTTCAGGTCCCCCTCAGTTTCAACAAACAAGGTTGTGTCATCTGCATAATGCAGATTGTTGCTGGATCTTCCTCCAACCCTGATATAGCATTTCTCCGCATACAGCCCAGCCTCCCAGATAATCTGTTCCACATATATATTGAAAAGGTATGGAGATAGGACATATCCCTGGGTACACCCTTTCCAATTTTGAACCATGCAGTATTTCCTTGCTTTGTTCTGATGACTGCCTCCTGGTCCAAGTATAGGCTTCACATTAGTATGATCAAGTATAAAGACAAATTCGTCATAAGTTGATTACTGTAAAATAGAAGGATAAAAAGTAAGATGTGTGTAAATGTCCACAGAGGAAAGGGGAGGGTAGAGGGGGGGAATCTCTGGTATAACAGTATTTGGAGGAATGAGGGATGGGGTGGAGTAATTAGGAAAGATCCAGTGGGGATCTGAAAAGACAGAGTAGTAGTGGTCATAGGTCAATGGTTAATAATTTTATAAGACACAACATAAAAAATACACAAGAAGAGTTTACTTAGACATCATAAGTTAATTGCATCAATTAATGGTAATTGTTTAGTATAAATGATTGTCTGAGAAAATAAATGAAATTTGTAAACTTTCACTCAAACAAAATCTTATTTTAAATAAAGAAGAAAATGGAGGAATACTCCATGTATTAATGGAGCCAGTATGAGCCCGCGCACACACACAAAGAATTGGTCGACATGGAAAAATTTCAGCTACTTCAAGAAGTAGCATATGATAAACAGCCAAGGATGATGAGGGAAGAAGTTCAAATTTCATTGAAGGCATTGGCAGATAATAAGGCACTAGGAATTGATGGAATTTCAACTGATTTTAACTAAGATACAGTCCGGGACACACTCAGTTTGTGCCAGAAAATGTGGAAGGCAGCTATCTGACCAATTGACTGAAAGAGATCTATATTTCTTTCTATTTCTGTTTCCAAGAGAGGTGATCTATCAGAATGTGGAAATTAAAAATAAATAAAAAATAGAATGTGAAAATTACCAAACAATATTATTAATAATATATACAAGCATAATATTGTTGAAGATCACCCAGAAACAGCTCAAACATCAGAGATAGCTTTAGATGGATAAAGATAGATGGATCTTGACACAGAATACCCGAAGAAAAGTCTAATTGTGTTTTATTTGCTTGTGTGCATCATGATATACTATGGCTAATATTGAGAAGAATGGAATTCCAGGACACTTATTTATATTTATGTTAAATCTATACCTGGATCAAGGAGCTGTTATCTGAATGAAGCTACAGAATACTATAGTTTGAAATTGGGAAATGTGTACAATAGGATTGTATCCTTTCTCCATACTTAATAAATCTATGCTAAGTAAATCATTAGAAAAGGAGAACCTGAGGCACTTCTTACAGAGAATCAAGGATAGCAGCCTTCAATATGGATTACATCTCAACGTCAAGAAATAAAAAAAATCATTACCACTGGGCCAATAGGCAGCATCATGGTAAACGGACAAAAGATGTCAGTTATTTCATCTTTCTTTGATTCACAATCAACAACCTTGGGACCAGTAGTCAAGAGATCAGGAGACATACAGTATTGGAAATGGCTCTTGTCCTGGAACTTTCCAAAGTCCTGAAGTGTGATAATGCCAGTTTAAGGACCAAGGTGTGCATGATTCAAACCACAGTCTTTCCAATCACCTGTTATACAGCTGAGAGCAGAATAAGGTTGAAAGATTTGATGACTTTGAGTTGTGATGTTGAAGAACAGTGTTGAAGATCCCATGGACTGTCAAAAGAACAAACATATCTCATGGAGAAAGTGTAACCAGAGTGCTTCTTGGAGGCAAAAATGGTGAAGCTCTGGCTCACATAAATTAGACATGTTAGGAGAGACTACTGTTTGGAAACTGACATCATGCTTGGAGAGGTGGAGGGTCAGGAAGAAAAGGAAAAGCCTTAATAAAATATATTAATACATTGTTTGTGTTGGGGATGATAAGGATAGGACAATATTAAGATTTGTTTATCATGGGATTGCTGTGAGTTGTACTCAACTTGAAGGCACTTAACAACAATGATACAAGCTAAGACATTAGCTCTAGTATACAGAGGACATGTATGGCTTAGTGGTAAGGAGTCGTGCTGCCAACAAAAAGGCATACGTTTCAAATCTATCAGTTGCTCCATGGAGAAAGATGGGCAGTCAAGTCTCATGCAATTTACTGCCTCTGAAAGTCTGCTGTAAGTTCAGCTATGAGTCAATTTCAACTCAATGACACATAGCAACAACAATGTCATAAAAATGGGAGCTCTAGTCCATAGGGATTTGTGCTGTTGAGTCAAACAAAGATGGGGTCTCTCTGGCAGTTAGATCCACTGGTTTCTTCATAGGAGAAAGATGGACATTCTCCTCCTGTAGGATTTATAGCCTTCAAAAACCTGATGGAGGATCACTTATGAGTCAGTTCTGACTTGACACCATTGTGGAGGAGGAGGAGTAACATCTTTGTAAAGGAGTTCTTGTTCAAGAGTCTCATTCAGTGTACCACATTGAATTAAAGTGTCATTCTCCTTAAGTTCCCCAGCTTCATTCCCTTATCTGTCATGCCCTTTTATTATAGGGCCTTGAATTTGGCTTGCCAGTTATAGAATATTTATAGAAAATTCTCCAATTTAAGTTTGTCCTATACTTCTCATTATTATTAAATTGAACATTTTTGTTTTGCAAGAAGATTGTAAGTAGTGTGTCTGTCTCAGTGAATCATATTATAGGACATAAGAGGCCAACAGAGGAACTCTAGGCAAGTAATAGACTATATGGTGGGCTGTTAACTGAAAAGTCAGTGGTCTGAAGTCAACAGATGCTCCACAGGAGATGGATGAAGCCATTTTCTCCAGCTAATAGCTCATAGCCTTGAAAACCTTAGAAGATCATCATGAGTCAGAATTGACTAGACAGTAGTAATTAGGTTTTCAGTTTTATAATGCTAATATGTTTATTACTGGTGATAGAAACTGTGATTATTTGCTGAAATGCCCTTGGATGTTTCATTATAAAGGGTTATTTCTCTATTGGAACTAATAAATGTCTTGAGGAGACACACTGAAATTATAAAAATATTTTGTTTCTCCTCAAACTTTAGCTAAGAATTCCATTGTGAACCTTGCCTGGAGCAACTACCACTGTGAAGTTTTAATGGTTATACTGTGTTTACCTCATTCTTCCTACATCAACGAATTGGAATTCTCCTGTAAAGAAGAGCTGGCTCTTTTCTACTTAATTCTTCAATTCTTTATCGATGTCAGTGTGTGAAATGTGAGGTTATTTTTCTCATGGGTTATAATCCAGTTTCATCATTATCTATTTGATTACTCTGTTTTTCCTGCCTTGACCATCAAGAGGTCTTTAGGATTGATTCCTGTACCCCTTTGATATGTCTCTATCCTTTTTGGATCATGGTCTTACTTTCTGACACCAACACTACTCTAGCTTATCTTGTATTTCCCCTATTCCCATCCTGGAACCAACTACATCTCTTAGTAGTTAAGGTTAATGTTGGTGTTGTTATGTGCCATGGGGTCACCTTTGACTCAAAGTGACCCTATAAACAGCAGCTCTGAAGCCTGCTCTGTCCTGAGCAAGTCTCATTGACTCCAACATATCTATTTCTATTGCCTTAATCACTGTATCAATCCATATCACCCGGAGTCTTCCTCTCCTGTGCTATCCCTCCACTCTTCTGAGCAGGATGTCCTTCTCCAAGTATCAGTTCCTCCTGGCTACATGCCCAAAGTATGTAAGGAGGGGCTTCAAAGTCCTAGCCTCCACAGAGAAACTTGGTTTCTCTCTAAGACAGACCTATTTGCTTTCTTGGCAGTTCATGTTATGTTCAAGACTCTTCTACACCACCACAACTTAAAAGCATCAATTCTTCTTCTGTCTTCCTTTGTCATTATCCAGTTCTTAGATGCATAGCAAGTAGTTGAGAAGACTATGGTCTCTACCAGGTGCACCTTAGTCTCTAGACTGATATCATTGCTTCTCAGTACTCTGGATAGTCCCTGACAGCAGATTTACCTAATGCAATTTGTCTTTTGATTTCTTGACTGCTGGTGTACAGAGTGTTGATTGTGGAGCCAAACAAGCTATAACTATTAACAACAACAATCTTTTCTCCATCCACCATGTTGCTGCCAATAGGCCCAGTGGTGAGAATCTTTTATTCTTCATGTTAAGCTTCAACCCATATTGAAGACTACAGACCCTGGCCTTCTGCAACAAGTGCTTTATCTCTGCTTGAGTTTCATCAAACAAGGTTGCATCTGCAGCACAACATAGATTGTGGATGAGTCTTCCTCCAACTTTGATGTCACATTTCCCTTCATAAAGCCCAGCATCCTAAATGATCTGTTCTGAATATAGACTGAAAACGTACGGAGACAGGATGCATCCCTGACACATTCCTTTACTGATTTTGAACTATGCGGTGTTTTCCTGCTCTGTTCTAAAGACTGTCTCCTAGTCTAAGTACAAGTTTCACTTACGCACAATCCAGTATTCTAGGATTCCCAATTTTCTCAGTGTTAACCACAATTTGTTGTTATCAACACAGTCTAATGCCTTTGTATAGCCAATGAAACACAGATAGACATTCCTGTGTACTCTGTTTTCTGCCAAGATCCATCTGATATTGGTGATAATGTCTCTAGTGCCATGGCCTCTTCTAAACTCAGCTTGCATTTCAAGTAGTTCTCTGTCAATGTACAATTCCAGTTGTTTCTGGATAATTTTCAGCAGGATTTTGCTTGCATGTGACATGAGTAATATTGTACAATAATTTCTATACTCTGCCATCTTTTTTTTGTAATGTGGATAAATATGGATCTCTTCCAGTCAGTTGTCCAGGTAGTTGTTCAATAATTTCAGTACTCTGCTGGGTCACCTTTCTTTGGAATGGGAACAACTATTGATCTTTTCTAATCAGTTGGCCAGCTGGCTGTCCTCCAGATTTCGTGACACAAGTTAGTGAGCACATCCAGAGCAGTGTCTATTTGTTGAAATATGTCAATTGGTATGCCGTCAACTCCTGGAGCCTTGTTTTTACCAATTCTTTCAGAGCAACTTGAATGATAATTTCCAAAGTGAGGACTATATCTCCTGTAGATCTGGTGTGCTAGTGTTGTTTATATGGCCCGAGGACCTCAGGCCCTTGGACCCAATGCAAAGCTAGGTCTGAATGTCCCATCTGCCTAAGCTGGCTGAATGTTAAAAAAGTCCATAGGATTCTGGGAGAACCTGATAGAGAGGCAAGATGGTGATTGCAACTTCCTGATGTGTGTGATATGCAGGGACTCCTGACGTGAATTAGGGGTGCGAAAGGTGAAACCAGACTCCAGTTCTCTATTTTTTTTTCTTTTCTTGGTTTGGAAACCACAGATACTATGCTGTGGGACAATTAGTGAGAATGCTTTGAAGTTCTCTGTGTGCTAGGTGCACCAACAACCAGAGCCAAGGACGAGAAGATAGAAGATTTTTACCAACTTTTACAATCAGAGATTGATTGAACATGCAATCGAGATGCATTGATAATAATGGGTGACTGGAATGCAAAAGTCGGGAACAAAGAAGAAGATTCAGTAGCTGGAAAATATGGACTCGGTGACAGAAATGGAGCTGGAGAGAGAATGATCGAATTTTGCACAGTCAATAACTTATTCATAGCAAATAAATTTTTGAAGACACATAAACGCAGGTTATATACCTGGATTTCACCTGATGGTATGCATAGGAATCAGATCGATTACATCTGTGCAAAGAACCGCTGGAGAAGCTCAATATCAGCTGTGAAAACTAG
>NW_006399885.1:4629436-4641378 GCF_000299155.1 Elephantulus edwardii | reverse complement strand
AACAACAACAACAACAACAACATGTGCTAGGTGACTTAAATATCTTATTTTTTAAAAAATAATATAACATGAATCTCATAGTGTGAGGGTGACTAGTAAGATTCTTTTCTGAGTGAAAAAATAAGAGAAGAAATAGTGCAATCATTGCCCCAAATCTTACACCAGTGAAGAATCTGGAAGTATTAAGCCTTTCAAGCTACAATAACTTGACTCCTTTCTTATTGATTATATTGGAAGAGAAAATCTGAAGCTTAAAAAAAAAGAAAATATGAAGCTTTCATTCTTAGTTAAGGAGTGTGGTAGTGCAATGGTTAAAATTTTAGGATGCTAACGGAAAGAACTTAACAGTGAATCAATGAAAGAATGATGTAATCTGCTTCCATAAAGATCTTTAGCCCTGAAAACCTTGTAATAGAGTAATTCTAGTCTGTCCTAATTGGGATTGAATCTAAGGCAATCAATGAATATATTACTAATTTGCTGGTCTGGCAACATCTAAAGACAATGAAATCCATTCAGGTAAGATAATAGTCAGTGAGTCAGTTCTTTTGTGGCTGTTATGTGTTGTTGAATTAGAACAGACTCATAGCTGACCTCCAGTGGGTTTTTAGGGGCAGTAAATCACACAGGCCGAGATTGCCCATGTTCTTCCTAGAATAGCTGGTGGATTCAATCTGCATGCTTCTGGATTGGTATCACAATTCTTTACTTCCTAGGACATCAGAGCTTCTTCCTTAAATTTTTAGAAAAAAAAATGAAAAATCCCCTGAAATTATGCCCAAACTATGCCTTATCTTTACCCAGAGTGAAAATTCATAAAGAATGAATTATTAAATTATTAGAAATTATCAAAGGTTTAGAAGGAAGCACATTTGTGTGGTGAGGAAAATGTCTTTCTTGTCAGAGTAATCTAAAATATACATTGTAAAACTAATATTTATATACTAGTGTTGAGGGGCACAAAGTAGGGGAAGGTGAGTCATAGACGTTTCTAACTTCAGTAGCTTCCTTGTTTTCTGGCTCCTACACCATCTTAAAATTCATCAGTCAATCGCCTTGTTATGAGTCAACATCTACTCAAAACGACCTTATGTTAAACAGAAGAAAACTCTGCTGGTACTGTTCCATAGTAAAAAATCCCTGCTGTGCACTGACCCATTACTCTAGCCACCATATTAATGTATCTCCTTGACTGTCTTCCACTTTTTCACTGACTCTCTACACTTCCAAGGAGTCCTAGTGGTATGGGTTATTACATGTTGAACTACTAACTAAAAGTTGATATTTCTCCAGTTTATCTGCAGGGGAAAAGTGAGGCTGTATGCTTTGTTTAAGATTTGCAGACTTGGAAACCCAAGAAAGGATATTAGTAAGTTGAAACTAACTTGATAAAATCATTATTGTAGAATGAGTATAAAGATCTAAGAGGAGGCAGAGGGTAGAAGCAGAGGTATCAGGATGTGCAGGGAGGGGGATTAAGCATGGAGTTATATAATTTTATGGGGGGGTGAGGGAAATTAGAAGAAACTGTAAATAAACTAGTATAATAAAAAAAGAAATTAAGAAAAAACAACAACCAAATAAAAAAAAAGACCTATCTTGAAAATATTTACTTTGGTTTGATTTTGTACTTTACCAAATATGATGTGATATTTCCAATGTCTTATTATTGTTGTTGTGCACTGTTGAGTAAGAACCAACTTGTAGCTGTCCCTCCAGATAGTTTTCAGATGTAGTGAATGGCATGAGAGGAGATTGTCCATCTTTCTGCCATGAATAACTAGTAGAGTTGAACTACGTACATTTGGATTGACAGCACAGCTCCTTAAAAGCTAGAAGAGCTTTTTCACAAATGTATCAGTCAATGTTTTGTGTCTATTCATCAACCTAAATCCTATTAGTACATTAACACACAAAAGAGAATGGTCTTTAGGGTAAATTCCCAGTAGTGGAATTGCGGGTCAAATGGTATTTCTATTTGCAACTTTTTAAGAAAGCACCATATCGTCATCCACAGTGGTTGCACCATTTTACACTTCCACCAACACTGAATAAGGGTTCCTGTTTCTCCACAACCTTGTCAGCATTTGATGTTTGCTGGTCTGTTAAATTTTGCTATTCTCACTGGGATGAGAAGACAAAATGTCACCCATGTTTATTGCAGTTTTGTTTGCAATAGCAAAGAGCTGGAAACAACCCAAGCACCCATCAACAAACGAATGGATAGAGAAGATCTGGTATATTCACACAGTGGAATACTATGCAGCATTGAAAAACAAGGAACTCATGAAATACTATGTAAAATAGATGATCCTGGAGGACATTATGCTGAGTGAAATATCTCAGTCACAAAAGGACAAATATTACATAGGGTCCCTGTTGTAGAACTAGACTGGCATCAGGGTTGAGGGAATACAGAAAAGGGGGGTAGGAATGATGATATTGTGTTGAAATTGATGAGGGAGAGAACTGTTTAAAAGGGATATATGAATGGATATTCTTATCATTACAGAAGTCGAGAATGAAGGCTGCATAGTGGAGTAGACTTGGGGGGAGGGATTGCATAACAATGGAAGAGGTTTTTATTTTTCTTTTCAAGGAGAAGAATGAATTGTGGGGAAGAGGGAGAAAAGTGCAACAATGAATGACTGGAAACCCTAAGGCTCTGTAAACTTTCATTAAAATTAATTTTAAAAAGGGGAGATGGTCTTTGAACTGCAGCTATATTTTCTTATTCATTTTCTTCTGACTGGCTAATAGATTCTAATTTATAATAGAATTGAAGGTGAAATAATAGGGAAAGAAAACATAAAGTAGAACATTTATATATTTCCAATTCCTGGCCACATATCAGAGGAATTTAAGAAGGGTTAAGTGAAGAATTTAGAGTATTCTACAATCATTTTTGTAACTACAATATTAAAGCATTCAGAAGGATGGAAAATTTATAATGTTAGGTTCTTTGAGAACATAACTTGCTAAAGTGAAGAACTATCTTGCATATATATATTTAATTGATTTCTGGAAAAGAAAGACATAGATAAAACTAGATGATAAGGTCTTCTTTCTTGCCATCCAAAGATGGGAAAAAAAAACACCTTTTTTCAATATGGGAAGTCTGATGGTAAGGATATGGCCTGCAAACCCAAAGGTAGGGAGTTCAAATTCATCTCCCCCATGGATGAGCAATCGCCTCCTGAGTAATTAATTATTGCCTCTGAAAACTTGCTGGGTCAGCTATGAGTTGGTTCCCACTCAATGACAATGACCAACAATGTGGCAATAGCAGAGTGTTCTGTGCTTATAAGTTTACAGATATCATTTTGTTTAAAGATATTATTTTGAGAAAACTTCTAAGCTCTGATCTATTTTATTACATGACTGAAATCAAGAGTCAACCAGAGCAACAGGAAGCAACTGGCAACTACTCAGTAGTCTTTGGTATATTTCACTATACTATGTGTCAGGTCAGCAATTACTGACTAATAATACATCAGGGTGTATTTAAGGAGCCCTGGTGGTACAGAGATTAGAATGCTTCCTTTCAATTGTAAAATTGAAGTTTTGAACTCACCAATCGCCGACCAGTCAACTTTTGTGGGAGAAAGATGTGGCAATTCTATTTCCGTAAAGGTTGCAGTCTTCGAAATCCTGTGGAGGGATTCTTCTTTAACATACACTATAGGGTCACTGTGTGTACATTGACAAACAAGGCACTCTTATGGATGTTAGAGAAAAAAATAAAAGCAGAAATAAGCCATTCCACTACTGGGAATATACCCTAAAGAGACCATAACTGACATCCAAGCAGGCATATGCACACCGATGTTCATCGCAGCTTTGTTTGTAATAACTAGGAGTTGGAAACAAACAACCTAAGTACCCATCAACAAACGAATAGATAGAAAAGCTGTGGTATAATTCACACAATGGAATACTATGCTGCATTGAAAAACAAGAAACTCATACAATATTATTCAAAATGGATGACCCTGGAGGACATTATGCTGAGTAAAATATCTCAGTCACAAAAGGACAAATGTTGCATGGTGCCACTGTTGTAGAAAGTGACTGACATCAGGGTTGGGGTAAGACTGAGAAAAACTGGATAGATTATGTATACTGGATTGAAACAGATGAGGGAGAGAACAGTTTAAAAGTGATATATGATAGCATATAACGATTATCACAGGAATCCAGAATTAAGGTTGCATAGTGGAGTGAATTTGGGGCAGGGGGGCAGGGACAGGCTTGGGGGGATTTTATACCAATGAAGAAGTTTATCTTTTGCTTTTCAAAGAGAGGAGCGAACTGGGGGAGGGGAGGTAAAGAAAAAAGTACAACAATTAATGAATGAAAATCCAAAATATCTGTAAATGTTCATTAAAATTAATAAAATAAATTTTTTTTTAAAGTGGAAACAAATGGCAAATATGAGGAAATTAGAAATAAGGAAATATTACTATATAATAGTCTTGCACATATATTATATACATACACATTTGATATATAAGTGTATATATATTTGAACACAAATTTGTAAACATATATGTGTATATGTACATGTATACACACAAAGATGTACATGTGTCTACACAATGCACACACACACACACACACACACACACATACACATATATATATGTGTGTACAAAAATCATCCCAACTGGAACAATAAGCAACATAATTATAAAGAGAGAAAAGACTGAAGCTGTCAAGGATTTTTTTTTCTCCTCTCTCTCCATCACCTAATCTCCTTCCTTTTCCTTCTTTATTTCCTCTTTCTTTCCTCCTCTTTCCTCTTGCCTTCTTGTTTGCTTTACTTGAAGATCTTTCCCATGGATTCTGGTTTCCTTCTGCTCAGAGTTGAAACTTTATTCTCTGTGTCTATCAAAAGTTGTCTTGCTAGGTTTGCCGTTATCATCCTCCTGGGAATTTATTTTACTTCTTCCTGATTTTTAGAAAAAATGCTTTTCTTTTGTTTTAAACCCTCATTGGAGTAAAATACAAACTTTTGTAGCTTCTTAAAATGCTTGTGAGGTTATTATAATTACTTGTATATCTGAATAAATTTTTATTCTTCTATTTCACTTGATGGAGGATTTAGTGTGCATTACCATTTTGTTTCAATTTCTCATTAGAAGTAAGTGTTGTTGTTGTATTGTTTTTATGTGTCAAGTCACCCGGGGCTCATAGTGACGCTATGAACATTAGCTCTGAAACCTGCCCTATACTGAGCCAATCTCTTATCTCTGAAATATCTAATCTCATTTTTCCAGCCACTGAGTCAACCCATCTCGTCCTGAGTCTTCTTATCTTGCACTGTCTCTCCACCCTTCCAAGCATGATTTCCCTCTTCAAGGACTGGTCCCTCTTAGCCACATGCCCAAAGTATGTAAATTGGAGCTCAAGAATCCTTGCCTCCAGGGAGCAGCCTGGTTTCACCTTCTCTAAAAAAGACCTATTTGTTCTACTGGCAGTCCATGGTATGTTTCAACACTCTTCCCTAGCACCACAATTCAAAGGCATCGATCCTTCTTTTACCATCCTTATTGCCCATATACCTAACAAGTAATTTTAAAGGACATGGCCTGGATCAGGTCCACCTTTGTCTCCAGATTGACATTGTTGTTCTTCAGTACTCTAGAGAGGTCTCTGACAGCATATTTTCCCAATGCAATTTATCTTTTGATATCCTGACTCCTGATACCAAGAGTATTGATTGTGGAATATCAACAATCTCAATCTCCTCTCCACCCATCATGAAGCTGCCAATTGTCCCAGTGGTGAGAATCTTTGTTTTCTTAAAGTTGAGCTTCAGTCCATATTGAAGACTACAGTCCTTGCCCTTCTGCTGCAAATATTTCATGTCCTTTTCAGTTTCAGCAAGCAAGGTTGTTGATGATTCTTCCTCCAGTCCTGATGCCACACTTCTCCTCATAAAGTCCAGAAGTCCAGCCTTCAGGATGATCTGTTCTGCATATAGAATGAGTAGATATGGAGATAGAATACATTCCTGATATACATCTTTCTGGATCCTCAAATGTGCAGTTTTCCTGCTCTGTTCTGATAACTGGTTCCTGGTCAAATTATAGGTTTCACATGAGCACAATTTTCTTCTCATTCTTCTCAAGGCTACCCACAATTTTTTGTGATCCACACAGTAAAATGCCTTTGCAGAGTCAATAAAACACGGATAGATATTCGTCTGGTAATTTCTGCTTTCAGCTAAGATCCATTTAATATCAGTTCTGATGTTTCTGGTGCCTTGGCCTCTTCTATACTCAGCTTGAACATCTGGCAGTTCTCTATTAATGTACTTATCAGTTGATTCTGGATAATCTTTGGCAGGATATTGCTTACATATTAGAGGATGCAAATTTCAATGGAAGCAAACAATAGCTTTAAAAGTTTGCTGTGACTGATAAAAATGTGTGATTTCTTTAAATTTGCTTTACCTTTGATCCAAAGAATTTTTCAAAATTGATTTTATGAACAAACTATTGAAAAGAAATAAATTTATCCTTCACAAGAAGGCCATCCCAGTCACCACTAGAGTCTAATAATTTATCTCTAGCACAGGTAGATGATAAAGACTCTGGTAAGATAATAGCTCCAAACCAAACCACTACCATTGAATTGATCCCTACACATGTTGATCCTCTATCTGGTTCTGAATGCTATAAATCTTTATGGGAGAATGCCCATCTTCCTCCAATGGATCAACTAGTAATTTCCAACTGCAGAATTTTTGGTTAGCAACACAATTCATAATGAAACATGCCAATGTTGCTATTGTTGTTGTTATGTGCCATGGAGTCATTTGCAACTCATAGCGACCCTATGTACAACAACCCTGAAATCTACTCTATCCTGCACCAATTTTACTGCCTCTGATACACCTACCTTTATTACCCCACTCACTATATCAATCCATCTCATCAATGGTCTTTCTTTCTCTGTCCTTCCACCCTTCATGGGAGTTAATTTAACGGTTGTGGGTTTGTATGAAGACATTCAGGGATTATGACATTTAATTTTGTTTCTATTAAACATACGATAATTATTCATACTTTCTCATTGCAAGTCTGTTTTGAATTGCACCTTGTCTCAGACATGCTTGTATTTGCTAAAAACTTGTGAATTCTAGTTTAATTTCATGCTTAATAAAGTTGTCCAAGTAGCCATCATGGCCTCACTTTATAATCTGAAACAACTTGGGTGTTGTTTTAACAAAGCATACAGTAGTAAACTAAGACAAGAAAATCTGCGTTTCAAAGCTGGGTTGCAGTAAGTCCAACAGGGAACCCACTGTCCCTCCCAGTCGGTGGCTGACTGGGAACTGCTGGCCCTGGGGTGATGAAGACTCAGCAGTGATTTTTTTTTCAAAGCAGCATCTGTAGTGGATCACATAAAAGACACAATGACAGGAACATTTAGTGAAGGCCCTGTTTCTTGCCCAACATTGTTACTTAGAAAGATCTTTTGAGATTTGACTTTTTTGGGGAAAAAACCTAGCAGCATGATGGCTGTACATTCTTGTGAGACTTAACACCTGGGACAACTAAGTTATGTGAAGAATGTATCTAAGTATCTCCTTGAAATTGGGGGCCTTTATCCAGCTACCCGGAGTTCTAACATTGTTGCTTGATCTCTTCTTTCAGCCTTTTCCACCCACGAACATTCTTTGCATTACTTGTGTATTGAATATGTGAGTATTGAATGCACATCGGCATGATAATTTATGAAGTGAAAAAGCCCTGCTCTCTCTCTGACTCTGTCTCATATTTACTTGCTCTCTTTTGGTCTTTATGCCTTCCTCTCTGTACTCCTTGTCTCTTGTGCTTTGCCTTTAGGTCATTTTGGGGATTGCAGAAAGAATCTTAAAAGCAGCTGTCTTTGACTAAAAAAAATAGTAAGTATAGAAATTAATATCTGTAATAAATGTCTTTGCCTTTAACCCATTGTACAAAACCAGAACCACACCCAGTGCCTTCCAAATGATTTTCTGATTCATCGTGACCCTGTAGGGCCCAGTACTTCTACCTCTTAATAGTTTCCAAAGCTGTAAATCTTTATTGGAGCTGGTTTCCACATCTTTCTTCCCTGAAGTGGCTGGTAGATTTACATCCCTACACTTTCACTCAGCAGCCCAAGGCTTAAAGCCACTGCATCATCAGGACTTCTTTATTATTCTTGTTATGTGCCATTGAGTTGCCTGAGACTCATAGTGACCCTAGGTGCATTAGCTCTGAAATCTGTGCTATCCTGAGCCAATCTCATTATCTCTGATAGACCTAATCTTATTTCTCCAGTCATTACTAATCTTATTTCTCCAGTCACCGAGTCAATCCATCTCTTTGAGGGTCTTCCTCTCTTGCATTATCCCTCCAGCCTCCCAAGCATGATGTCCCTCTCCAAGAACTGGTCTCTCCTTGAAACATGCCCAGAGTTATGTCCATTTACATATTCTTTTGTATGTGTGTCTAAATGATTATACATGTAGGAGTAATTTCCCTTTCATTTGTTTAATAATTGGAAAACGGAACTGAATATATTAATTTTTCAAAATTAGGCAACTAAAATAGTATTTTCGAGATTAAAAAAAGAAAAGAAAAGTGTTGTGAGCTCTGACCTAGAGTTATACTACTGCACAGTCAACCCAAAGGCACACAGTTGGAATCTACCAGCTGCTATGCAGAAGAAATATGAGTAATCTTCTCCTGTGCAATTTACTATTTCTGAAACCCTGCAGGAAGGTCAGCTTTTGGGTTGGTTCCAACTCTACAGTACCAAACAGCAACAACAACAAAAACCTAACAGGTAGAGAGAGAAAGAGAGAATGAAAAGTACACATAAAGACAGAGAAGAATATTTACATAGTCAAGGAAACCAATAGATTTTGTGATTGATCATAGATTCTATTTGTTTTGTTTTGTGTTCCGATTTTAGTTGCAGGCTTAATTATCTGATTTGAAAATTTAAATGTATATTTCCCCACATATTATTTCTTTGAGACTGAATACCAAAGTTGAGTATGTCCTATATCTTCATAACAAACAAGATTAAAAACCCAATGCTGTTGAGTCAATTCTAACTCAGTGATCCTTTAAGAAAGAAAAGCAGCCATGTCACCTGTTACACTGCATTGCCTCCTATGCCACAAATCCAGTCAATTAACTAGGTATCTGCCTTAAAATTTTCTTAATGTGAGTCCAGATCTCTAGTCCTGTAGTCATCTGTCTGTGCAAGGAACCCTTGCCCCAGGACCCACACCCTGCTCCCAGAACCCTGTCCCTGACATACACTCCCCATGTCCAAAACCCTTGCCCCATGCTCATGCCCTGCATCCAGGAACCTCAGTCCCAACACCCCACACCTGGGATTCCAGTCCTGACACCTATACCCTGTGCCAGGAACCCTGGACCCAATGCCCTGCACCAAAATCCTGGTCCTGATGTCCCAAGCTCAGAACTTTGGTCTCAATGGAGACTCCCTATACCCAGAAGCCCAGTCCCAAAGGCCTGTGCCCAGAACTTTGGTCCCGATCCCAATGTCCCACGGCAGGAACTCACGTCCTGACTTTGACGCCTCACACTGGGAGCTCTGGTTCTAACATTGACATCCACTCTGGGAGCTGACACACACTGGGAGCAAAGTTGGAACTTGAGTGAGGTACTTTGTGGGGTTGCTGTTTGGCTGGAGCACATGAGACCCCTTAAGTTCAATGAGAAGGGAATGAGACAGCTTGAGCTCATTCTTAAAAGGACAACCATGGCTTCCTCATTTTCCAATCAGGTCTCTGTGCTCCACCTTGTGTATCCTCAAGCTCAGCCCATCAACTGCCTTTAGCCCAAAACACCTTGGGGTACCCTAGCTGCAGTAGTAATCTGATAGAGGAGGCTGCTTCCACTGCCTTTTCTGTACCAAACTGAAGCATATTTTCCCTTGGGTAAATAAGCAGAAAGAAACTTGGGCAGGGTAGCTACCCCACCCTCTTCTGGAGTGGTGACCTCAGATCAAGACCCTGCTATCATCTCAGACATGAAAAACACTACCACAGAAATGTCACAAAGGAAGCAGGATTTTACAACCCCTACACAAGCCCAAAACAAGATGTCACACACACACACACACACACACACACACACACGACACAGTATCAATGGATCTCCTGAAGCTAGAAAGTTTAATGGAACTTTCTGACACAGAATTTGAAAGAACAATGACTGAATATTCAAGAAAAGCTTAAACAAATCCAAAACAATATAGAAAAGAACAAATGAGGCATTGGAGACTCTTGAAAAACAAGAAACCACAATCACACATGAACAGGGTTGAAGAGGTGGGACACAGAACCAGTGAAATAGAAGATAGACTTGTCATCACTTATCTGCTAAAACACAAAGCAGAATCAAAAAGGAAGAAAACCTATGAATAATATGTGACACCATCAAGAGAAATAACATGTGCATAATCGGAATCCCAGAGCAAGAAAAGCAACTAAAGACATCGGTAAAGTTTTGGAAGAATTATTAGAAGAAAACTTTCCTGGCATAATAAAGAATGATAGAATATACGTTCAAGAATCTAAGAGAACACCATATAGAATAGACACCAAAAGAGAAACACCATGACATATCATAGTCAAATTTTCCAGAAACAAAGATAAAGAGAGAATTCTGACAGCAGTGTGGGGAGAAACAAAGAATAACCTATAAGGGAGAGCAGATAAGATTAAATGCCAATTTCTCACCAGAAATCATGTGAGCAAGAAGACAATGGAATGACACATATCGGACACTCAAAGAACACAGCTGTCAACTAAAAATATTGTATCCAGCAAATTTGTCCATTAAATATGAAGGACAGATCAAGACATTCCAAGAAAAACAGATCCTTAGGGTGTTTTTAAAAACAAGACCAGCATTGCAGGAAACTCTGAGAGATGTCATTTTTACAGAGATGTCACAGAAAGCAGGATGGATGAAAGTAACTAGCAATAACACCAAAGAGAACTCAACAAAATGAAAGCAACAAAACCTTACCTTTTAATAATCATACCAAATGCAAATAGTTTAAATGAACCACTGACAAGAAAGAGAGTAGCAGATTGGATAAAAAGAAAACAAAATCCATCAATCTGCTATCTAAAAGATACACACCTGAAAAATGAAGATAAAAAAGGCTAAAAATAAAAGAGTGGGGAAAAAATATACCAAGCAAACGGCAACCAGGACAAAGCAGGAGAGGTGATATTAATTTATGATAAAATAGATTTCAACGCAAAAAACTTCATAAAGGACAAGGAAAGTCACTGTATAATGACTAAAGGGTCAACAGAACAAGAAGACATAAGAATAATAAATATCTATGTACCAGATAAAAGACTTGCAAAATATATAAAGCAAACATTAACAAAACTAAATAAGGCAATAGATAGCACTACTGTAGTAGTTGGAGACTTCAGTTCACACCTCTCAAGAAAAGATAAACTTCCAGAAAGAAACTCAACAACGATGCTTAAGAATTAAACCACACAATAAACTAACTTGATCTCATAGATATTTATAGGCTAATACACCCCCAATGTGCATGGAATGTTTTCCAGTATAGATTACATTTTACAACAGAAGCCAAATATCAATAAATTAAAAATCAATGAAATAATACAAAGCATCTTCTCAGACCACATTATTAGAAAATTAGAAATTAATAACAAGAGGATAAAGAGGGAAAAAACCCACCCCATACATTTGGAGGCTGAACAATATCTTGCTTGAACATGAGTTGTTGTTGTTGTTGATGTTGTTATGTGCTGTCAAGTCGTTTGTGACTCACAGAGGC
This sequence comes from Elephantulus edwardii, assembly GCF_000299155.1. Taxonomy (NCBI): domain Eukaryota; kingdom Metazoa; phylum Chordata; class Mammalia; order Macroscelidea; family Macroscelididae; genus Elephantulus; species Elephantulus edwardii. The sequence goes on along the minus strand of NW_006399885.1, from coordinate 4,629,531 downwards.
CCTATGTACAACAGCCCTAAACCCTGCTCTATCCTGTGCCAATTGCATTGCCTCTGACACACCCATCCTGATTACCCCAGTCACTGAATCAATCC
>NW_006399885.1:4590626-4602491 GCF_000299155.1 Elephantulus edwardii | reverse complement strand
TTTTCTATTGGATTCTTTACCTTTGTCTTGTTGTGGTGCTCAAGTATTTCATAAATTCTGGATATAAGTCCCGTATCTGATATGTTATTACCAAATACTTTTTCCCAGTCAGTGGCCTCCCTTTTTACCTTGTTGGAGAAGTTTTTGGATGTGCATAGGGATTTGAGTCTTAGAAGATCCCATTCATCTACGTTTTCTTCTTCTGATTGTAGGTTTTTCAGGATACTGGGAAGACTGTTTATGTTGACACATTCTAGAACAAGGCATGCATTAAAAAAGGAATTGGAGGAGGAAGGAAAATATGTATCAATAAATGAATGAAAACTCATCCTTTCCCTTTAACTAAAATTACTATTTAAAAAAAATCTAAAAATGAGACCCATCTATTTTTTTATGGTTTTCTTACTAACTATATCTTGTCTGATTTTCTAGAAAAAAATAGAAGGGTCAGTAATTGGAAAACTTGGTGGCAGAAATGAAGTCGGAGATAGAATGATAGAATTTTGCGTAATCAATGACTTATTCAGTGCAAATACAATTTATAAGAAACAAATTCAGGCTATACACATGGATTTAACCTGATCGCATGCTTAGGAATCAGACTGATTACATCTGCAGAAAGAACCTCTGGAGAAGCTCAGTATCAGCTGTGAAAACTAGACTAGGTGCTGATTGTGGAACAGATCACCAACTGCTCATATAAAAGTTCAAGCTGAAACTGAGGAAAATTAAATCAAGTCCACAGGAACCAAAATTTGCCCTTGAATCTATCCCACCTGAATTTCAAAACCTTCTCAGGAACAGGTTTGAGGCCTTGAACACTAATGAGCGAAGACCAGATGAGTTGTGGGAGGATGTCAAAGATATCATTCAGGAAGTGTGTAAACGATCATTACAAAGACAGAAGAGGAGGAAAAGACCAAAATGGATGTCAGAAAGAAACTCTGTATATTGCACTAGAGCGTCAAGAAGACAAAGTAAAGGGAATAAATCATGGTATTAAGTAGTTTAACAGAAGATTTCAAAGGACAGCAAGGGAAGACAAGGTATTACAATGAAATGTGCAAGAAGCAGAAGTCAGAAAATCAAAAGGGCCTAACTCACTCAGCATTTCTTAAGCTCAATGGACTGAAGAACAAATTCAAACCTCTACTTGCAATACTTAAGGATGCTTTGGGGCGAATATTGAATGATCCAGGAAGCATTAAAAGAACACAGAAAGAGTATACAGAGTTATTGCACCAAAAGGAATTGGTGGACACAGAAGAACTTCATGAAACAACGTATGAGCAAGAGCTTGTGGTGTTAAAGGAAAAAATTCAAGCTGTCCTGAAAGAATTGACAAAAAATCAAATCCCCAGGAGTTGATGGCATAATGATTGACATATTTCAACAAACAGACTCATGGATATGCTTACCAAGCTGTACCAAGAAATCTGGAGGACAACCACCTGGCCAACTGACTGGAAGACATCTATATTTGTTTCCATTTCAAAGAAGGGTGATCCGACAGAGCATGGAAATTCTCAAAGAGTATAATTGATATCACATGCAGGCAAGATTCTGCTGAAGATTATGCAAAAATGACTGGAAAAGCACATCAGCAGAGAACCGCCTGAGAGCAGGCTGGATTTAGAAGAGGCCATGGTGTTGTTGTTGTTGTTGTTATGTGCAGTCGAGTTGCTTGTGACTCATAGCGACCCTATGTACAACAGCCCTAAACTCTGCTCTGTCCTGTGCCAATTGCACTGTCTCTGACACTCCCATCCCGATTATCCCAGTGACTGAATCAATCCACCTCATAGAGGGCCTTCCCCTCCTGCACGGTCCCTCCACCCTCCCAAACATGATGTCCTTCTCCAAGGACCGGTCTCTTCTCACAACATGTCCAAAGTATGTTAGACGGAGCCTCGGAATCCTTGCCTCCAAGGAGCCACCCGGTTTAACCCTTTCCAGGACAAATCTGTTTGCTTTCCTAGCAGTCCATGGTATTCTCAATACTCTTCTCCAGCAACACAGCTCAAAGGCATCAATTCTCCTTCTATCCTCCTTGGTCATTGTCCAACTCTCTGATGCATAACAAGTGATTGCGAAGACCATGGTCTCTATCAAACACACCTTAGTCTCCAGGGAGACACAATTGCTCTTCAGTACTTTGGAGAGGTCCCTAACAGTAGACTTTCCCATGGCAATGCATCTCTTAATTTCCTGGCTGCTAGCGATATTATAGGCAATGTGAGATGGATCTTGGCTGAAAGCAGAGAGTACCAGAGGAATGTCTGTGTTTCATTGACTATGCAAAGGCATTTGACTGTGTTGGTCACAATAAACTGTGGCAGACTTTGAGACAATCATGTGAAACCTCTACGTGGACCAGGAGGCAGTCATCAGAACAGAGCAAGGAAACAATACATGGTTCAAAATTTGGAAGGGTGTGCACCAAGGATGTGTCCTATCTCCTTATCTTTTCAATCCATATGCAGTACAGATTATCTGGGAGGCTGGGTTCTAGAGGAGAATTGTGGCATCAGGAATGGAGGTAGACTCATCAACAACATGCGTTATGCAGATGCCACAACCTTGCTTGCTGAAACTGAGAAGGACCTGAAGCTCTTGCTGAAGAAGGCCAAGAACTGCAGCCTTCAGTATGGATTGAATCTCAACACCAAGAAAACAAAAATTCTCCCCACTGGGCTGATTGGCAGAATCATCATGGACGGTGAAGAAATTGAGATAATCAACAGGTTCAGTACACCCTTGGTACCGGCAGCCAGGAAGGTAAGTGACAAATTGCATTGGGAAAGTCTACTGTCACAGACCATGGCCTTTGCAATTATTTGCTATGCATCAGAAAGCTGGACGATGACTAGAGATGGTAGAAGGCGATTTGCTGCTTTTGAGCTGTGGTGCTGGAGAAGAGTACTTAATATACCATTGCCAGCTGGGAGAACAAACAAGTTTGTCCTGGAGAGAGTGAAGCCAGGCTAGTCCTTGGAGGCAAGGATTTTGAAGCTTCATCTGACATACTTTGAACATGTTGCAAGGCGGGATCAGTCCTTGAAGAAGGACCTCATGCTTGGGAGGATTGAGAAACAGCACAAGAGGGGAAGACTCTTGATGAAGTGGATTGATTTAGTGACTGAAGTATTGGGGGTAGGAGATAATAAGATTGGCACACGATAGAGCAGGGCTTAGGGTTGTTGTGCATAGGGATGTTAAGAGTCACAAGCAACTCGACAGCACATAAGAAGAATATGTTAAAAGACAAGAAAAAATAAATATAAGAACTGGACTTAGATATGTCAGAAATATGAGGATCATCAGAATTTTAATGTCTATGATTAGCATGTTTAGGATTCTATTAGACATGCAAGAAGACAAGATTCAAGAAAAGATAGGCCTCTTAAAAATAAAACAAGATATAAAAATTATTAAAAAGGCATTCTATTGGTAAAACATTATAATAGACATTAAAAATGCCTTGGATAGGCACATGAGAACTTTGGACAAGGCAAAGGAAAGAGTTGGTGAGCTTGAAGATATTATCAGTTAGAACATTCCAAACTGCAAAGAGAGAAAATAGAATTAAAGAAACAAAAGAATATCCAAGAACTGTGTTCATTTAAAGTGGAATACTGGACAGAGAGAAAGATGCAGACATTGCAGAAATGTCACTGTTGTACGCTCTGCTATCAAGTAAATGACTCATAGACACTCCTTATGACCAAGCAGAACTTCCTCAAGAAGTTTTATTTGTGCTACTAACTCAGAGGTGATGTCTCTCTGGAAGTTTAAATCTACTAGTGGCTGTGAGGGGGGGAATGAAAATATATATATATAAAGTTTATAGCAGGATTTTTCTGATATATTTTAGTTTTAGTTTTCTGGAAATTGTTCACTTACACTGAGTTGAGTCCAAACTCAAGTTTTAAGCACAAACCATGAAATGCTGTCTAGTTCTGTGTCATCTCTATGACTGACCAGTTACAGATCAGAATATTGTATGTCACAGGGTTTTAAATGACTTATTATCAGAAGTAGATCATTAGACCTTTATTCCTAGTCCATCCTTTTTAAAATTTATTTTATACTGGTATACTTACAAAGTTTGTATACATTGCTTTTTATACCAGATCATTCCCCTTTCCTTTACCCCTCCTCCCTCCACGGATCAAATTGAATGACCCTATGATTAAGCTCACCTACCTCCTTGGATCCTCTTACTAATTCTGTAATAATAGTCTCATACAGTGTTTCCTAGTTCTCCTTTACATGGAAATTCTGATAACAGTTGCTCAGCATCACAGCAATGCACAAATCTCCACTGACTTTTGGTTGGCTGGTGTTTATAAATTTTACCCACATCTTTTTCCATGAAGAATTCCACCACTGTACATTCAAGGCTGGAGTTTAGTTTTCTAGCCTATGTCTGGCCTTGTCAGACATCTTCAGAAATTCTCTTTGGAAGCAAACATGCTGAGACTTCTTATATACTTCAGACATTCTGTCAAAAGGGGCTAGACCTTGGAAGAAAGACATTAAACTTAGAAAAGTGGAAGATCAGTGAAAGGGATGGAGATCTTGAAGGTGATGAATTGACACAGGGCTTGGACAAAGATAAGATTGTGAAGGAGATGTAACGTCAGGCATGGTTCCATTCTCTTAAGCTTCCATAGGGTCACTATGAATTGGAGTCTACTTAATGGCACCAACAGCAACAACAATACAACAAAAATACAATAATGCAGAATCTTGCCAGAACCAGCAAACAAAAACATGTTTCTGATTAAAAGACTAGATATAAATAACATGCCTCCAGAAACTCTATGAACCTTGATAAATGTCGATAGTTGTAGAGGGGCTTCAGGCCTTTTGTTCACAGGGTCACTATGAGTTGTGCTCTACTCAAAGGCAATCAATAACAACATACTTTGATCAGAATTCCCTCATTCTACTTATCTACTAGAGATGTATTTATCACACATGCTAAGTGTAGATATGTGAAAAGTAGTTAATTAATTATTATCTGTGGAAAACAGTCTTTACTCTCCAAAAATCTTTCAGACAGATAGTATAAGGAGAAATATCAAGTATATTGTAAGTATCAATAAAAATCTATACATATAATTGCATGCATAGATAGATGATCCAAGAAGAAACAAAGCTATACACTTCGAATAAAGAGGAAATTTTAATGGAGTAGGAGAATGCAGGAATAGTGGAAAGATATGGTAAAGACATAAGAATTTTGTAGGAAAATACAAATTAAGTGTAATGAAGGAAGGTTATCCAGTTGGGTGTAGAGGAAGAGATAAAATGGGTAGCCTTCAATAGTCAAAAACTTTTGTTGAACAAATTGATGATGGAGAAGATGTAAGGAGCCAGACAGATATATGAAGATGAACATTATAAAATAGCGAATGGAAAAAAAAACCTCAGCGTGGTTTGTTGTTGTTGTTATGTGCCATTGAGTTGCTTGTGACTCCTATGTACAACAGCCCTAAACCCTGTTCTATCTTGTGCCAATCACACTGCCTCTGATTTGACAGAAATGACTAGGGAGGATAGAAGGAAAATTTATGCCTTTGAGCTGTGGTGCTGGAGAAGAGTATTGAGTATACCATGGACTGCTAGGAAAACAAACAGATTCATCCTGGAGAGTGTTAAACCGGGCTACTCATCCCCATTACCCATCCACATTATCCATCATCATTACCCTAGTCACTGAAACAACCCACCTCATAGAGGGTCTTTCCCTCCTGCGCTGTCCCTCCACCCTCCCAAGCATGATGTCCTTCTCCAAGGACTAGTCCTTCTTTACAACATGTCCAAAGTATGTCAGACAAAGCCTTCAGAATCCTTGCTTCCAAGGAGCAGCCCAGTGTAACCCTCTCTAGGCTGAATCTGTTTGTCATAGCTCTGATTTCTTTTGGGTATATTCCCGTAATGGAAATACTAAGTCAACTAATATTTTTATTCCCAACTTTTTGAGGAAGTTTCATACTGATTTCCATAGTGGTTGTACTAATTTACATTTCTACCAGCACTGTAGGAGAGTTCCAATTTCTCCATATCCTCGCTAGCATTTGTTGTTTGCTGTTTTGTTGAACTTTGCTTTTGCTGCTGCGATGAAATGATCTTAGCCAATATAATCCAACAACATAACACAAGACTACTACATCATGACCAATTAGGATTAATAAAACGTGTGCATGAATCAATCAGCACAAAAAACCCAATAAGTGAAATCCATAACATCAATAAAACAAAGGGCAAGAACCACATGATGCAGAAAAGGTTTTTGATAAAATCCAAGACCCTTTCCTACTAAGAACTCTCATAAAAATAGGAACATAAGGGAATTTCATCAACACAATTAAGAACATATTTTCTAAATCAACAGCCAACATTTTCCTCATTTGAGAGAGGTTAAAGGAATTCCCCTTGAGAACAGGGACCAGGTAAAAGGACGCCCACCATCACGACCTCTTCTCAATATTGTATTAGAAGTCCTAGTGAGAGTAATAAGGCAAGAGAAGAAAATAAGAGACATGGAAATTGGCAAAGATGATGTAAAACTATCTCTATATACAGATGATATTATAATATATTGGTTTGTTGTTATGTGCTGTCGAGTTGCTTGCAACTCATAGTGACCCTATGTACAAAAGTTCTGAACCCTTCTCCATACTGAACCAATATCATTGTCTCTCCACATTTACCCTAATTAACTCAGTCAATCATCTCATCTTTCTTGTGCTGTCCCTCTACTCTTCCAATCTTGATGTCTCTCTCCAGTGACTTATTGCTCCTTTCAACATGTCCATAGTATGTCAGAAAGAGCTTCAAAATCCTTGGCTCCAAGATGCAGCCTGTTTTCATTCCCTCTAGGATGAACCTGTTTGTTCTCCTAACGGGTCATTGTATATTCAATACTCCTAAATATTCACCAAGAATACTGTTGCTCATAGTTTTGTTATATAAGCATCAAAGATGAAAGCCATATAAAGTCACTGTATCAAAGATAGTTGATTGACACTGATATGTTTCAGGAAAAACATGAACAAGAGACAAAGGTAATAAAGGAAGAATTAAAACATTAAGGCCTTAGGAATAGATGAGATACTAATTGACATGTTTCAAGTAACAGATGCAACTCTGGACATGCTCACCAGGTTGTCTTAGAAAATTTGGAAGACCAGCCAATCACCTAGTCAATGGACCAGAAGATATCTGTATTTGTTTCCATTTCCAAGAACAGTGATCCAACAAAATATGGAAATTATTGAACAATATCACTTATTTTACATGCAAACAAAATTTTGCTGAAGATCATTCAAAGTCCTAGTAAGAATAGTACATTTACAGAGAACTGTCAGAAGTTTAAGCTGGGTTTTAAAGAGGCACCAGGAATATAATTGCTAATGTCAGATAGACTTAGGAGCAGAAAAATAGCATTTTAAAAAATTCTATTTGTGTTGTTTTCTGGTTTTATTGACTATGTTTTCGTTAACTGGTGGCTCATAATAAACTATAGTTAACATATGAATGAATGGCAATCCCATTACATTTAGTTATGCTCATATGAAACCTATATCAAGATTAAGAAATTGTTGACAGTAAAACAAAAATCCATACCACCAGGCAGACTACTTTTTTTTAAACAATTTCTGTTTTGTTCTGCATTCCCCTCCCCTCCCCCATTCTATCTGGGATGCTTTATTTTGTTTCTGATCAGAATGTTGGTAGCAGTAGTTGGACACCTTTTAGTTCTTCTGATCTCAGGATTAATGAAGTTGTGTTGTTGTTAGGTGCTGTAAGTATGATCCATAGTAACCCTATGAACAACAGATCTGAACCTTGTTATGCCTAATGCCATCCTCACACTTCCTTATATCAATGAGGTTGTGGGGAAGAGGTATTTACTTTCCATTTTTGTATCCTTCATAACTACTAACAGCACAATTTCTATAAACTAAGTAATTAATTATTGCATAGTATATGATAGGCAATGGAACAAATAATTTAACTTCTTTGAGAAACTTGTTAGAAAACTGCTACTGTTGACAGGATTAGAGTAGGGGACATTTTATACTAATTTTTCTACTCCATGATTTTGCATAGATTCTACATCGTGCACAAATTCTCCTTGGCAGTCCCTGGAGAAGATGTAAAAGAGTCAAGTGGTGGGGATTGCTGAGAGTGAGTCCAGAAAAGCCAGAGCTGGAAAGACAAATAACTCCAAGGGATTAAGTGATAAAATAAAACACCTAAAAATCAAGCAATACAGAGGCAGTGGAGAAAAATGAAATGCAAAAGCTGATGTAGGGAGAGGTAGGACATATGGCCAATTGTGATCCTTGCGTGTTAACTGAGCCATGATTCTCTGGTTTGACATTCATGTAATGTGGCTATATAATGAAACACCCACCTGATGTGGCTTGTATCATCAGCCTTAATTAGATATGAATGGGTTAAAGCAGGATTAAATAAATACTTTTAGTCTCAGCCCTGATCTGACTGATGTGAATGTGAGTTAAGTATACTCAGGAGTAAAGCTGGATAGATTTTACTCCAACTGGATCCTGCATATTGAGCACCTTTGCACTTGAGACAGGAGCCTGCCATATTGCCTGCAAATATATCATGGGCCAACCTCTGCAGGTAGTATCTTGCCTTTTCATCTGCCTATGTTGGGTTCTCCAGTTCCTTCAGCTATGTGAGTCATAAGAAACCTCCAATCTTCAACCCCAGGATCATCTGATCAATGGACTTGGAACCTACTACTCTCTAAAAGTCTGTGAGCCATTTCCTTAAGTTAAATCAATCAATCTATTATTTATCATCTAGTTAGCTAGCTATCATCTATCTATCTATTACTCAATAATAGTATTGATAATAGTATTGATAATAGGAGTATATATAGCTTGAATGTTGGAAAACAAGAAAGTTTGAAAAATGAAATGGAACACATGAACATCAACATAACTAGGCATTAGTGAAATGAGATGAGCTAGCTTTGGCCCTTTGAATCAGATAATCATATGGTATATTACCCTGGAAATGAAAAATCATAAGAAGAATGGTGTTGCATTCTTGGTCAAAAAGCCAATTTCAAGTTCTATCCTGAAATACAATATTGTGAGTGATAGAATATTATCTATATGCATACAGGGAAGAACAATAATATGACTGTTACTGTTATGTGCCATCAACTCACTTGAGATTCTTAGCGACCTTATGTACAACAGCCCTGAAACCTGCCCTATCTTGTGACAACTTTACTGTGTCTGACACAACTACCCTCATTACCTCAGTCACTGTATCAATCCATCTCACCAATAATCTCCCTCTTTCTCCATCCCTCTACGCTTCCAAGGATAATGTCCCTCTCCAAGGACTGGTCCCATCTTGCAACATGCCCAAAATATATCAGACGAAGCTTCACAATCCTTGCCTCCAAGGAGCAGGCTAGATTCACACTTTCTAGGAAGAACCTGTTTGTTCTCCTGAAAGTCCATAGTATAGACAAAACTCTTCTCCAACACCACAGCGCAAAGACATCAATTCACTTTCTATCTTCCCTAGCCATTGTCCAGCTCTCTGATGCGTAGCAAGAATTGCAAAGACCATGGCCTGTATCAGGGGCACCTTAGTCTCCAGACTGACTTTGTTGCTCTTCAGTACTATGGAGAAGTCCCTGACAGCAGATTTTCCCAATGCAATTCTTTTCTTGATTTCCTGGCTGTAGGTACCAAGAGTGTTGATTGTGGAGTCAAGGAAACTAAAACTGTTAACAATCTCAATTTCTTTGCTGTCTTTGATGAGGTTGCCAATTGGCCCAGTGGTGAGAATCTTTGTTTTCTCGATGTTCAGCTTCAATCCATATTGAAGGCTGCAGTCCTTGATCTCCTGCAGCAAATGCTTCAGGTCCTTCTCAGTTTCAGCAAGCAGGGTTGTGTTATCTACATAATGCAGGTTGTTGATGAATCTTCCTCCTGTTCAAATATGTGTTACTACATCTAGAATCCAAGAGGAAGAAATTGAAAATTTTTACCAAATATTGCTGTCTGAACTTGACTGAACATGAAATCAAGATGCATTAACGATAATTGGTGACTGGAATGCAAAAGTTGGAAATGGTGAAGAAGTAATGGTAGTGGGGAAATATGGGCTTGATGATAGAAATGAAGCTGGAAATAGAATGGCTGAATTTTGTATTTTCAATGGTTTATTAATTGCAAATACCTCTCTTAGTGGGCTGCATAGAAATTAGATTGACAACATCAGTGGAAGGAATCATTGGCGTAGATCAATATTGGCAGTCAAAACTAGGCCACAGGCTGATTGTATGTCAGACTAACATATACAAGTTCAAATGGAATCAAATAAAGTTAAAATAAGTCCATGAGATCCAAGATATGATCCCAAGTCTATTTCATTTGAATTTTAAGATCATCTTAGGAATAGGTTTGAGGCATTGAACACCTATGATCAAAGACTAGATGAGCTATGGGATGATTTCAAAGATATCATCCATGTAGAAAGCAAAACGTCACAAAGACAGAGGAGAAAGAATAAAAACTGAAATGGATGTCAGAAGAAACTCTAAAAATTGTACTGTAGCATTGAGAAGTCAAAACAAAGGGAAAACATGCTTAAGTAAAAGAGCTGAACAGATTTCAAAGAGTACCTTGTGAGGAAAAAGCAAAGTATTATAATGGAATATGTAGAGAGTTACAATCGGAGAACAAAAAGGGAAGAACTTACTCTGCATTTTTCAAGCTAAGAAAACTGAAAATAAATTTAAACCTCAAGCCACAATGCTGAAAGATGCTACGTAAAATATATTGAGTGACACAGAATACATCAAAAGAAGATAGAGGAAATACACACAATCACTGCACCAATAAAGAACTGACACTGAAAAAAAATCAGGAAGTACCATATGAGCAGCAGCCCATGGTAACTAAGGAGGAAGTTGAAGTTGCATTGACGGTATTGGCGAAAAAATAAGGCTCCAGGAATCTATGGGATACTATTTGACATGTTTCAGTTAACAGATTTAGCTCTGAATGCACTTTCCAGTCTATGCCAGGAAATAGAGGGGGGCAGCTGTCTGGCCAATGGATTGGAAGAGGTCCATATTTGTTTCCATTTCAAAGAAAGGTGATCCAATCGAATGTGGAAATTATCAAACAATACCATTAATATCAGATGCAAGCAAAATACTGCTAAAGACCAATTAAAACACGCTAGAACAGTATACAGATAGGGAACTGCCAAAGGTTCTCCTGGCTGAAAGAAGAGAACACCAGAAGAATGTCTATTTGTGCTTTATTGACTATGTAATACATTGACTGTGTGGATCATAACAAGTTATGACTAACATTGAGAAGAAGGGAATCCCAGAGCATTTTATAGACCAGGAGGCTATTGTGTGAACAGAGCAAGAAAACACTATATGGTTTAAAGTTAAGAAGGAAAAAAAAAGAATTTAAAAAAATAAAATTAAGAAGGGAGTGCATCAGAGTTATATTCTCTCTTCATGTCTATTCCATCTGTACGCTGAGAAAATTATTCAAGAAGCTGGATGCTATCAAGAGAAATGTGACATCAGGACTAGAGGGAGACTCATCAATAATAAACTAATATTATAATAATAAGTAAAAAAATAGACAAAAAAGATAACCTCACTATGCATATGACACAACCTTGCTTGTTGAAATTAAGGAGGACTTGAAGCACTTGTTGCAGAAGATCAAGGAATATAGCCTTAAATATTAATTACATCTCATTGTCAAGAACACAAAGATTTTTACTACTGGACTGATAGGCAACAGCATTCTATCATGATGGGGAAAA
>NW_006399885.1:4588062-4589661 GCF_000299155.1 Elephantulus edwardii | reverse complement strand
AATATTATTAAAAATGGGTGACCCTGGTGGACGTTATGTTGAGTGAAATATGTCAGTCACAAAAGGACAAATACTGCATAGTGCCACTGTTGTAGAATGGGACTGACATCAGGGTTGTGGTGAGACTGAAAAATATCTAATAAATTATGTATACTGCATTGAAACAGATGAGGGAGAGAACAGCTTAAAAGCAATATATGATTGGCTATTATGGCTATGATGGGAGTCCAGGATGAAGGTTGCATAGTGGAGTGTACGGGGGCAGGGGTGAGGGGAGGATTGTGCACCAATGAAGGCCTTTTTCTTTTACTTTTCAGAGAGATGAGTGAACTGGGGAGGGGAAGGTGGGCAGGGAGAAAAGCACAACAATGAATGAGTGGAAATCCAAAATTATTGTAAACCCAAAATTATTGTAAATGTTCATTAAAATTAATAAAAAAAGAAATGTGAGGATGGCATAGGATAGGACAGAGTTCAAAACTGTTGTTCATAGGGTGGCTATGGATCATACTCAACTCGAGGACATCTGACAATGATAACAAATCTGTCTATCATCTATGTATCTATGTATCTATCTATCTATCTATTTACCTATCAATCAAGTTTCATTGCTTTTGCTCCTCTAGAGAATTCAGCCTAAGGTATTAGTCCTGGCCATTTGATCATTTGAAGGTCAATTTTGTTTTTACTTGCAGGTCAAAGTAAACTCTTTTGCATGAGCACTATAAAATCCTTCTGTGCCATTACCTACGTTTACTATGAGATTTTTGTCCCCTTAGGAAAATTTTATTCCCTAACATGGCAGACAGTTACAAGTGAATATCGTGTTTAAGAAACACTTTAAATTATTGAAGAGTGATATTAATAATGAGGTTTCTTGTTATAAATACCAGTTCAGTTGCTGTCAGGTCAACTATGATTCATGGGGATCCATGTGTGTCTGAGTAAAGCTGTGTGTGCTCCATGGATATAGAAGGATCTCAAAAGTAGATGATGCACAGGATTATTATGAAGAATATTAAATAAGTTAATATTGTAAAAAACAGAGTAACACATGATACATTAAAGCATATTCAATAAATTTCAATTCTAAAATTAAAATAAATAAATTAACTAAAATTCAAAACTAAAATTCTAATTCCTTTTTAATTTCTCCTAATTTTCATTTTATTAAAATGTCTTTTAAAGCTTTTAGACAGCAATGAGTATACATTCAACATAAAAGTTGAGCCATTACAAATCAGATACATGCTCCCTTTACCATCACCAATTAGTCACGCTGGTCATTTCAGATGTAACTATTGCCTCAAGTTACCAGAATAACATGCCAGGTATTTTCTACAAAGTACAATAATATATATAGGGAGATCTGGTAAGGAGCTGCACTGGGAGAAAGATAGACAATCTCCTCCAGTGCGATTAACTTCTTCTGAAAACCCTCTGGAGGGTCAGCTATGGGTCCATTTCATTTTGATGGTGCATAACAAGAACAGCAATATATAATGTCAAGAAGACAAAGATTCTCACCACTGGACCAATTGGCAGCATCAGGATGGATGGTGAAGAGATTGAGATTGTACACAGCTTTAGTTTGCTTGG
>NW_006399885.1:4583628-4587552 GCF_000299155.1 Elephantulus edwardii | reverse complement strand
CTCGACGGCACATAACAACAACAACAACATAATGTTTTATGTAAATATCTACAAAGTCCATTTTTCAATTCAGCAAATTTTATTGAGATTTTTTTCAAGCCAGTATGTGGAGAGATTGAAGCCTTTCTTTTCTGGCTTTTAAATAGTATTCAACTGAACTATTTCCAATATTATAAGTCAATTACCTATCCTTTTATTGGACACTCAGATTGTTTTCTCTTTTTGCACAACTATAAACAAAGCTTAAATAAACACATCTGTGATTATCCTCTTTTATACACATACCAACGATTTTCTAAGATAGAGATGAGAAAAAAAATATTGTCAAAAATATGCTTTTGAAAAAATGTTGATATCTAATTCCAAATAACCTTTCAGAAGTAACTATTAGGTTACATTGCCCCAAGCAGTACATTAACCTACTAGTTTCCACTCTCTCTCCCCAACTCTTCACATTTTTAAACACAAATTTGCCAATTGGATGAGTAAAATAGTTATATGAAGTCTTGGTTTTATTTTTTATACCAGTTATTACTGATATCAGAAATCTTTAAAAATGTTTATTCTTTGCTTTTTTTATTTAGTTTTTAATTTTTGCCAATTGCATGTTCATAGACTCACAGTCTTGTCATCTATTTGGTTGTCTTTTTAAAAAAAGTAATTTAAAGGTGTTGTGTATGTAATCAAAGGGGTTCTGGTGTTGTAGTGTGTAATGTGTTAGGTTGCCAATCAGAAATTCAGCAGTGTAAATATAGCAGCTGCTCTGCAGAAGAGAGAGGGACACTCAGCTCATACCCAGTGGAGGTCACACTGCGAGTTGGAAAATTTCAACGGCTATCTGACATTTTTTTCTTATTATTTTGAAAATTCTTTTCTACAAACTATTTTTCACCTTTTAAATTTGTGATGTCTTTTATTCTTTAAGATTGGTGGCCGAGTAGCAAGAAGCTGTTCTGCAATCCTGAAGGCATGAAGTTTGAGGCCACCAGCTTCTCTGCAGGAGAGGACTGGGCAACCTCCTCTCCCATGATTAATTGCCTCTGAAAACCTATTGGAGGGTCAGGTATGGGTCAGTTCCAAATCTATGGTACACAACAACAAATGTCCTCAAATGTCACAAAAGGACTAATTACAAAATAAAATAACCTAAATGTCCAACTATAACTAAATGGATAGAGAAATTGTGGTACATTCACACAATAGAATATTATGTAGCACCCAGGAGCAATGATTTCTAAAAATACTACATAACTTGCAAGAGACTAGACAGCATAATGCTGAGTGAACTAACTCCTCAGTCTCATAAGAACAAATACTGCATAAGGCCATTATTGTAAAAAATAGAAGGATAACTAGTAAAACAGGTATGAGAACCCAAGGGTGGAACAGATGGGAGCAGAGTAGTGATGATGGGTAAAGCAAAGCCACAGGGTTGCACAATTTGGTGAGTGGAGAAAGGGGGTGAAGAAAATGGGAAGGATCTTGGGGAAAAGATAGGGTAATGTTGGGCAAGGTCCAATGATGATTAATTTTAACGCATGGGAATGATTGTATGAAACACAATGTGAGTGAAGAATAGTGTGAAACACAATGCATAAGAGCTTTTTAAGGACACTAATATAAAATAAAAATATAATTAATGAGAAAGAAAATAAAATGACTTTATTTTTATGTGTTTCTTTAATACTTTCCTTCTACTTTCTTAAATAATGTTGCTGTGTTTCAAGGGTGGTATTTTTCCTGCTTAAAAATTGTTCATTTTCTTTTATTTATTTAAAAAAAATCACATTAATAATTACAGTTTCCAGAGTAGGTTATAATTGTTGCTTGTATCTGATGAACTGTACAGTGACATCAAGGAAACCATCCATGAAGAAAGAAAAAAGTCATTACAAAGACAGAGAAGACAAAACCACATAA
Organism: Elephantulus edwardii; assembly: GCF_000299155.1. Lineage (NCBI taxonomy): Eukaryota > Metazoa > Chordata > Mammalia > Macroscelidea > Macroscelididae > Elephantulus > Elephantulus edwardii. The sequence continues at coordinate 4,585,632 of NW_006399885.1, read as the reverse complement.
ATTTCAGGAAAGACTCTGAATATTACAACAGAAACTGAGAAGACAAAATAAAGGGAAGAAATTATGAAGTTCAAGAGTTGGACAGAAGATTTTAAAGGGAAGCTCATGAAGACAAAGCCAAGTGTTATAATGAAATGTCCACGTAACTGGAGTCAGAAAATCAAAAGCTGAAGGAACAGAAGAACAAATTCAAGCTTTGAGTTGCAGTACTTCAAGACGATATTGACAGAATATTGAATGATCCAGGAAACAACGAAAGAAGATGGAAGGAATACACAGAGTCAAGACACAGAACCATTTCATGAAGTAGCAAATGATCAAGGAGCCACGGTAATAAAGAAAGACATTCAAGCTGCTCTGAAGACACTGGCAAATAAAATAAGATCCAAGGAATTGAAGGAAACTCAACTGATTATACGGCACCAAGTTTGGGTTAAAACTCATCAACAACTTGTACTATGGAGATTACAATCTTGCTTGCTGAAAGTGAAGAGATCTTGAAACACTACTGTATAAGATTAAAGAGTGTAGCCTTCAATAAGGTTTATATATCAACACCAAGAAAACAAAAATTCTCACCACTGGACCAATGGCTAAATCAGGATAGATGAAGAAAAATTTGAAGTTGTCAGTGATTTCATTTTCCTTGGGACCATAATTAAGAGCTGTGCAGCAGCAGTCAGGGAACCAAAAGGCATTGGCAAGTCTGCTGTCAAGGCTCTCCAAGTACTAAAGAACAATGATGTCAGTGCATCAACTCTAAGTCATAGCCTTTTAAAAATTACTTCCTACCTATCTGAAAGTTGGACAATGAATAAGAATCAATGCCTTTGAATTGTGGTGTTGGTGAAGAGTGCTGAATAGGCCATGCACTGACAAACAAATCTATCTTGAAGGAAGTACAATCAGGGTGCTCCTTAGAGGCAGGGGTGGCAAAACTCTATCCCATTTACTTTTGGCTTATTTTCAGGAGGGACAAGTCCTTGGAGAGAGACATCATGCTTGGAAAGGTAGAAGGTTAGTAGTGAAAGAAAAGAAGATCCTTAATGAGCTGGTTTGCACAGTGACAGCTACAGTGAACTTGAGCATGACAGAGATCATGAGAATGGTGCCGGATAGCACAAAGTTCAGGTCTATTTCACAGGGTCAATGACAACTAATATCAATATCATGAAGAAACTGTCTGAAGAAAAGCAGGTAAATCCACTTTTCCTTTTCCTTTTTTTTTTTCATCCACAAATTGAGTGTTGACTTCTCTGCTCTAGAATAGAATGTCCACGAAAGCTGGCAACATGATCTTTAAAAGGGTGAAATGCCAAACACTTTCTACTTCTGCCCAGTATGATGGTGAACTAGCAGGTACTGTGCACTGCTGAGCTATTCATCGCTTTCACTATTCAGCTGCCTTTCAGAATGAAGATTCTCTGCTTCAGAGACTTATTAAATATCTAACTTACTTTCTCTCTCTTTTTTATTATTATTAATTCATGTATTTTTTTTCAATCAATAATTTATTCATTGCTCATACCTTTTTACAGAAAACCAGAATAACATAAATGACAATTACATACATGGATCTTACTTAAAGGAATATACAAGTATCAAATTGGTTTTATCTATAGAAAGAGACAATACAGAACTCATTATCAGCTGTCCAAACAAGCATTGAGGCTGACTGTGGAACAGAACACTAATTACTCATATGCAATTTAAATTGCAGCAATTTTATATATATATATTATGCAACTATTCTTTTTTTTCAATGTAGTAAACATAATTTATCCAGTTTTTCTCAGTCTTACTCCCACCCTAATGTCAGCCTCATTCTATAACAGTGGCACCATATAATATTTGTTTCTTTGTGACTGATATTTTTTACTCAGCAAAATGTCTGCCAGGGTTACCCATTTTAAATAATATTGCAAGAGTTCCTTGTTTTTCAAAGCAGCATAGTATTCCATTGTGTGAATATACCACAGCTTCTCTATCCATTCGTTTGTTGAT
>NW_006399885.1:4564604-4582043 GCF_000299155.1 Elephantulus edwardii | reverse complement strand
AATATTGAATAAGAGAGGAGATAATGGACATCCTTGCCTAGTTCCTGTTCTTAAAGTGAATGTCTTTAATCTCTCTCCACTGAGAACAATGTTGGCTCTCGGGTTTTCATAAATACTTTTAATTATATTGAAGAAATTCCCCTCTAGTCCTATTTTGTTGAGTATTTTAATCAGGAACGGGTGTTGGATTCTGTCAAAGGCCTTTTCTGCATCAATTGATAGAATCATGTGGTTCTTGTTCTTTGCTTTGGTAATATGATGAATTACATTAATTGGTTTTCTTATATTGAACCATCCTTGCATAACTGTTATGAATCCCACTTGGTCATGATGGATTATTTTTTTTATATATCGTTGGAGTCTATTGGCCAATATTTTATTTAAGATTTTTGCATCTATGTTCATTAGAGATATTGGCCTATAGTTTTCTATTTTGGTGGTGTCCTTTCCTGGCTTTCATATCAAGGATATGTTTGCTTCATAGAATGAGTGTGGGAAAATTCCATCTTTTTCTATTTTCTGAAATAGTAGAATTGGTGACAGTTCTTCTCTAAATGTCTGATAAAATTCACTTGTAAATCCATCAGGCCCAGGGCTTTTTTTGGTTGGAAGTTGTTATATTACCTTTTCAATTTCTTCTTTTGTAATGGGTCTGTTCAGATGTTCAATTTCAGTTTGTGTCAGTTTAGGTAGGTTGTGCATTTCTAAGTATTGGTCCATTTCCTCTAGGTTTTCATATTTGTTTGAGTATAGTTTTTCATAATACTCTAATGTTAGCTTTTTTATTTTAGTTGGGTCTGTTGTGATGTTGCCTGATTCATCTCTTATTCAGATTATTTGTGTCTTCTCCTTCTTTTCTTTTGTGAGTTTTGCTAATGGTTTGTCGATTTTATTGACCTTTTCAAAGAACCAAATCCTAGTTTTGTTGATAGTTTCAATTGTTTTTTTTGTTTTCTATTTCATTTATCTCTGCTTTAATTTTTATAATTTCAGTTTTTTTATAGGGTGTTGGGTTTTCTTGCTGTTCTTCTTAAATTTGTTGAAGACGTTGGGTTAGAGAGTCAATAGGCAATTTTTCATGCCTTTTGATGTGTTTGCTTATTGCTATAAATTGACCTCTGATTACTGCTTTGGCTGTTTCCCGAGGTTTTAGTAAGTAGTGTCTTCATTGTTATTTGTTTCAAGAAACTTTTTAACTTCATTTTTTATTTCTTCTTGTACCCAGTCATGTTCAATCAACTTGTTGTTCAGCTTCCAAATGTATGATTTTTTTTCTCCTTTATTCTCTTGTTATTAATTTCTAATTTTGTGGCATTGTGATCGGAAAAGATACTTTGTATAATTTCTATGTTTTTTTTAATTTGTTGATGCTTGCTTTGTGACCTAGAATGTGATCTATTCTGGAGAACATTCCATGCACATTGGAAAAGAAGGTATATTGTGCTTTCTTGGGGTGCATTAGCCTATAAATATCTATGAGATTGAGTTGGTTAATTGTGTAGTTTAATTCTTGAGTATCTTTGTTGAGATTCTTTTTGGTAGTTCTATCTTTTTTTGGAAGGGGTGTATTGAAGTCTCCAAGTACTATAGTAGTGTTGTCTATCTCCTTTGTGCATAGATATTCAATATTGTTATATCCTCTTGTTGACCCTTTGAACATTATGTAGTGATCTTCTTTGTCCTTTGTAATGGTTTTTGCATTGACATTTATTTTATCAGATATTAGTATCACTACTCCTGCTTTTTTTCGGTTGCCATTTGCTTGGTATATTTTCCCCCATCCTTTTATTTTTAGTCTTTCTTTATCTTCATTTTTCAGATGTGTCTCTTGTAGACAACATATTGATGGATTTTGTTTTTTAATCCAATCTGCTACTCTTTTTATCTTCAGTGGTGCATTTAAACCATTCATGCTCAGCATAATTATTGAGATGTAGGGTTTCATTGCTGTCATTTTAATCAATTCTTTTTGGTGTCGTTGCTAGTTACTTTGTTCCATCTTGTTTTCTGTGGCATCTCTGTATGAAGGACTTCTCTCAGTATTTCCTGTAAGGCTGGTTTTGTTTTTACAAAGTCCTTTAGGTTTTGTATTTCTGGGAATATTTTAATCTCTCTTGATCTTTTCTAGCACTGACCTGTAATTCATCAAGTTTCTTTTTCATCCATTGAAAATATTCTATCATTGTTTTTTTAAAGTCAGTGTCAGAAAGTTCCATCAGGCTTTCTGGTTTTAGGAGATTCATTGCTACTGTGTCTTCTTTGGGGGTTGATATCTTTCTTTGGGTTTGTGGGACAAGTGAAGCACTCTTCTTTCTACGGGCCATTAATGTGGCAGAGTTCTTCGTATCTGAGGTGGTAGCTGGTTTTTGATTTGACGTCACTGCTCTAAGAGAAGGTTGGTCAGGAACAAGAGCAGATGCATAGAGGGTGCGTGCACACTCCAATGCTCACATGAGTGAGGAGGGAGGAAGTGCACACTGATACACGTGGGGAGGGGTTCGGGGAAACCTAAATAATGAAGGAGGAAATCTGTTGTTCCCTTTCTGAAATAGTTTCCCCACTCTTTGGATATGCTCAGGATCTCCCTGTTGTTTGAGTTAGTGGGCCCCACATAGTCAGGCCAGACCAGTTTGATTCCCCATGTAACTTAATCCTCAATGGTACATGAGTATTTTAGGGAAGATTGATAATTCTTATATATATTATAGATGTGGCATATATGATTGTCTCCCGGCCCTCAGGCTCAAATGGGTGTGGGGTGACTGGGTCACAAGTCCTGGCCTGGCACTCCCTCCACTGTTCTGACAGATTTCCCACCAAAGTCCATTGTTAAAGATGGCGTTTCCCCACAGAACTCTAAGAGTTGTAGTCTGTACCTCTGGGAGCTGTAGTCTCTGGGAGTTGTAGTCTGTACGATTTGAAGGTAGAAGGGGTTGGGGTGGCTGGGTCACAAGTCCTGGCCCAGCACTCCCTCCACTGTCCTTGCAGATTTCCCACCAAAGTCCATTTTACTTTCTCTCTTCTAGTTAGAGAAACACTCACAAGCCATGCATTCTTTCCTACATATCACCTTCTGAAATTACATTTTTGTACATTCCACCAGATATTCATATCAAATTGGAAATACAGTAGATGAAATGTTGATGGCATTCATCTTGGTATGTAAAGCACAGTTTCCAAGGAAAAAAAAACTGTCAAGGAAGGAAAAACTCTATAAAGAAATTCTGTAACTGAGAATGTATTGAGTGAAGTTAAGGACTTAAGGAACATAAACTGAACATTGGAAGAGTTTAAGGTTTCAAAGAATTCTATATTTCCTTCAAGTCCCCCAAAACTCCAACAACTTGCAGCTTCTGCAAGTTGGTCAGAGAAAGGCAAATTCTTTCTCTCAGAGGTCTCAATGTGCTGTTTAGATAGCTTCACATTCAGTGTGGCCATGGCTTGCACAACCTGTCGATGGCATTTCTGGAAACAGTTTGCCTCTGAGTTGCCTAGAATTTTGGCTTCTGCCTGCTGTTATCTTCAAAGGCATTTGTACTGAGAATTTCCACCCAAGGTTTTGGAATCCTTATAAACATCTCATCTATTTCTGCCCTTTGCTTTGGTAACTTGGAATATCCTTGTGCCAGTAACAATCTCACCAAGTATCAAGGGGGAAAACAGGAGATGGTTTTCGGTCCAAGCTCCGTGGGCTGGAAGCTGTGTGTTCACCCTGAAAGTAGCCATGACTAATGCAGGGCTCTGATAAAAGCTGTCATTTTAGGGAAGACTTCAGAAGGATCATGACCTTTCAAACTGTAAAAACCTGTTTGGCTGAGAGAGGTGGAGGCGTGTTGTTATTTGGTTCCATATGTGACTTGAGCTAGACTGGACACTCCTCATGAACCCAAGTTCACCAGACAGTGTCTAAAACTGAAAACTTTCACTGAGGAGGCTGAAAGTTTCTAACCTCTTTTTATTCCAAAAGTATCCTAGATTCAGAGCAGAAGTGTGGTAAAAGTTTGAAATGAAGAAAATATAACAAAGCAACATCACCTACTCAGAGGAAAAGTAAGAAGGCATATGCACACCTATTACATGGCTTGACTCTAGAGATGGGGGAACAATATTGAATGTTTCTCAGACTCCATATGTTCATATACCTCTCCTTCAACCTCTGTCCATTATTTATATCAATAACCTCTTTGTGACATTTTGTCCTTTACTGCTATTGAGTTGATTCTGCCGTGAGGTTTGTGAGGTTGTAAATAATTATAGGAGGAGATTGCCTTCTCTTTCTCCTGTCAGATGCCTGGTAGATTTGAACCACTAACCTTTGGGTTAGTAGGTCAACAGGTAATGCATTATTCAGTCAGAGCTCCTTGATGTTGCTATATTTTGTGCTTTATTTATCTACCTTTACTGATGAAAATGCTAAAACAAAGGGAGCTCTGGTGGTATAGTCCATAGGGACTTAGTTTTACTGTACACCTCACGATTTGTTTTATGAAGAAAAAAGTCTAAAACTCATTTATTTTTTTCTTTACTAATTTCTAGGTCCATCTTGAAATACAGTGCTGTGAGTAACAGGAGAATATCCATATACATATAAGGAAGTCCATCATTCATATACATGCACCAACAACCAGAGCCAAAGAGAAGGAAATAGAAAATTTTTACCAACTTTCGCAGTCAGAGGTTGAGCGAACATTTAATCAAGATGCATTAATTATAATTGGTGACTAGAATGCAAAAATTGGGAATAAAGAGGGATCAGCCATTGGGAAACATGGACTTGGTGACAGAAATGAAGCTCAAGATAAAATTATAGCATTTTGCACAATGACTTATTCATTGCAAATACATTTTATAAGAAACATAAATTCAGACTATACACATGGATTTCACCTGATGGTATGCATGGGAATCAGATCAATTATATCTGTGGAAAGAATCGCTGGAGTAACTCAGCATCAGCTGTAAAAACTAGGCCAGGTGCTGATTGTGGAACAGACCACCAACTACTCATATGCAAGTTCAAGCTAAAGCTAATGAAAAGTAAATTCAAGTCCACAAGAACCAAAACTTGACCTTGAGTCTATCCCACCTGAATTTCAAAACCATCTCAGAAACAGGTTTGAGGTCTTGGACATTAATGAGTGAAGACCGACTGATCTGTGGGAAGTTGTCAAGAATATCATCCAGGAACATTACAAAGACAGAGGAGGAAGAAAAGACCACGATGGATGTCAGAAGAAACTAAATATTGCACTGGAGTGCTGAGAAGTAAAAGCAAAAGGAAAAAAAAAATCATGATATTAAGGAGTTTAACAGAAGATTTCAGAGGGCAGTGAGGGAAGACAAAATAAAGTATTACAATGAAATGTGCAAGAAGCTGGGGTCAGAAAATTAAAAGCTCCTAACTCGCTCGGCATTTCTTAAGTGGAAGGAACTGAAAAACAAATTCAAACCTTGACTTGCAATACTTAAGGATGCTTTGGGGTTAATATTGAATGATACAGGAAGCACTAAAAGAAGATGGAAAGAGTATACAGAGTCATTGTACAAAAAGGAATTAGTGGACACAGAAGAATTTCATGAAACAACATATGAGCAAGAGCCTGTGATGATGAAGGAGGAAGTTCAAACTGCTCTGAAAGAATTGGCAAAAAACAAGGCCCGAGTAATTCATGACATACCAATTGACATATTTCAACAGATGCTGCCCTTGATGTGCTCACCAAGTTGTGCCAAGATATCTGGAGGACAACCACCTGGCTTACTGACTGGAAGAGATCTATATTTGTTCCCATTCCAAAGAAAGGTTATCCAACAGAAATCATCAAATAATATCATTGATTTGACATGCAAATATGATTCTGCTGAAGATCATTCAAAACCAACTGGAACAGCACGTCAACAGAGAACTACCTGAAATGCAGGCAGGATTTAGAAGAGGCTGTGGTACTAGGAATATTATAGCTAATGTCAGATGGATCTTGGCTGAAAACAGGGAATACCAGAGGAATGTCTATCTATGTTTCATTGACTATGCAAAGGCATTTGACTGTGTGGATCACAACAAACTGTACCTGACTTTGAGACGAATGGGAATCCCAGAACACTTGATTGTGTTTATATGAAACTTATACTTGGACCAGGATACAGTTGTCAGAACCAAGCAAGCAAACACTGCAAGATTCAAAATTGGGAAAGGTGCATGTCAAGGATGTGTCCTATCTCCATATATTTTCAATCTATATGTGGAATAGACTATCCTATCAGGGAGGCTGGGCTCTAGGAGGAGAAGTGTGGTATCAGGATTGGAGGTAGACTCATCAACAATCTGTGTTATGCAAACGACACAACCTTGCTTGCTGAAACTGAGGAGAACCTGAAGCGCTTGCTGAAGAAGGTCAAGGATTGCAGCCTTCAATATGGATTGAAGCTCAATGTCAAGAAAATGTAGATTCTTTCCACTGGGCTGATTGGCAGCATCGTGATAAATGATGAAGAGATTGAGATTGTTAACAGCTTTAGTTTGCTTCACTCTACAGTCAACACTCTTGGTACCAGCAGCCAGGAAATTAAAAGATGAATTGCACTGGGAAAGTCTACTGTCAGAGACCTTTCCAAGGTACTGAGAAGCAACTATGTCAGTCTGGAGACTAAGTGCACCTGATACAGGCCATGGTCTTTGCCATTACTTGCTATGCATCAGAGAGCTGGACAATGACTAGGCATGATGGAAGAAGAGTTGATGCCTTTGAGCTTTCATGCTGGAGAAGAATATTGAATATACCATGGACTGCTAGGAGAACAAACAAGTTTGTTCTGGAGAGGGTGAAGCCAGGCAGTTCCTTGGAAGCATGGATTCTGAAGCTCCATCTGATATACTTTGGACATGTTACAAGGTGAGATCAGTCCTTGGAGAGTGATGTCATCCTTGGGAAGGTGGAGAGACAGTGCAGGAGAGGAAGACCCTTGCTGAGATGGATTGATTTCATCACTGGGGTAATGGGGATAGGCGTGTCAGAGACAATAATGTTGGCAAGAGATAGAACAGGGTTTAGGGCTGTTGTACATAGGGTTGCTATGAGTCGCAAGGGACTTGATGGCACATAACAACAACAATTATCACTTGCATCAGTAAAGTCTGTGGTCGGGAACTTCTCTAGAGTTCTGAAGAGCAATGATTTCAGTCTAGAGACTAAGGTATGCCTGATGGAGACCATGGTCTTCACAATTACTTGCTATGCATCAGAGAGCTGGACAATGGCCAAAGATGACAGAAGAAGAATTCATGTTTTTGAGTTGTGTTGGAGAAGAGTGTTGAACATACGACAGATTGCCAAGAGAACAAACACGTCTGTCATGGAGATGGTGAAACCAAGCTGTTCTTGGGAGGCAAGACTTTGGAGCTCCATCTGACATAGGATGGGCATGTCACCAGGAGGGATCAATCAAAGGAGAAGAACACCATGCTTGGAAGGGTGGAGGAACTTACCAGTGGTTAGGTTAATGGGGAATGGTGTAGTCGAGGCAGTGGGATTGGCTCAGGATAGTGCAGGGTTCAGAGCAATTGTGCTTAAGGGTGCTATGAGTTGGAGTCGACTGGACAGCACGTAACAACAATTACCATTTACTCAGGGGGTGTAGTGTGTGGGAATTTGTGCCATTAATCCAATGGCATCTACTCTATCAAAGTTCAATTCTGCAAGCGTCCCCATGGGAGAAATTTAGACAATCTTTTCCTGTGTGATTTACAGCTTTAGAAATTTTCTGGAGAGTCAACTAAGATCTGGTTCCAACTTTAGAGCAATGATTTTCTTTTTAAAAATAAATATATGAAATTAGAACTTAAAATATTTTTAAAAGTCCTTTGTACTCATTTGACTCTCCAAGAGAGGGAAAAAGAAGGGGGGGACACACTACAAAAATAAAGAAAATGAAAATGTAAACAGTTCACCTTTTTAATATGTATTTTTTTAAAAAAGACCACATTTTAGCTACACTTTTCCCCCAAAAGCTATTTTGTTATCCCAACATTAAGTACTTGATATCTTTTCAGATGGGCTTGTTTAGATTAGTGAATAGAAAGTTTCATCTTAAGCACCTAGAAAGTGGAAATCATATGCGTTATACATAACGGCTGAGTGGATTTTGTGTGGCACATAGTAAGCTTGCAAAATGTCCAGAGTCAATTAGTCACTGCATAGGGAAGCTATGCAGTAACTATCTCAATAGTTGATATTAGGCCTTTATGAGATCATAATGAAATTTGCATATAGTAAGTACAGTTTATATTAAGACATAATAGATCCAGCTTGTTCAGCATATCATTTCCTACTGAAAATTTGTGTATCATCATTTCTTTGTCTTTACTTTGTCCTGTCATGTGAAATGAAAGTTAAAGAAAAGTTATGTATTTTTTGCAAAATGACGTATCTGCCCTCTATTGCCTGGGGATGTCAAAAGGTTTTATTGGGCAATAGCTGATGCTGGGGCCTAATTGGTGGCTCTAAGGTCAGTGACTGGCTAATATATTTCTTCTAATTTTTTCCAGAGTAATATTTTGAAGGTTTTTGTTTGTTTGTGGTTTTTTGGTGTTTCCCCCCCCCCATTTCTTGGCCCCCATAGCATAGTCAGCCACATAGAGAACCCTGGCTACATTCTTGTCAAATCTTAGTTGCATTTTCGACATTATCTAAATTGCTATCTTCTCACATTTTTCTCTTTAACTTTGGCTTTTGTACATTTTGCTTTTCCTTCTTGCCTTCACTCTGGTTAAGCAACACACCTAGTCATCTAATAAAGTATGCCAGGGAGAAGGCAGAGAGGGGAATTAGCGATTGTAAAAGTCTAAGTATTAAGCAGTGCAGGTTCTCAGTCATGGTGACTTAAGAGATCTGTGTAGATAAGGACATTGAAAGACAAAGGCCTCTGCTCCCCCTGTAGCCACAGACCTGGCAGGAATCCCTCAGTATCCGTGGGAATCTCAGAGGCTGTAGAAGAGTGTCTGCAACCAACACTTCTCTCCACATAGGCCCCATGCCTGCTGACAAGTCCCTTGAACAGATTGTGCAGGCGTGATGCCAGGGCATTGCCTCTCAATTCCTGTTCCTGCAGTTCCCCTGCTTCCTGCGGGAATGTGAAGTGGACACATTCTTGCTCCCAAGCCCAAATGTCCAGCACCAAGACACTGGGAAGCCTTCCACCATTTACAACTGTGTGGCCAACCTGATCAAGCATGAGGCCCCTGAAGAAGCCTGAGAACCTCCTCAAGCAAGCCCAAGTAAGCAGGTCCCTGAGCAAGAAAGCCAGAGGCCCCCCATACACCCCAGCAAGCCCTAGTCCCCCCACAACCCAGAAAGCCTGTGACCTCCACACCCCAGCAAGCCTGAGCTCTGGAGCAAGCCCAAACCGCACAGTTTCACCTGGTTTAGGACCATTCACGTGGAACATTAAACAGCAAGATGTTGGGATTTCACCTCACAAACTCCTTTTACATTTACACTCATGCTGATTCTGGTGCATCCATACTGTTTCTTACCAATCTTATCTTTCCTAAAATCACTAATTAGTAATAGAATTTTCAGATTTTTAAGAAAATGTAATGTCGTTTTGCTTCTTAAATAATAATGTAATGCTTGGAGATGTAATGAACTGTATTGTTTTCTCAAATCACAACATAGATATGCAAATAGAACCAGACAACAATAGATATACTAGGGTCACCTAATACTCTTCCCTGAACTCCCATTTGCCAATCTCCAGCCCTGGTGATCCAGGAAGATGGCCTTGTCCTGCTCACAGGAGCTGCCAGGACTTGGGTTCAGCAGCCAGAGGGTGGACTGTGCTAATGGAAGGAAGAGGCATTGAAGGTGAATATCATAGTCTTTCTACAAAGGCCATAAAGAACAGCCAGAGGAGACCCATGGATTCCAGATATCTGTACTCTAAGTTAACCTGATACAATAGCAGGACTCCAACTATAGAACCAGTGTTTGCTGAAGGACATTTTAATTTTCCCTTTTTTTGATGTGGCTTGGGTGAAAATTTACAGAGCATATTAATTTCTCATTCAACTGTTTTGCATATTTGGTCTCAGGATATTATTTAGAATCCTCCCAATGTGATCTGATCTGATCTAATCTAATCTAATCTAATCTAATCTAATCTAATGACTTGTCTCCCTTCTTTCCAGAATTTCTGTTATTTGTTCTTTCCTGTCATTGAGCAAGTGCTACCCTTTTGATTGGTTACGGTTGATTGCTCTGGAGGTGTTATTACTAACTTTATAGGCCAATTGTTTATTTGGCTAGGGAGCCCTGGCAGCCTAGTGGTAAGGAATTTCACTACCAATCCAAAGACATATGGTTTAAATCCACCAGATACTCCACAGGTCAAAGATGGGCAATGAGTCAGTTATGACTTGACAGTACACAACACCAGCAACACAGTTATCTGGCTTGGGAACTCTGTTAGCTTAATCTGCAGAGAGCAGCACTGTTAATTCAAATGTTGTGTCTATTTGTTGGTTAGGATCTATCAGTGATGTGGACAAAGAAAGATGGGCAAATTCTTCACAGTGTGATTTAAAGCTTCAGAAAGCCAATGCAGGGTCTCCTGTGAGTTCATTCTGACTCAATGACAACGGTCTCTATTATTGCCTGAAAGATGGTCCTTTCCACATTAATGAATGGGACCTTCTAAATATTAAATCCCTGTACACATCAAAATCTTTTTCCAACACGGTGAAAAGAAAACATGGCAAACATTTGGTAATACCATCTCAGACAAGAGTCTCATAAGGAAAGTTTACAGAATACTTCTGGGCCTCCACGAGAAAAAGACTAATATAACACGATTAATTACATAATGTGCAAAAGACATGGAAACAATTTTCACAGAGGAAGATATTCAAATGGGAACGGATACTTGAAAAAATGTGCCAAATCACTGGCAATAAAAGAGATTCAGATCAAAACCACAATGAGATACCATCTGACTCCAGTAACAGTGGCAAAGTTTAGCAGGGCAGCAGGTAACAAATGTTGGAGAGGATGTGGTGAGATAGGAACTCTTATACATTGTTGGTAGGATTGTAAAATGGCACAACCACTCTGGAACGCAGTTTGGCGCTTCCTCAAAAGGCTGCACATAGAAATTCCATATGGCCCAGCTATTCCATTGCTTAGTTGTTCTAAGCCTGAAAGGTGTCTACAGGTCACAGTATAGAGTTTTCCATAATCTTTATTAGACTAGTACATCTGGTCTTTTAGAATTGTGATTTTAGTGAAACTTTTATAAGCAAATTGGATTTTCATTCATCCATTTATGCATATACTGTTTCTAATATTAACTGCAACACTCACAATGAAATGATACTTTTCTCCTGCCCTCCATGTAAGTTTCAATTCTGTTGATAAAAATCTACCCTACTCCTTCTTGATATTTCTACCCTTATTCTTTACTGAAGCTAACGAAAGATTACAGCGTTCATTATGGATTACATCTCAGATTCAAGAAAATAAAAAATCCTCAACCCTCAACCAATAGGCAACATCATGATGTTGTTGTTGTTGATAGGTGCCATCAACTTGAGTATGACCCATAGCAACCCTATAAAAAACAGATCTGGGCCCAGTCTTATCCTTGCCATCCTCACACTTTCCTAACACACTAGAGACCATTGTGGCAGTCACTGTGTTACGAATCCACCTGGTTTATGATCTTCCTCTCCTTCACAGACTCCCTGCCTTTCCGAGCACCATGTTCCTCTCCAAGTGACTTTCTGGTATTGTTGGCCACCTTATAGTTCTGCCTATTGTTTTACTCCAAATTATCTGGTCTGTATAAGGATTTTTAATTGTTTTCCTCTTTATTTTTTCTTATATTGATTTGCATACAAAATTTTTATACATTGTATATCATTCAGGTATATTGAGTTTCACATATTTCTACATTCACTTTGTATTATGCTGAATGAACTAACTCATTCTCACAAGGACAAATACTGCATAAAATCATTATTGTAAAAATAGAAGAATAATAAAATGCGGGTTGAAGTTGAAAAGGGGGAAGGAAGGAGGGCAGTGAGTGAGGAGGGGAGGAAAGTACAGGGATATTCACGTTTGGTTAGTGGAGGGGATGATGAAGAAATTAAGAAATATCCAATGAGGACCTCAAAATATTTTTAGTTTTGTTCTGTTTTCCTCCAATTCTGTCTAAAATCTCCTACTGTGATCCAGTTGAGTAGTTGGTAGTGATTTTCAGGAATCATCGAGTTCTTCTGATTTCAGCATAAGTCTAAGGACAATCCTGCCCCTTCTGCCCATTGAACACTTCTATATAGGCCCCCGCAAGGTTCCATAAAGGATTGCTTCTAGCAGTTCACTGGTCTCGAGCCATCACTACTGAAGGAGCCTTGTCAAGAACAGCAGGTTTGGTACCTGGTCATGGGATTCTGGAGTCTCTGGCACCTTCAAACCCAGCGCATACATACATACATACACATACATACATACATATATTCTACATACACAAATATACTACATACAATTATCACCCCAAAGGCCATTCTTTATCCCTTTGAAGTGGTTTGACTCTTTTATTCACCCAAAGCTCCTGGAAGAGGCAGTCCCTGTGGTGGATATGAATTGTATCTTTGCCTTTGTTCTTCCTCAGTCTTCCAATGAAAGTAAAGATTCATTCATATACAAAGACTCACTGAATGTCTGAAACACGAAGTGTGTCTTGAGATGCTCAAAAACAAAGACAACTCAAAGATAGTATTTTTCTTTTTCTTCTTCCTCAAAGGAGTTAGGATTCATGGCAATTACTTAACATTTTAAAGAACTTTACTACATGGACTGCTAGGAAAACAAACAGATTTGTCCTGGAAAGGGTTAAACTGGGTGGCTCCTTGGAGGCAAGGATTCTGAGGCTCCGTCTAACATATTTTGGACATGTTGTGAGGAGAGACCGGTCCTTAGAGAGGGACATCATGCTTGGGAGGGTGGAGGGACAGCGCAGGAGAGGAAGGCCCTCTATGAGGTGAATTGATTCAGTGACTGGGATAATTGGGATGGGAGTGTCAGAGACAGTGCGATTGGCACAGGACAGAGCAGAGTTTAGGGCTGTTGTACAAAGAGTCGCTATGAGTTGCAGGCGACTCGACGGCACATAACAACAACAACAACAACAACACTATATATGTTTTCCTTTTCCTCAAAGTCCAGTAGGAATATTGACTCTGAGAACTGTTATAGAAGAAATTACAGATGCAAGTTTTGGGGGAGGTGATCAGCTACATATATTTGTGTTTGTAACAGGAGTTGAGTTGTCCAATTTGTCTCTGCCACTTTACTCTGGACTTCCTTTACTTTAACCGTATTTGACCTTTATGTATACTGGCTAAGTTGCTATTGTTTTTATGTAATGTTAATTCAGAACTCTGCTGACCTATCAGCAGAGTCTCTAAAGCTGTAAATCACACAGGAGGCGATTGTCCAACTTTCTTCGGTAGAGTAGCTGGTGGATTTTTATTGTGTGCCTTTGGGTTGACAGTGCAATTCTTTACCAGTAGGCCACCAGAGCTCCCTTCTATACATCTATGGACTGCAAACTCAAAGTTGTATCAATCATGACTGAATAATTTCAAAGAAAACACACACACACACACACACACACACACACACGTGTATGTTCTATGTATATTTTCTATTTTTGTGAATTACAGATATGAAAAATCGAGAAATAAAAAATTGAGCTCTGTTTCAGTCTCTCCTCAACCCCAATGTCAGTCCCATTTTACAACTGTGGCACACTAATCAGTGTTTCTCTTTTTGTGACTGAGACATTCACTCAGAATAATGTCCTCCAGAGTCACCCATTTTAAAGAATATTTTATGAGTTCCTTGTTTTTCAATGCAGCATAGTATTCCACTGTGTGAATATAACACAACTTCTCTATCCATTTGTTTGTTGATGGGCAGATGGGATAAATTATGTATACAGCATTGAAATAGATGAGAGAGAGAATTGTTTAAAGGGATATATGATTAGGTATTATTTTCATGACAGGAGTCCAGAATGAAGGCTGCATAGTGGAGTGGACTTGGAGGGAGGGATTGTATAACACTGAAAGAATTTTTCTTCTACTTTTCAAAGTGAAGAATGGACTGGGGGGTGTGGTTGGCCAGGAGAAAAGTGCAACAGTGAATGAATGGAAATCCAAAGTCTCTGTAAACTGTTATTAAAATTAATAAAAGAAAAAAAAAATTGAGATCTGAAAAGCTTTAAAACTTTTTAAAAAAAGTGGAGCAGTCAGTGGAACTTGGTTTCTGGCCATACTGCAGACCAGTGAAGACAATAGACCTTAGGAGAAAAGAGCCTCACACAGGTGAGAATTCCTACCAAGCTGAAGAAGAATGGAGAGGACAAATGAGGATTCTGGGAACTGCCCCCACCCACCCGCAGAGAGAATATATCAGGCAAGGGATCCTAGCCACCAGCCATGCCACAGACCACTGAAGGCAATAATAGACCTTGAGGAGAGGCAAGATTCCCAAAAGGCTGTGCTGTAGACCAGTAAAAGACTGTAGGAAAAGTGAGTGTTTTCACTGAACAGAACCAGAAAGCACTTCTTGTTGAGTAAGCTACTCTACTCACCTCTTTCACTGCATCCTAAATCTCCAATTAATCAATAGTGTCATAAGATAAAGAACTGTCAACAACCTATGCAGACACAATGGAAATGGGCTAACACATACCAGGAAGATCTTCATATAATGTCAAGAAAGCAGCAAGCCATTTCAAATATTGTGGGAAAACAAAACAAGTCTTCTCCTTAAAAGAAAATAATATTGCAGACACTATGAACACCCCAGAGATAGGGAGGCAGAAGGAATACATTGACATGGAGAAATAATGGAAGAAATAAATGGAATAATAATAATAATAATAAAGAGGTATAATGATTTAAAAAAAAACAGTCATAGTACAGCTAATACATTATTAGAAAAAACAGAAATGCATGTAATTGCAACCAAGAATATTAAGACCAAAATATTAGAAGTTTCAAACAGGGTGGAGGAAAAAAAGCAGACGAGAAGAGATTGAACAGAGACTCAGTGAGCTGGAAGAAAGGATCTCAATGAGAATATACTAACAACAACAACAAAAAAAGCGGAGAGGCAAAAGAAATAAAACTAAGAAAATATTAGAACCATGTGGGTTAACATCAAGCACAAGCCAAAAAAAGTGCGCATGCGCGCGCGCACACACACACACACACACACACACACACACACACACCGTGATCGTGTGATTTTTTGGGCTTGTGTTTGTGGTACAGTATATTGCTCTTTCCCCCAGGATTGAGGCCCTGGAGGCTGGACCTAGGGCTGAAGGCAGGAGCTTAAATCCTGAGGGGAGAGGGGAGGAGAGGACGGCAATGTTGTTCCTGGTTCTTCAGACTAGTAGTTGGAAAATAAGGAGTTGGTGACAGGAATGAAGCTGGAGATCATCCAATGAGAAAAGCGTTGTTTTATTGATGTTACCCATTGCAACTGAGGAGGACCTAAAATGCTTGTTGCAGAAGGTCCAGGACTGCAGCTTCCAATATGGATTGAAGCTCGATATTAAAAAAACCAACCAAACAAAGATTTTCACCACTGGGACAATTGGCAGCATTATGATAGATGGTGAAGAGATCAAGATTCTTAACAGCTTTAGTTTGCTTGGCTCCACAATCAACACTCTTGGTACCAGCAGCCAGGAAATCAAAAGATGAATTGTATTGGAAAAGTCTGCTGTCAGGGATCTCTCCATAGTACTGAAGAGCAATGATATCAGACTGGAGACTAAGGTGTGCCAGATCCAGGCCATCGTCTTTGCAATTGTTTGCTATGCATCATAGAAAAGGACAGTGACTAGGGATGATAGAGAATTGATACCTTTGAGCTGGGGTGTTGGAGAAGAGTGTTGAATATACCATGGACTGCCAATAGAACAAACAGGTTCATCCTACAGAGGGTGAAACCAAGCTGTTCCTTGGACACAAGGATTATGAGGCTTTGTCTGACTTACATTGGGCATGTTGCAAGGAGGAACTGATCCTTGGAAAGGGAAATCATGCTTAGAAGGGTGGAGGGACAGAGCAAGAGAGGAAGACCTTCTATGAGATGGATTGACTCAGTGACAGGGTAATGAAAGTATTGTCAGAGACAATAATGTTGGCACAGTATAGAGCAGGATTCAGGACTATTGTACATGGGTCGCTATGAGTTGCAAATGACTCAATAGCACATAACAACAACAACCCACTTCAAATACCTTTTGCATTTTTTAAAAAAACATAGACAGCGATGACATACATGGTCCTTTCTAAATTAATTACACAAGATTCTTCAAATTGCCAGTATCTGTAGAAAGCATTGATGAAGAAGCTCAATATCAGCAGTCTAAAGGGGCTGATTGTGGAACAGATCAACAATTACTCACACACAAGTTCACCGAAGGTGAAGAAAGTTAATGCAGGCCCATGAAAACCTTGACCTTGAGCATATCCCAGTTGAATTTAAAGAACATCTCAATAATAGATTTGATGCATTAAACACCAAACTAATATGACATCAAGGACTAATAGGACATCATATACGAAGAAAGCAAAAAAGATCACTTCAAAGACAGGGGAGAAAGAAAAGACTAAAATGAATATAAGCAGAGACTGAAACTTGCACTAGAAGAGAGCCGAAAACAAAGGGAAGAAATGCTGAAGTAAGAGTTGAACAGAAATTTCAAAGGGCAGCTCAAGAAGACAAAGCAAAGCATAATAAAATATGCAAAGAGCTGGAGTGAGAAAAATAAAAGGGAAAAATTTAGTATTTCTCAAGCTGAGAAAAACTGAATAACAAATTCAAGCTTTGAGTTTCAATACTGTAGGATTCTATGGGCAAAATCTTGAATGATGTAGAAAACATCAGAAGCAGCTGGAAGGGATACGCAGAGTCACTGTACAAAAAGAATTGGTTAACAGTGAATCATCATAGAGGGTGGCATATTATTAAGAACCAATGTTAATACAGGGATATAAGTAGCTGTACTAAAAGCATTGACCAGAAATTAAGGGAATACCAACTGTTATGTTTCAACTAACAAATTCAGCCTTGGATGTACTCATCAGTCTATGCCAAGAAATTGAAAGATAACTACTCGGCCAACTGACTGAAAGAGAAACATATTTGTTCTCATTCCCCAAAACAGTGACTCACCAAGATGTTACCAAACAATATTAACAATATTATGTGCAAGTAAAAATCACTAAACAGAATTGCTAGAAATTCAAGCTGGATTTAGAAGTGGCCATAGAATAAGGAATTTCATTGCTGATGTCAGATGGATTTTGGCTGAAAGCAGAGACGGCAAGAAAGACATTTTCTTGTGTGTGTGTGT
>NW_006399885.1:4555080-4564358 GCF_000299155.1 Elephantulus edwardii | reverse complement strand
GATAAAAATAATGCCCTAAAATATAATACTTTTAGACTATTCTCTCTCCCATAGATTTCAATGCCGTAAACATATTTCATCCAGTTTTTCTCAGTCTTACCCCCACCCCAATGCCAGCCTCATTCTACAACAGTGTTTCTCCAAAGCACAATTAAGTGTTCTGGAATTCCCACTCTTCTGAATATTATTTATAATTCGTTATGATCCACAAGGTCAAATTCCTCTGTATAGCCTATAAAACGTGTTTAAATCAGAAATGGAGTGATCACTGTTGTATACTTTCTCCATACCTATTCAATTTTTATGCCTGGCAAATAATTTTCAAATGATAGACTGAAAAATAATGTGCCATCAGAATTGGAAGAAGAACTAGTAATAACCTGCATTAAACAGGTAGAAAATTAAGAATACTTGAAAAACCTGTCGCAGAAGATCAAAGACCACAGCCTTCAATATATGTCACTATATATATCTCAGTATCAAACCACAATGAGATGCCATCTCACTCAAGTAGCACTGGCAAAGTTTAGCAGGAGAGCAAAGTAATACAGGAAGACTTATACAATGTTGGTGGGATTGTAAAATGGTACAACTACTCTGGAAGGCAGTTTGTACTTCCTCTAAAAGATGAACATAAAAATTCCATAATACCAAGCTATTCCACTGCTTGGAATATATCCAGAGAATATCAGAATTGAGGCACTGAGACTTATACACCCATGTTCAGAGGAGTGTTATTCACCATCACAAGCACATGGAAACAGTCCACATGTCCAATCACAATTGGATAACTTGAGAAATCATGAAACATTTACACAATGGAATACCACGCAGCCTGCAGGAGCAATGATTTTGTAAATTACTACCTAACTTGGGAGGGACTGGAGAGCATTGTGCTGAGTGAGCTATTCAGTTTCATAAGGTCAAATACTGTATTAAACCACCCAAGGAGGTGGGAGATGGAAGCAGAGGGGTAAGGATGGGTGGGGAGGGGAGGTTAATCATAGGGTCATACAATTTGATGGAGGTGCGTGTGAAGGAAGTAGGAAAGATCCAGTGTGGAGGGAAAAAATTTATTAGAACTTTGCAAATAAACCAGTATTAAAAAACAAACATACCACAAAACACAAAAAACAAAACAAGACCTTTAGAACTGGACCAATAGGCAACATCACGATAGATGGAGAAAAGATTGAAGTTGTTAACTGCTTGATTTTACTTGGATCCATGATCAACACCCATGATGGTAGCAGTTAAGAAATAATAATAAAAATAATATTATACTGGGAAAATCTACTAGCAAGGACCTTTCTAAAGTGCTAAAGGACAATGATATGTTTAAAGATTAAGGCATGCCTCATTCAAATCATGGTATTTTCAATTGCTTCCTATGTATTTGAATTTTGAACAATGAATAAGGAAAAAATAAGAATTGAGGCCTTTGAATAGTTTTGTTGGAGAGGAGTACTGAAAGTTCAATATACTGTTTAAAGAAGAAACAAATCTATCTTGGAGGAAAAGCAACCAGGTTGCTCCTTAGAGTCAATGATGGTAAAACTCTATCTGATATATTCAGGACATGCTGGAGAGGCAGAGGTTCAGAGAAAGAGAGAAAGGCCATCAATAAGACTGCTTGACAGATTGAACGTAACAATGCCCTAAAATATGGCGAAGTTTGTGAGTATGGCACAGGATAAGGCAAGATTTATTTCTTTTGTTCACAGATTCATTTTAAGTTTTAGGTTGACTGGATGGTACATAACGACAACACTTTCTCACCAGAAGGTGTGGCTGTTTCTGAAAACTTTTCTGTGTCTTCTTTTGATTAGTGTTTATCTTAAATCTCTTAATTAATCACAGTGTGATTTTGAGAAAGTTGTGAATTACATCTCTTAAGAAAGCTTTGTTCCCTGGAACTATTAACAATGAGAATTTCATAAAACAATGAAACATTATAGATACATGAATATAATTAAATCAATCACTGGGCAAATTTAGGGGTTAAGATATATGTGATCTGTGTAATTATTAAGTATTAATTTGTTACAAAATTATTCTCTTTTCTGGAAATGGATTCAAGAAAGAAAATTATTTTTTGTGTGTGTTTGGGATTATAAAGATTTATTTACTATTTTACTGAAAAAAACCCAATCAAATAGTATGAAAGATGAAGAAGAAACTAGGCAATCAAGTAAAATCATGTCATTGAAACTATTTAAAAAAGAATTTTTTATTATGATTTCAACAAGTTTACAGAAAAGTTTGATTTTTTTATTCATTCATTGTTGTACATTTTCCTCTCTATACCCCCAGTTCTCTTTTCTTTATTTCTTTATATATATTAGTATGCTCGAAAAATTCATATACATTGTGTTTCACACTCTATTCTTCATTCATATTGTGTTTCATACAATCATTCCTGTGCATTATGATATATAAAATCAATCACCACTAGCCCTTACCCACCATTACCCAATCTTTTCAGGTCCTTGCTGGATCCTTCCCATTTCCTTTGCCCCCTCCCTCCTCCCACCAAACAGTGCAACTTTGTGATTTTTCCTGCTACCCATCCTCATCCCTCTGCTCCCACCCCTTCCCCTCTTGTATCCCCATACACGTTTTACTAGTCCTCTTTCTGTTTTTACATCATGGTATTATGCAGTATTTGTCCTTATGAGACTGAGCTAGTTCACTCAGCATAATGTTCTCCAGTCTCTCTCAAGTTATGCAGTATTTTTCAAAATCATTCCTCAATACTTTTTGTATGTACTGGTGAAAGCATTGAATATATGATGAATTGCCAAAAGAACAAAGAAATCTATACTGGAAGAAATGCAGCCAGAGAGCTCTTTTGAAGCAAAGATTGTGTGACTTCATTTCACTAACACTGGGCATGGAAACAAGAGCAGTCAATTCCAGGAAAATGGCATTATTCTTGCAAAAGGAGACAGAGAAAAAGAGGAAGGCATACAATGAGATAGACGGGTGTGTGACTAGATCTATAGAAATGAGCATAACTTTGATTATGAAGATGGAGCAGGATGAGGAGAAAATAATGTTGTTGTGCCTAAGGTTGCTTTATATTGGACCTAGTATAAAGTACCAAACAACAACATTACTGATTTTACTTTGGCCAGTGGAGGATTGAATTCTAGGTATATTTTGAAACCTATTGTTTTCCTCTGTAATTTTGCCCTCTATGTGTAATGTTGGAAGCAGAAGTGGTATCCACTTCCTAAATAACATGCCTATGAACTTTTTTCATAACTATGAACTTTAATAAATGTCGACAGTTGTAGAGGGGCTTCAGACCTTTTGTTCACAGGGTCGTTATGAGTCGTGCTTGATTGTTGTTGTTATGTGCCGTCGAGTCGTTTGCGACTCATATTGTCAGCCCTAAACTCTGCTCTGTCCTGTGCCAATAACACTGTCTCTGACACACCCATCCCGATTACCTTAGTAACTTAATCAATCCACCTCATAGAGGGCCTTCCCCTCCTGCGCCTCCACCCTACCAAGCATGATGTCCCTCTTCAAGGACCGGTCCCTCATTACAACTTGTCCCAAGTATGTCAGACAAAGCCTCAGAACCCTTGCCTCCAAGAAGCCGCCTGGTTTAACCCTCTCCAGGATGAATCTGTTTATTTTCTCAGCAGTCCACGGTACCCTCAATACTCTTCTCCAGCACCACAGCTCAAAGGCATAAATTCTCCTTCTATCCTCCTTAGTCATTGTCCAACTCTCTGATGCATAACAAGTGATTGCAAAAACCATGGCCTGTACCAGACGGACCTTAGTCTCCAGAGAGACACCATTGCTCTTCAGTACTTTGGAGAGGTCTCTAACAGCAGATTTTCCCATCACAATATATCTTTTAATATCCTGGCCACTGGTGCCAAGAATGTTGACTGTAGAGCCAACCAAACTAAAACTGTGAACAATCTCAATCTTTTCACCATCCATCCTGATGCTGCCAATTGGTCCAGTGGTGAGAAACTTTTGTCTTCTTGACATTGAGCGTTAATCCATATTGAAGGCTGCAGTCATTGACTCTCTGCAGCAAGCACTTCAGGTCCTCCTCAGTTTCAGGAAGCAGGGTTGTGTCATCTGCATAATGCAGATTGCTGATAGATCTTCCACCAATCCTGATGCCACATTTCTCCTCATAGAGCCCAGTCTCCCAGATAATCTGTTCTGCATACAGGTTGAAAAGGTAGAGAGACAGGAAATATTCCTGGTGTACGCCTTTCCCAATTTTGAACCATGCAGTGTTTCCTAGCTCCGTTCTGACGACTGCCTCTTGTTCCAAGTATAGGTTTCTCATTGGCAGGATCAAATGTTCTGGGATTCCCATTCTTCTCAGAGTCAGCCACAGTTTGTCATGATGCACACAGTAAGTCTCATTTTATGTCACTCTGTTGTTTTATGTTCTGTATTATTCGTTAATTTTCAGGAATGAAAATTGTATATCCCATTAAAAATATTTCTTGGGCATATCAGAGATCATGAAGATGGTGCAGGACAGGACAGGACAGGGTTCAGATCTCTGTCAGGGGATCATTATTAATGTTCCCTAATAACAACAAATATTTAGGGAATATGATGAAATCTTATAAGGTCAAAATTGTATACATCTGCTCTTCACTACATTAAAAGATAATTATTTAATGAATTTTTTTATGTTCATGGTCAGCTTAGTTCAAACTACATTATGACCAGATTGATAATTTCTGAGCTTTGTAATACCAAGTTGAGTTTTATTTTCATTTTACTGTCAAAAATATGCTCTCCATTTTGTTGCTTTAAAATTTTTTTAGTTAATGTTATGGTATGAAGTAGGCAGTTCTCAAGTATCTATTATACTGCTTCTCCCCTCCATTCTGTTAATATTCCATTTGATATTGTTGTTATTTTGTGCCATACAGTCAGAATCAATTCATAACTGACCATCTAGCATGTTTTACTAGCCTGTAAAGTAATTGCACAGGAGGAGATTACCCACCAAGAGCAGTAACATAATGCTACCTGGAAAGAATTATCGATTTTGTCAGAAGTCAAATAAATATGATAGTTCCAACCTCTTTAAAACATTATTTGTTTTCTAAAATTGAGTACTTTCACAACCAGGGAATTGTGAGCTTCAGTCAACCAGAGCATGGGTCTTTTGCCTACTCTTGGTAATGAGCCACTAATACAACCCTTAAAATTCACCACTGATTGCAAAACTTGAAAATAAAGTTAGGACATCCAAAGCAATTACAGAGTGGCTAGGTCCTAGAAAACCTTAGACTCATCATATCTGGGTAATCATTGGTTTTCATTTTGAAAACTCTGCATTTATAAGAGCTAAAGGGTTAACACAATAACAGAGAGTCACCTCAAGGAGTGGGAGTAACGAGTAGTCTCCAGCTCATTGCCTTTAATTCTCAAACCAAGGCTCTGACCACCAAACCGCACTACCATCCCCTCTAATTACTCTTTTAGGTAATAGGTGTAAAAATATGTTTTTGAGGTAATGAGATACAATTAGAGGTTAGATGATTGGACAGTTTTTTTCATCTATTCACCTTGGCTACTAAAACTAAAAATCCACAATGAATAAATGAGGCTAAATGATTGCTTAGCAAAATAAGAAAAGTTAATGGACTTCTAAATAAATTCACACCACAAAACCAGAGGCATTTAGGAATTTCTCTGAGTCTCTGAAAGCAGGAAGTCTTCTAATACTTTCTGGAAAATGATACAATTAAAAATGTGATGAGTGCTTTTCATACAAAGGAAACTGTAAAAAAAAAAAAGAAAAGAAAAAAGTCTTCATGGTTTTATTATGAGGAAAGACATTTTTGGTATTTTACGCTTTAAAACCTATATGTGAAATAATGGATTTCTAAGATTTTTGTTTTCTTTGCAATAGTTTCAGCAATTACTATCAAGATTGTTATTGTTCTTGTTAATTGCCCTCGCATCGCAGGCAGGCGACTCATAGGGACCCTATGAAAGAAAGTCCTTGACACTTGGGTGTCTTTCATCCTCTCTCCAGATTCATAGAGTTTCCAGAGGGAAGCTATTTCAGAAGTGTATGCCACTCCTGCTTCCAAGCTTGTTTTAATCAGGGAGCTCCACCCAACACTGTTTGCTGTAGTTAACCAACCATTAACAAAACTATCAAGATCACATGTTTGTTTGTGGTGTTGTTTTTTTTTTTTTTTAAAAAAAACTTGGAAAAGCGTTCTGGGTTTCTTTCCCCCTCTCCAGTTGGAAACTTGGACTTTCTGGGGTGTAATTGTGACTGAAAATCTAGCGTGTTATCGATAGTCTTCAATTTTTGTTATTGCTGTTGTTATATCCCAATGAATCTGAAGCAAGTATAGATCACATGGGAGGAGGTTGCCAATCTTTCTCCTGTACAGTAGCTGGCAGGCTAGAATCATTGGCCATTGAGTTGTCAGTGCGACTCCTTACGCACTAGGCCACCAAAGTTCTCATCAGAAAGCTAGAAATAGATTTAGATCTTAAATATAAACAAAATGAGGTTATTAATTTTTATCATGTCTACTTCATGAGGATTATTATATGAGAATAAAACACTTAAGACTTTTGAGGATTATAAAGTTCTTAGTTCTGTTAATCTCTTACATTTGAACAAAAAATATTTAAGCAAGAGAAAATCCCGTTGAATCTTTTGAAGCTGGAGACAAAATATCCTGGATCCAGCTAATTGACAAGCTTTTTTTATCCCACTAGAGGGTGGTCTGGTCTTCTCCAAATTAGAAATAAAACTATATAGATGGTGCATGATCATTTTGATCGTAGAACACATTGCTAAACTTCACCTTATGTTGTTCTGATCCAGTTCTTTGACGATCCAGTTTGCTGTTCTAATTTTCCTTTCCCTTCTAAGCTTTATTTTGTTCAGATTTTGTTTTATAAAAATAGAGTTACAGTTGAAAAGTATTATATTTTAGGGCATTATGTTTATCGTAAGAGTACGGAATGACGGTTGCAGAGTGGATTGTATTTGGGGTTGGGGTTGTAGTTGGGGGATGTGAGGGGGAATTGTGTACCAATGAGGGAGTTTTTCTTTTGCTTTTGAAGGAGAGGAGCAAAAGGGGGGGGGGCAGGAAGAAGGGTGCAACAATGAATGAATGGAATTCCAAAATCTCTGTAGATGTTCATGGAAATGAAAAATAAACAAACAAACAAACAAACAAACAAATAAATAGAGTTACAATAAATTTTTAGTAATGCCGATGCAGTTGTAAAATTAGATCTATGAACACTTAATGACTTATAGATTTAATTTTATCCTACATCTTGGTTCCAAGTGAATATGGTACCAAAGCAATTTTTTAGCGGGGAGGAGGCTACCCTTGTAAGAGCAAAACATTACTTATAAAACTCAAAATTATTAATTTGTCAGTGAAATGTAAATTGTTTTTCATTATTCAAGAAGCTAAGTTATAGAATATTTATACTTTTATAATGGTGGTTTTGTTACATTAGAGAAACAAGCAAATTCTAGTAAAAGAAAGAGAACTTGAATTGCTAGGCTAGCACATATCTCACACATACACACACAAAATTGTTCAAAATATAGAAAATAATAATTTTCAGACATGATAAAAAAAAGGATAATACAAATATGTGGTTCTTGAGAAAAGAATAGTGCCAGAACAATTTACAATTGAATCATCTAACTCCCTGGAGGTATTTTTCAGTCTGCAAAGTAAAAAGAAAACAGAAATGGAGTTAGTCATTCACTCTGAGTTGAGAAAACAGATGAAGCTTATTGGGGCCAAGGTAGCTGTAATTCCCTAGGCAAAATACTAAGAAGGAGGATGTTACAAAGACCTGTTGTTGAGATTTTAACTGAGTTCTGATTTATGTATGTATAAGATGGAATAACCCAATGCCTGAGAAAAAAAAAGCTAGAAATGGTAGGGAAGCAAGGAACCTTACTTACTCTAGTGGCTTAATGGTAAACAGTTGCACAGCCAACCCAAAGGTTGTGGTTGTTGTTATGTGCCATCGAGTTGTTTGTGACTCATAGCAACTCTATGTACAATAGCCCTAAGCTCTGCTCTGTCCTGTGCCAATCACACTGTCTCTGATACACCCATCCCGATTACCCCAGTCACTGAATCAATCCACCTCATACAGGGCCTTCCTCTCCTGCCCTATCCCTCCACCCTCCCAAGCATGATGTCCCTCTCCAAGGACTGGTCCCTCCTTACAACATGTTCAAAGTACGTCAGACAAAGCCTCAGAATCCTTGCCTCCAAGGCGTACCTTGGTTTAACCCTCTCCAGGTTGAATCTGTTTGTTTTCTTGGCAGTCCATGGTACATTCAATACTCTTCTCCAGCACCGCAGCTCAAAGGCATCAATTCTGCTTCTATCCTCCTTAGTCATTGTCCAACTCTGACGCATAACAAGTGATTGCAAAGACCATGGCCTGTGGTGCAAATCCAATTGCTTAGCAGGAGAAAGATGGGTAATCTCTTCCCATGAGATTTACTGCCTCTGAAAATTCACTGTCAACTCTGAGTCAGTTCTGACTTGAAAATACACAGCAGTAACAATCACATAAAACTGGTAGGTAGTGCCTTAAACTCAAGATATAATGTTGTTGTTGTTAAGTGTCATCGAGTTGTAGACAATCCATAGTGATCTTATGAAGGAAGACCTGAACAGTTGTATAAATTTCATCATTTCTCCAGGTTCATAGGGTTTCTGGAGGCATGCTATCATGGAAGTGGATGCCACTCCTGTTTCCAAGCTTGTTTTAATCAGGGTGCTCCACCAAAACCCATCCACTCTGGGTAACCATTGTTTCATTTGACACAACAGTGTCACAATGTTAAGCATCACAGCAACCAAAAGATACGTTTCCCTATTAATAGTATTAATATGTTGTATATTATATATTGGAAAAGTCAAGATATAATATACAACATATTATCGTATTAATATGGAAGTAATACAATACCTAAAAGTTCATAATAACTGGAGGAAAGTAAATGCATTTGACTTATAACTGAGAAAATAATTAGTAGAAGGACATCCAGAAAAGATAACAAATGAAAATATAAAACAACATTTATGACTGTTTTCTAAGGTGAGAATACCGAAATGGATTAGAAATGTTGTTGTTGTGTGCAGTCGAGTCGTTTGCCACTAATAGCGACCCTATGCACAACAGCCCTAAACCCTGCTCTATCCTGTGCCAACCGTACTGCCTCTGACACACCCATCCCGATTACCCCAGTCACCGAATCA
>NW_006399885.1:4553918-4554765 GCF_000299155.1 Elephantulus edwardii | reverse complement strand
AGAGAAATAGATGGAGTAAAACCAAAATAGTAAGAAGAAATGTAAAAAAATACTAAACTACAATATTAATCTCAAGATAAGCTGAAAACTTAAAAATGAGTGAAACACTTTATTAGAACATTAGCAGTTTGAATATTGCAGGATTGAGGTCAGCTATCTCTATTTGTCATTTCTAGGAATGTTCCTAATGACTAATTTTTTCCCTACTTATTAGAGATATTTATGATACAGAAACATTGTAAAATGGAGTACAGGAGGAGTAAACACTGAAAAATAGTAGGCAAGAATGTCAGTGACCTGAAAAACAATATTAAACAATCCTGGAGAGGCGAACAGTCTTAGAAAGACTCAGGGAGGCGTAAGAAGATGTAAAGTCTGGGGATCTTTAAAAATCGCTTGTTAAAACATCAATTCTGATGCAGCGTATTTGGAGCTAAGCAAGTTCTTAACAGCAAAGGGGGAGTCAAACCAGGACAAACTGGTTTGAAGCTATGAGAAGAACTGACTATAACAGTTATTAAAAATACATAAAACAACACAAACACAAATCAATACAGAATGATATGTGGTATTCCAGTATTCCTTTCTCTAATCACAGCAAAAAATATACTTCCATTTCTTACTTATCTGCATGGTTAGGTTCCAAAGATGAGGCTGGTATGTCAAAATTGGTATTATGTAAAAACGGAGAATGATCACATCAGGTTATCAAATGGAGTATGATTACTGTCTAATTATATTGTTCCATTAAGTGTAGATCATATCACTGCATAGTTATCAAAACACTAAGACTCTTGGCCCAGCAAAGTTAACACACAAGCTTAATCATCATGTTGTTGTTGTTGTT
>NW_006399885.1:4547225-4551594 GCF_000299155.1 Elephantulus edwardii | reverse complement strand
AATGAAGCACAGATAGATATACTTCTGGTATTCTCTGCTTTCTGCCAAGATCCATCTAACATTAGCTATAATATCTCTAGTACCATGACCTCTTCTGTATCCAGTCTGTACATCTGACAGTTCTCTGTTGAAATATTATTCCACACGTTTTTGGATAATTTTCAGCAGAATCTTGCTTGCATGTGATATCAATGATATTTTTCTATAATTTCCACACTCTGTTGGGTCACCTTTCTTTGGAATGCAAACAAATATCGATCTCTTCCAGTCAGTTGACCAGCTGGCTGTCCTCCAGATTACTTGGCACAACCTAGTGAACACATCCAGGGCAGGGTCTCTTTGTTGCAATAAATCAATTGGTATGCTGTCAACTTCTGGAGCCTTGTTTTTTGCCAATTCCTTCAAAACAACTTGAACTTCCTCCTTCCTCACCATAAGCTCTTGCTCATATGTTATTTCATGAAATTCCTCCGTGTCAGCCAATTCCTTTTGATACAGTGACTCTGTGTACTCCTTTCACCATAGTTACGTAGAAAAAGCTATTGTCTTTTTTACTTCGAATATTGACATTTTTTATGCCAGCTATATACCATTAATGTGCAAAACACTCAGTAAACTTTTTACTTTCATAATTACACAGTATCAGAAGACATGGTAGGTAAGAGAGAAGCATATATACAAAATTTATATTTAGGGTCATGCCCCTGTCAAGTTGTGCCCAGACCCGATGGTTGCCTGCTGCATCACATCCAGCACCTTCTCCACTCCAGTCCCTGCTACAAGGAAGCCTCCACACACAGAATCAAGATGCTCAGCAACAGGGCCAAGGCCAAGACCACCAAGAAGCTGCCACAGAGGGCAGTTTCCAATGTCTGCCATGTTTCCCTGTTCTGTTCTGAGGACTGTTCCTGGTTTGCATGAGTATAATCAAGTATTCTAGGATTCCCAGTTGTTCTTAAGGTTAACCATAATTTGTTGTGATCCACACAGTCAAAAAGAAAAGACTGATAAATCTAAAATGCGTCAGAGAGAAATGAATAAATAACAAAAATAGAAAAGTAAATATTTTAAAAACCTAGAAACTAACAAGCAAAAAAAGAAAAATAATCACTGGCATAAAAAAAAAACCCACCTAAACCACCCTATTTCTTTGAACATGTTAATATTTGATAACCATATATTTTAGTTGATTAAGAAAATGAAAACAATTCTGCAAATTAATAATGAAGGGAAAATTATCACTTCACCTACTGATACTGAAATAATAATATTAAAGTGAACATATTTATGCCAACAATTATAACAATTTAAACTGATAATTTCCTTGCAAGATGCTCAGCGCCAAAGTTCTTTGCAGAAAAAAGAGATAATATGAATAGATTTTTACCTACTAAATAATTTAAATATATAGTTTTAAAAAACCCAGAGCTAACTCTAGATTCACAAACAAGTTAATATAAATATTTAGGAAAGTTTACTTCTTCTACAAAAATGGTTCAAAAGTAAAATGAAGAGGACTTATTGTAACTCTTATGAGATCAGCATTATTTTGATCCCAAAACTAGGCAAAGAAATGGCAAAACCATATTTTTCTTAAATACTGACACTTAAATTTTTAAAGTCAGTTAAATCTGGTAGTGTTCTTAAAAGCTAATGTGAAAAGCAACAACAAAAAATATAATGTAGAGCAATTAACTAGAATTTTATCTTAAAAATAAGTATTCGGTTTAATATCAAAATTTAGACCAAATTAACTTAATCATTTAAAAAAGAAATATCATAATTAACAAATGCCAAGAAATACATGAGAAAAGTCACAAACAACCACGATCATGACTAATGAAAAATAGGAAGCAATTTCCTTTTACTTGGCAAGAAAGGGTATCTAGAGAAATATTCTGCTAATGTCATATTTGGTGTTCATATATGGTAAAGAATAACAATGTCATACATACTCAATAGGAAGAGAATTTTTTGTCTCAAATTCATAAATAAGATATTATTTAGTCACACGTATTGTTGTTATGTGCAGTAGAGCCGCTTGAGATTCATAGCAACCCTATGTACAAGATCCCTATCCTGTGTCAATTTCATTGTCTCTGATACCTACTTCCATTATTCCAATCACTGAATCAATCCATCTCATCCTCTCTTGTGTCGTCCCTTTACCCTTCCAAACATGGTGTCCCTCTCCAAGGACGGGTTCCTTCTTGCAACATGCTCAAAGTATGTCAGACAAAGTTTCAGAATTTTTGCCTCCAAGGATCAACCTGGTTTCACCCTCTCCAGGACAAACCTGTTTGTTCTCCTAGCAGTCCATGGTATATTCAACACTCTTCTCCAGCAGCACAGCTCAAAGGCATCAATTCTTTTTTTTTTTTTATCATCTCTAGTCATTGTCCAGCTCTTTGATACATAGTACACACTTGTGAAGTCTATGGCCTGGATCAGGTGCACCTTAGTCTCCAGCCTGACATCATTGGTCTTCAGTACTCTTGAGAGGTCCCTGACAGCTGACTTTACCAATTTCATTCATCTCTTGATTTCCTGGCTGCTTGTACCAAGAATATTGATTGTGGAGCCAAGCAAACTAAAACTGTTAACAATCTCAGTCTCTTCACCATCCATACTCATTCTGCCAATTGGCCCAGTGGTGAGAATTTTTGTTTTCTTGATATCGAGCTTCAATCCATATTGAAGGCTGTAGGCAGTTTGTTGATGAATCTTCCTCCAATCCTGATGCCACATCCCTCCTCATACAGCTCAGCCTCCCAGATGATCTGTTCATCTGTTCATACAGATTGAAAAGGTATGGAGACATAATACATCCCTGGCAGACACCCTGCCTGAATTTGAACCATGCTTGCTCTGTTTGTCTCCTTGCTCTGTTCTGACGACTGCCTCCTAGTTCAAGTATAAGTTTCACATAAGCACAATTAAATGTTCTGGGATTCCCATTCTTCTCGGAGTCAGCCACAGTTTGTTGTGATCCATACAGTCAAAAAGCCTTTGCATAGTCGATGAAACAGACATTCCTCTGATACTCTCTACTTTCTACGAAGATCCATGTAACATTAGCTATAATGTCCCTAGTAACACAGCCTCTTCTAAACCCAGCCTGCAAATCTGGCAGTTCTCTGTTGTTGAGTTGCTCCAATGTTTTTGATTAATTTTCAGTAGAATCTTTAATTAAAGAGGAAGTCCTAGATGTACCATAAGGTAAGTAAAACGATTTCCAATATATACATAGTGAAAAGTATAATTAAAACTCTCTTTATTCATAAATGATTTGATTATCTATACAGAAAAATTACTTTAAGTGGGAAAAAAAGCTACTACAACAAATGCTCTATTTCACATGGTTACAATGTCAATGGAAATAAATAAAGATCTCTTCCAGTCAGTTGTTCAGGTAGTTGTCCTGCAGATTTCTTGGCATAACCTGGTGAGTGTGTCCAGGGCAGTATCTGTCTGCTGAAATATGTCAATTGGTATTCCATAAATTCCTGGCACCTTTTTTCCCCCAATTTTTCAGAGCAGCTTGAACTTCCTCCATTACCATATATTTTTTATCATAATATGTAGTTTCATGAAATTCTTCTTTATCAGCCAATTCTTTTTTGGTATAGTGACTGTGTACTCTGTCCATCTTTTGATTCCTCTTGGGTAATTCAACATTCTTCCTTCAGCATCCTTAAATATTGCAACCCAAGGCTTGAATTTGTCCTTCAATTTCTTCAGTTTAAGAAATGGCAAGCAAGATCATTCCTTTTTGATTTTCTGACTTCAGCTCATTTCACATTTCATTATGATATTTTGCTTTCTATTACTATGCTGCCTTTTGAAATCTCTGTTCAGCTCCTTGACTTCTTGATTTTTTCCTTTGTTTTGATTTCTCAACATTGTTGGCAATATTTAGTCTTTTCTGACATCCATGTTGGTCTGTATTTGCAGTGACTTTTTGCATTCTTCATGAATAATATTCTTTTTAAAAATTTTCTACTAGTTTATTTACAAAATTAGAATTCTTGTTTTCAAGAACAAATTATTTCAATTTCCCTCACCTTAGCATCAAATTGTACACCTGGATGATTAATCTCCCCTCCCCCGTACATCTACATCTCTCTGCTCCCTCACCCCTCTTTGATCCTTATACTCATTCTACAATAATGGTTTTATACAATATTTTTCCTTGTGGGACTGAGTTAGTTTACTCAGCATAACGCTTTCCAGTCCCTCCCAAATCAGGGAATAATTTACAAAATCATTGTTCCTGTGTGCTGCATAGTATTCCATTGAGTGAATATACCGTAATTTCTCAATCCATTTGTTTGTGGTTGGACATTTGGGCTGTTTCCATGTCCTTGTG
>NW_006399885.1:4540914-4547125 GCF_000299155.1 Elephantulus edwardii | reverse complement strand
TTTTTTTTTTATCATCTCTAGTCATTGTCCAGCTCTTTGATACATAGTACACACTTGTGAAGTCTATGGCCTGGATCAGGTGCACCTTAGTCTCCAGCCTGACATCATTGGTCTTCAGTACTCTTGAGAGGTCCCTGACAGCTGACTTTACCAATTTCATTCATCTCTTGATTTCCTGGCTGCTTGTACCAAGAATATTGATTGTGGAGCCAAGCAAACTAAAACTGTTAACAATCTCAGTCTCTTCACCATCCATACTCATTCTGCCAATTGGCCCAGTGGTGAGAATTTTTGTTTTCTTGATATCGAGCTTCAATCCATATTGAAGGCTGTAGGCAGTTTGTTGATGAATCTTCCTCCAATCCTGATGCCACATCCCTCCTCATACAGCTCAGCCTCCCAGATGATCTGTTCATCTGTTCATACAGATTGAAAAGGTATGGAGACATAATACATCCCTGGCAGACACCCTGCCTGAATTTGAACCATGCTTGCTCTGTTTGTCTCCTTGCTCTGTTCTGACGACTGCCTCCTAGTTCAAGTATAAGTTTCACATAAGCACAATTAAATGTTCTGGGATTCCCATTCTTCTCGGAGTCAGCCACAGTTTGTTGTGATCCATACAGTCAAAAAGCCTTTGCATAGTCGATGAAACAGACATTCCTCTGATACTCTCTACTTTCTACGAAGATCCATGTAACATTAGCTATAATGTCCCTAGTAACACAGCCTCTTCTAAACCCAGCCTGCAAATCTGGCAGTTCTCTGTTGTTGAGTTGCTCCAATGTTTTTGATTAATTTTCAGTAGAATCTTTAATTAAAGAGGAAGTCCTAGATGTACCATAAGGTAAGTAAAACGATTTCCAATATATACATAGTGAAAAGTATAATTAAAACTCTCTTTATTCATAAATGATTTGATTATCTATACAGAAAAATTACTTTAAGTGGGAAAAAAAGCTACTACAACAAATGCTCTATTTCACATGGTTACAATGTCAATGGAAATAAATAAAGATCTCTTCCAGTCAGTTGTTCAGGTAGTTGTCCTGCAGATTTCTTGGCATAACCTGGTGAGTGTGTCCAGGGCAGTATCTGTCTGCTGAAATATGTCAATTGGTATTCCATAAATTCCTGGCACCTTTTTTCCCCCAATTTTTCAGAGCAGCTTGAACTTCCTCCATTACCATATATTTTTTATCATAATATGTAGTTTCATGAAATTCTTCTTTATCAGCCAATTCTTTTTTGGTATAGTGACTGTGTACTCTGTCCATCTTTTGATTCCTCTTGGGTAATTCAACATTCTTCCTTCAGCATCCTTAAATATTGCAACCCAAGGCTTGAATTTGTCCTTCAATTTCTTCAGTTTAAGAAATGGCAAGCAAGATCATTCCTTTTTGATTTTCTGACTTCAGCTCATTTCACATTTCATTATGATATTTTGCTTTCTATTACTATGCTGCCTTTTGAAATCTCTGTTCAGCTCCTTGACTTCTTGATTTTTTCCTTTGTTTTGATTTCTCAACATTGTTGGCAATATTTAGTCTTTTCTGACATCCATGTTGGTCTGTATTTGCAGTGACTTTTTGCATTCTTCATGAATAATATTCTTTTTAAAAATTTTCTACTAGTTTATTTACAAAATTAGAATTCTTGTTTTCAAGAACAAATTATTTCAATTTCCCTCACCTTAGCATCAAATTGTACACCTGGATGATTAATCTCCCCTCCCCCGTACATCTACATCTCTCTGCTCCCTCACCCCTCTTTGATCCTTATACTCATTCTACAATAATGGTTTTATACAATATTTTTCCTTGTGGGACTGAGTTAGTTTACTCAGCATAACGCTTTCCAGTCCCTCCCAAATCAGGGAATAATTTACAAAATCATTGTTCCTGTGTGCTGCATAGTATTCCATTGAGTGAATATACCGTAATTTCTCAATCCATTTGTTTGTGGTTGGACATTTGGGCTGTTTCCATGTCCTTGTGCTGGTGAATAATGCTGCTATGAGCATTGGTGTACAAATCTCAGTTTATGCCTCTGTTCTTATTTTCTCAGGATATATTCCAAGTAGAAACAGCTGGGTCATATGGTATTTCTATGTTCAGCTTTTTGAGGAAGCGCCAAACTGCCTTCCAGAATGGTTGTACCACTTTACAATTCTACCAGCAATGTATAAGAGTTCCTTTCTTGCCACTTCCTCTCCACCATTTATTACTTGCTAGTCTATTAAACTTTGTCACTATTTCTGGAGTGAGATTGTCAACTGATATTTGACAAGAAAATCAAAGCTATCAAATGGGAAAATTAAAACCTCTTCAACAAATGGTGCTGGCAAAACTGGACTTCCACCTGCAGAAAGCTGAAACAGGATCCACACCTCACACCATACACAAAAATCAACTCAAGATGGATCAGAGACCTGGGAGTATAAAGCCCCAAACCATAACATTCATAAGAGACAAATTTGGATCAAGGTTAGAATTGCTAGTCCAAGGTACTAAGAGACTACCAAATACAGAAATGCACAATCTAAAGAGGATAAAATTACTGCATGGGACCTTCTAAAGAGTAAATCCATTTGTGCATCAAAAACTTTTCCCAACACAGTGAAAAGAAAACCTACAGGCTGGGAAAAACATTTGGTAATACCATCTCAGACAAGAATCTTAAAACAAAAGTTTACAGAATACTCCTGAGAATTCACAAGAAAAAGACTGATAACTCCAATATGAAATGGACAAAATACATGGGAAGAATTTTCAGAGGAAGATATTTGAATGGCAAATGTGAAGAAATTCTTGAAATCATTGGCATTAAAAGAGATACAAATCAAAACCACAATGAGATACCATCTCATTCTACTAATGATATTGTTGATACCCTCCCATAGCTCTTCTTGTCTTCACTAATTAGTGCTCAAAGCTTCAAATTTGTTCCTGAAATGGTCACTAAATTCTGGTGGGATAGACTTGAGGTCAAACTTTGGTTTTTGTGGATTTTATTTTATTATCTTCAATTTGAACCTGGATAGGAGTAGTTGATGATCTTTTCACAATCCGCATCTGGTCTAGTTTTCACAGCTGGTATTGAGATTTTCCAATGATTTCTCCCACAGGTGTGGTCAATATGAATCTTGCAGAGACCATTAGGTAAAGTCCATGTGTATAGTCACTATTTATGCTTCTTATAAAAGGTGTCTGAAATGCATAGGTCATTGATTGTACAGAATCCTGTCATTCTGTCTCCAGCCTCATTTCTGTCACCAAGTCCATATTTTCCAACTACAGATCCTTTTTCCCCATTCCCAACTTTTGCATTCTCATCACCCATTATACCATTCATAATCACCCATTCTTATCACCCATTCATTATACCATTCATATCAAAGTATCTTGGTTGCATGTTTGATCAATTTCTGATTGCAAAAGGTGGTAGAACTCACCTATTTCTTTCTCTTTGGCTCTGGTTATTGGTGTATATATTTGAATGATGGTATTAACAGGTCTACAATGCATGTCACAACATTGTATTTCAAGATAAATCTAGAAATTATTTTTTTAACTATGAAGGTGACTTCATTGTTTTCTCACCCTTTCATCTCCAGCATAGTAGGTCACATGATTATCTTATTCAAAATGTCCCATGCCAACCCATTTAATTTTGCCATCATCTAGTATGTCAATACTTATGTGTTCCATTTCTTCCTTAACAATCTCCAATTTTCCTACATTCATACTTCTCATATTACACGTTCCAATCAGTAGTGTCTGTTTGCAACTTGTCCTCCTCCTTTGTGATTCCCAGTAAGAAGGTTTGCTTCTGATGCCATATTTGCTAGTCTACTCTAAATGTGCTCTATTGTACATAAGGTTTTCTGAGGACTGTTATTTCTTGAGTAGATGGCCAAACTTTATGTATTAATTTTGTTGCTCAACTCTAAAGCAGCATTTGACAGACAAAAATTGTGCCCAAAAGAGCAGATGAGAGACGTTTCTCATTATTGGGAAACATTATTGTTGTGTCTAGTTCCCATCCCCACCTCTGCTCTGTTAGCATCCAGTTCCAATCCCTATCTTTGCCCCTTCAGTAATCCTGGTGTGATGGCTCAGACTTCCACCTACCTCTATCCACTCACTGAGGATAAAGTCAGGTTTAAGAACTAATGTACATAGGGTCATTATGAGTTGCAGGTGACACGATGGCACATAACAACAATACCAAATCCTCTTTTGTCATTCTTTATATTCTCCAGCTTTCAGATGCATGTATAGCAATTGTACATACCATGGTTTGGATCAAGTTCACTTTAGTCTTTAAACTGGTATCATTGCCCTTCAGTACTTTGCAGAGGTCCTAGACAGCAGGTAACTGTGTGGATGATAACAAATTTTGGATAGCATTGGGAAGAATGGAACCCCAGAACATTTTATTGTGTTCATTAGAAATGCCTATGCCTAGATCAAGAAGCAGTCTGAACAGAACAGTGAACGCTGCATGATATAGAATCAGAAAAGGTGTGCATCAAGGTTATATACTTTATTCAGTCTGTATGATGAGCAAATGATTTGATAAGTTCAACTATATGAACAATTAGCATCAATATTAAGGGAAGACTTGTCAGCAACCTGCATTGTACAGATGACACAGCCTTGCTTGCAGAACCAGGATCCTAACTACTGGACCAATGGTCTACCAGCTTCATGGTAGACAGCCAAGGAATTGAAGTTGTTGGTGATTTAGTTTTACTTGAGCCTACAATTAGCAGCTATGGTAACAAGAGTTGTTAAAGTCAAGAAGTTAAAGGACATGTTGCATTGGTAAAATCTGCTTTCAGATTTTAGGATTAACAAAATGACTGAGAGACATTTCTTCTTAAGTATTCTAATAAAAATATTTAAGTAGGGGGAAATAGCAAGATATAAAATAAGTAATGTTTCTATAGGAAGCCCTGTTAGCCTAGTGGTCAGAAATTTGGCTTCCAAAGCTAAGGCAGGTGGTTCAAAGCACTAGCTACTCCTACCATTCCCTGTCTTCCATGAGATGTACAGCCTCTGAAAACCTGCTTGAGGGTGTTAGCGGTGGTTCTGACTTAAACATAACAATAACAACAAACAGTATTTCTATATTCTGTGATGATCTATCAGACGTTTCAAGTGGATTCCAATTCATAGTGACTTTATCTAACAGAATGAAACTGTGTTACTATGTTTGAACTAATTATTATGGTTAGTGCCTTAATCCATATTGTTGACTGTCTTCCTACTTTTCAGTGCACTTATACATCACCCACCATGATATCCCTCTTCAGGGACTGGTTGTTCCTGATAACATGTCCAAAGTACTTAAGATGAAATTTCCCCATGTTCATTTCTAAGGATCCTTCTGGCTGTTCTTACAAAACAGATTTGTTCATTCTTCTAGTAGATCATGGTTTATTCAGTATTCTCTGCCCACAACATAATTCAAAGATGTCAATTCTTTGTTTAGCTATTATATATAATAGCTTCTTGACTCCTGCTTCTAAGGCCATTGGTTGTGGATCTACTTAAAAGGGAATCCTTGAAAACTTCAATATTTTCTCCATTTGTCAGGATATTGCTTCTAGGTCTAGTTGTGAGGATTTAGTTTTCCCTTGTTAAGTTGGAAAGTAGTCGTACTTTCAAATTCTTCAAGTTCTCTTCCCTTTCGAAAACAAGGTTGTGCCATCTACGTAGCACACGTTGATAAAGAGTCTCCTCCAATCCTGATCCCATAGTCTTCTGCATAGAGTCCAGTTTCTCAAAATATTTGCTCAGCATATACACTGAATAGGTATAGCAAAAGAATGCAGTCTTGATGCAACATCCTTCCTAATTTTAAACCACTCACAATTTCTATATTCTCTTCCAACAACTGCCTTTTAGTCACATAGAACATCCGTATGAATGCAATCAAATGTTTGCACGTTTTGATTTCTCCAATATTATCCATCATTTTTTATGTTCCTCACAGAACATTTAATTGTGCTAATGTGAAACCTATACTTGGATCAAGAGGCTGTAGTCAGAACACAGCAGAGTAACAATGCATGTTTTAAAATTGGGAAGGGTGTACACCAGGGATGTGTCCTATTTCCATACCTTTTCAACATGTATGCAGAGCAGATTATCTGAGAGGCTGGGCTCTATGAAGAGAAGTGTGGCATCAGGATTGGTGGAAG
>NW_006399885.1:4522739-4540234 GCF_000299155.1 Elephantulus edwardii | reverse complement strand
GTGTCAGAGGCAGTGCGATTGGCACAGGGTTTAGGGCTGTTGTACATAGGGTAGCTATGAATCGTAAATGACTTGAAGGCACATAACAACAACAACAACAACAACAACAACACAGTTGTATGACTTGCAGAGTCAATAAAACATCTTTCTGTTATTCTCAGCATTTAGCTATGATCTATCTAACAGCAGCAATTATATTCATTGTTCTATATAGTGTTCTGATTTTATCTTGAATTTCTGAAATTTCCCTGTAGATAATACAGCAAAACTCTACTTTTATATAAAAATTAATTATGTGTTCAAATTACTTTTCTTAAAATGGGTACAGACGTGTATCTCTTTAGTCAGTCAGTCAAGTTCCAAATGCCTAGCTTCCAGATTTCTAGAAGATGAGTAGTGAGAGGTTTATTAATTTTACCGGTTTTATTTTAACTGTGTTTTAAATAATCTTATATCAAAATATATGGTTTTTGTTGTTGTTGATTGCCTTCGAGTCAAACACAACTCATAGCGACCCTGTGAACAAAAGGTCTGAAGCCTCTCTACAACTATCGACATTTTTCAAAGTTCATAGAGTTTCCGGATGGATGCCACTTCTGTACACACACACGTTGTTGTTGTTAAGTACTGTCGAGTCACAGGCAACGCTATGAAGGAAAGTCCTAGACACTTCCTGTATAACTTTCATCCTCCCTCCAGGTTTATAGGCTTTCCAGAGGCAAGCTATTGTGGAAGTGGATGCTACTCTTGCTTCCAAGCTTGTTTTCATTTGGGAGCTTCACCAAACACTGTCTACCATGGGTAACAGTATTTGGCTTCACAGCTTATCTCTTCACGAGTTATCTCTGTACAGCACAACCTAGAAGAATGTTTCACCAAAAACAATTAAAGGCAGGCCTGAGGGCTGTGGAGTAGAGTCACCCACCTTTGGCTTGGGAGCATGGCTTTCTGTCCGCTAGGCCAACTGCTTGCTCTCTCTCAATGTTGTTGTTGGTGGTAGTGTTGTTAAGTGCCGTCGAGTCACAGACAACTCATAGCGACCCTATGAATGAAAGTCCTGGACACTTCCTGTATAACTTTCATCCTTCCTACAGGTCTCTCTCTCTCTCTCATATATATCTATATCTCATATATATACCTCATATATCTCTCATATATATATCTCTCTCATATGTCTGTATGAATATGTATGCATGTGTTTTGTTTGTAAATATGACTTGCACTGTGTATTTGTTGTTGGTATGTACTGTAGAGTCACAGCGACACATAGTTGACACACTAATGGGTTTTCAGAAGCTGTTAATTCTGCAGGTTGAGATATAATGTTATTACTTTCTATTCATGTATCTCTTCGAATGATAAGATTTTTTTAAAAAGATATATCTTTGATGCAAATACTCAGAATTTTAAATGCTTTTCATTTCTTCCTCTTGAGTCAAGTTACTCTATAATTGTTTTTACCTTCAACCTGAAGAACATTCTTTAATATTTTTATAGTGTCATTCTACTAGTAACAATCTCATATCTTTTTAATAAAAATATGAAAATACTTTTATTATATTTTAATTTGTGAGAAATATTATCATAGTTTTCATAATTCTTTTTTTAAATTTAAATGTATTATTAATTTCAGTAAAAATTTACAGAGACTTTGGATTTCCATTCATTCATTATTGCACTTTTCTCCCCTCCCAACCCTCCTTCCTAGTACACTACCCTCTTGGAAAAGTAAAAGAAAACCTTTTTCATTGTTTTATAAACCCTCCTCCAGGTCCACTCCACCATGTAGCCTTTGCTCTAGACTCCTGTCAGGACAAAAATACCTAATCACATATCCATTTTAAACAGTTTTCTCCCTCATCCGTTTCAATGCACTATACATTACTGAACCCATCTTTCTCAGTCTTTCCCCAACCCCAAGGTCAGTCCTGTTTTACAACAGTGGCACCATGCAGTATTTGTCCTTTTGTGACTGAGATACTTCACTCAGCATAATGTCCTCCAGGGTCACCCATTTTTAATAATATTGCATGAGTTCCTTGTTTTTCAATGCAGCATAGTATTCCATTGTGTGAATATAGCACAGCTTCTCTATCTACTCGTTTGTTGATGGGCACTTAGGTTGTTTCCAACTCCTTGCTATTGTGAACAAAGCCACAATAAACATGAGTGTGCATATATCTGCTTGGATGTCAGTTATGGTCTCTTTGGGGTACATTCCCAGTAGTGGACTTGCTGGGTCAAATGGTATCTCTATTTGCAACTTTTTGTGAAAGCGCCATACCACCTTCCACAGTGGTTGCCCCATTTTACACTTCAACCAACAGTGAATAAGGGTTCCAATTTCTCCACAACCTTGCCAGCATTTGTTGCATGCTATTCTGTTAAACTTTGCTATTTATTCTGACTCGGGTGAGATGATATCTCATAATTGTTTTAATTTTCATCTCTCTTATAGCTAGGGATTTTGAACATTCCTTCATGTGCTTGTTAGCCATCTAGATGTAGTTTTCATAATTCTTAATTAAACTTATTTATCTCCCCCCCCATTTAACATCTAACTATGTTATTTCCACATTTTTTGTCTCATTGTCACTGTTATTCAATGTGTCCAGCAACGACTTTTTCTCAGATCCTTCCAGGAAAAGAAGTTGTACATTACAGTTGTACTTAACAATTTTAAATTGAAGTCATATTGCCTGCATCATAAGAGACTGATAGCAGCACAATATGTTCAGAATCACAGAAATCCTGATGGCTTGAGACTTCGAGCATCACATTAGTGTTGGTCATTGGGAGACGGGTGTTGAACGCTGTAGGCAAAAGTAGGAAGGGATGGTGGTGGAGTAAGGAAGGGGTGGATTAAAAAACCCCAAAACCAAAACAAACCAACAACAACATGTAGCTGGAGTGGGCAGCAACATTGAATCTATTGGTCATTTTATAACTGGGCAAATGACTTTCATCTGCTGTTTTCTGTGGAATGCTTGTCTGTAAGATTCTATTATATATATTTAAAGATTAACACAGACTAGGAAGAAGGATTGGCCATCTACTTCTGAAATGACAGGCCTTCGAAAACCCTATGTACAATAGAGCACACGTAGACTATCATTTGGACTAACAGACATGGCAATTGAAACTGAGATCT
This sequence comes from Elephantulus edwardii, assembly GCF_000299155.1. Classification (NCBI taxonomy): domain Eukaryota; kingdom Metazoa; phylum Chordata; class Mammalia; order Macroscelidea; family Macroscelididae; genus Elephantulus; species Elephantulus edwardii. The sequence goes on along the minus strand of NW_006399885.1, from coordinate 4,537,083 downwards.
TAGAAATGAAAAACAGAGAAAGGAATAGCTATAAGGAGACACTAGTGATTAAAAGGTGGAATGTGAGGGGCATGAATGTAGGAAAATTGGACATTATTAAGAAAGAAATGGAATGCATAAATATTGACATACTAGGTATTGGCGAAATGCGATGTCTTGACATCCCAAAGGCAGGCAATCCACCAGGTGATTCATGGAAGAAGAATGGACAATATCCTCCCATGTAATTAATTGCCTCTGAAAACCCACTGGAGGGTTAGATATTGGTCTTTTCCAACTCACAGGTACTCAACAATAACAACAACATCATCATGTGATTTTGCTCAGGTTTTTAAGAGTTTGTTATTATTTTTTTTTTATTTCAGCATTTTGATTAAGTATTTCTACTCCACTCACAGCCATTGAATCAGTTTTGGCTCATGGTGGCCTTTCATTGGATTTCTGCGGCTGCACATTGCAGGGTGAAGAGGATGCCAGTCTTCTTCAGTGCTACTCCATGGCACACACCTTAGACATGCACAGCCTTAGGGTTAGCAGTTCAACTGACTATGCCACCAGAGCCCCCAGCTAAACATTTAGTAGTGATTATACTTTGTTTTCATCATGATTTAGATCAGCTTCACTTTTGACATCTATGACTTATTTTTCCTCCACCAATGGTTTACAATTTGTTTTATATATTCTTTTGCCAGTATTTCTGTCTCTTCTCCTTCAAAAAGCCCAATCAATATATTTCAATTGCTTGAAACATAAAATCTAAGTTTATGTCCAATTTTCTATTTAGGTTTTATTCATCTTGAGTTATATCTACCTTCAAACTAGTGTCTCACTTGACTCTAATTTTTCATTGATCTCACTCAGAGTTTTTATTTTCTGGTTGGTTTGTTTTTTAAAATATTTTACATCAATGTTGAAACTTTCTGTCTTTTTACTTATTGATACTGCATTTTCCTTTATTAATAAACATATTTCTCTTTACCTTTTTAAGCACAAAGTCATGCATACTCACAAACATGTGTGTGTATGTGTGAGAGCTGCTTGAGTCTTTGTGCAGGCTTACTTGAGAGAGTTTGTTTTGACTAACTTTTGCTCTTCTTTGATGATATAGAGAGAGCTATGTTGGCCTAGTGGACAGGAAGTTATGCTACCAAGTCCAAGGTGGGTGATTTTAATCTGTGGCCCTCAGGCCTGGTTCAAATTGTTTTTCTGTCAAACATTCTTCTAGGTGCACTGGTCTGCATTGCTATACAGACGTAACTCGTGGTTGCTGTGATGCAGAAAACTGTGACACTGCTGTGCCAAATGTGATAATGGTTACCCATGGTGGACTGTGTTTGGTGGAGCTCCTCGATTAAAACAAGCCTGGAAGCAGGAGTGGCATATACTTCCAAAATAGCTTGCCTCCAGAAACCCTATGAACAGTGCTCAGGCCTTTCATTCAAAGGGTTGCCCTGAGTTGTCTACAACTCAATGGCACCTAACAACAACAACAAGTATAACTAGAAAAATAATTGATGCTTTTGAGCTGCGCTGTTGGAGAAGAGCACTGAACATCCCATGGATGGCCAAAAGCACAAATAATAGGTTTTGGAGTGGGTGCAGCAGGAGTGCTCTCTGGATACAAGGATGATGAGACTTCTCTTCACATACTTTAAGCATGTTGCTAGGAGGGCCTGCTCCTTGGAGAGTGACATGATACTTGGAAGGGTGGAGGATCAGCAAAGGAGAGGAAGATCCTTGACCAGGTGGATTGACATGGTAACTGCTGCAATGGGCTCTCATATATTGGGAAATATGAAGATGGCATAAGATAGGGCAGGGTTCAGATTGGCTTTTTTTGGTTATTATGAGTCATACTCAAACCAAAAGCACATGACAACCACACAACAACATAGTATAAGTAACATTTCCAGCCTATTTGCAAGTATTACTATTTGGAATTGAAAAATCGGACTTCTTAAATAACCCATTGTAACAACTCCAGATTCTGTTCTGTTCTCCTGATGATTGTTTTAGTTCTCACAGGTCATTAACTTGCTTGAACTCAAATTTCAAACTTTGTCTCCCTCTTCCGACCCCGATTATGCAGCTGTTGATATTTCTGAGATGTTTATGTGGCTCCTAGAAGGCAGCAGCTGCATCCACACTCCATCTCTGCATTCAATTCCTCCTCCCCACTCAATCTTCAGAGGTTCTTCAATAGGCCTGCTTTAATTTCATGGTCAGCCATGGCTTTGGTGGGAATCACACTCATTTTGAGGGTTTACTCTGTCTGTGGTTTCCTTTCCTAATTCCCAGCTGTTCTGCTGGTCTTAGGCTCTGTCCTCTGACATACTAAATCTGTTTGGTTTCAGATGTCGGCTGCCTGGACTATGTGCAATATTGGAATGCACTCATTAAAAAGCAGAAAGCTCAGTTATTATTCCATCAGTTCAATCTTCTCACTGAAATGTTGGTGGTGTCTTCTCTGTGCAGCACTGACTTACAATTTACGCAGATTTTAGGCTTGGATTTTGGGTCCTGAACCTTCAGCAGCAAGCAATCTGGCTGCTGGAATTTCCTGTTTCAAATTTCCAGTTATTTTTCCATGCCTGAAATCTGACCACCTAAACATTAAGCCAGTGAAGTTCTTCTTGCTCTTATTCTTTGCTACCATTTCTTGTCTTAGTAGCCATGGAGGCTACATCACCAGAAAGGCATATGTGCACAATTCTTACCATTTCCCGTGACAAACTTTGAGAAAAGAAGTTCCCTCTCAGTTTCAGATTTCAGTTTACTCGTGGAACCCACCCACTTTAGGATATAGGCTGTTGTTTTTATGTGCCATCATGTCAGAACAGATTCAGAACAGAAGCCCTGCAACTGGTTTTCAGAGTTTATAAATCATGTTGTTATTGTTGTTATATGCCATTGAGTCAGTTGCGAATCATAGCGACCTACAACAGCCCTAAACCCTGCTCTATCCTGTGCCAACCTCACTGCCTCTGACACACCTACTCCCATTACCCTAGTTACTGAAATGACTCATCTCATCAAGTGTCTTCCTCTCCTATGCTGTCCCTTTACCCTCCCAAGCTTGATGTCCTTCCCCAAGGACCCTCTGCAACATGCCCAAAATATGTCAGATGAATCCAGAATCCTTGCCTCCAAGGATCTGCTTGGTTTTATCCTTTCCAGGACAAACCTCTTTGTTCTTCTTGCAATCCATGGTATATTCAAATGCTTCTCCAGCACCATAGCTCAAAGGCATCAATTCTTTTTCTATCATTCCTAGTCACTGTCCAGCTCTTTGACACATAATGACCATGGCCTAGATCAGGCACACCTTAGTCCCCAGCCTGATGTTGTTGCCCTTCAGTACTCTGGAGAGGGCCCTGACAGCTCACTTTCCCAATGCAATTCATCTCTTGATTTCCTTGGCTGCTGGTACCAAGAGTATTGATTGTGGAGCCAAGCAAACGAAAACTTTATCTCTTCACCATCCATAATGGAAATTGCCCATCTTTCTCTTACTGAGCTTCAAGCTGCCTACATTAGAATAGCAGGGCAACTGCTTATTCATTGAGCCACCAAAGTTTCAAGTTTTTTTATGTGTACTTATGTGTGTGTGGGTGTGTATACACCCATGTATGTGAATGTGTGTGTTTGTACACACACACACACACACACACACACACACACACTGGGCCAATTGGCAGCACCATGATAGATGAAGAAGAGATTGAGGTTGTTAGCAATTACAGCTTGCTTGGATCCACAATCAACACTCTTTTCATTTCTTTTTTTAAAATTTTTATTTCTTTTATTATTTTTGTGTGAGTGTACCTTCAAATCGGATCTGTCGGGTACAGGAGGAGATTGTCCCTCCTTCCCCGGCAGAGCATCTGGTGGATTTGAACCTTGCGCCTCTGGGATTGTAGTTGCAACTCCTTGCCACTAGGCCACCAGAGTTCCCCTACACAATCAACACTCTTAACACCAAGAGTTAGGAAATCAAAAGTCGAATTGCATTGGGAAAATCTGCTGTCAGAGACCTCTCCAGAGTGCTGAAGAGCAACGATGTCAGTCTAGAGACTAAGGTGAGCCTAATCCAGGCCATGGTCTTCTCAATTACTTGTTATGCTTCAGAAAGTTGGACATTGACTAAGTATGACAAAAGATAGATGCCTTTGAATTGTGGTGCTGGAGTAGAGTCTTGAACATACTATGGACTGCCCAAAAAACCCCAAATAGGTCTGTCTTGGAGAAAGTGAAACCAAGTCTCTCCTTGGGCGCTAGGATTTTGAAGCTCTGCCTCATTTACTTTGGGCACATGGCCAGGAGATATTGGTCTTTGGAGAAGGACATCATGCTCTGAAGGGTAGATGGACAGCATAGGAGAGGGAGACCCAGGATGAGATGGATTGGTACAGTAACTGGGACAATGGGAGTTGGTGTGTCAGAATTAGTGAGACTGGCTGAGAACATTCTGTGAAATGTTTGGAAGCAAGAGTGGCATCCACTTCCTAAACAACTTGCCTCCGTAAACTTTATGAACTTTGATAAATATTGATAGCTGTAGAGGGACTTTAGGCCTTTTGTTTGTAGGGTCGCTATGAATCATGCTCAACTTGAAGGCAATCAACAACATATATATCCATATATGTGTGTGTGTGTGCGTGTGTGTGTGTGTGTGTGTGGCTTTGGCAAAGGACATCATGCTTGGAAGGTTGAAAGGACAGTACAGGCAAAGAAGATCCAGGATGAGATGGATTTACATAGTAATGGGGGTAGTGGGGACAGATGTGTTGGAATCAGTGAAACTGACTCAGGACAGGGCAAGCTTCAGAGCTGTTGTGCATAGGGGCGCCATGAGTCACAGGCAACTCAGTGGCACATAACAATAACAACATACATGTATGGACAGAGATAGAGATAGAGAGAGAGAGAGAGAGAGAGAGAGAGAGATAGAGATGAGATAGAGATAGAGAGAGAGAGAGAGATGATAGAGATAGGGATAGATATAGATATAGATATAGATATAGATGATATAGAAATGGATATGGATATAGATCTAGATGATATAGATCTAGATCTAGATATAGATATGTAGATGATATATAGATGTAGAGAGAAAGAGATATAGAGATGGAGATGGAGATGGAGATGGAGGTAGAGGTAGAGGTAGAGATAGAGATAGAGACAGAGATAGAAATACACACACATACACACACACACAAACACAATGCCGTTGTTAAATGTCATTGAGTTAGAACCTACTTAAAGCTGAACCTAATTGGGTTTTTAGAGGCAGTAAATCACACGAGAGGAGATAGTGCATTTTTTCTCCATGAGCGTTAGATACATTTGAACCACATGTCATTGGCGTGACAGCTCTTCTTTTTACAAGTCATCAGAACTACACCCCCCACACACACCTATTTAGCTCCCATCTAGCTAGCTATCTTTCTCCATACATGGATAGCCATGACTCCTATACTAACATAGGAAGCCTGTCTTACATGTGAGTTTGATAGTAGTCACTTCCTAGCAGGCTTTTCTTTCCCAGAGTGTGAACTCCTCATAAGGACTTTTGAGAATTGACAAGGAGAGATAAACAGCTCCGACTCTATCAGATTCATTTTATATCCTCTTCTTTGATAGTCCAGAAGTATCTTCTTTTTGATGATGATTCTTTTTTAATCTCTCATGTCCCACAAAACTCCTGAAACATAAACTCAGCAATTCTTCCTCTTAGCAAACCCTGTGCAAGCAGATTTCAACTTCTTTTGCCATATACAAAGCTGAAAAACTTATGACTCCTTTAATGGAAAAAGTAGCTTAGCTTGTCACATCAGGGATATGACACACATTTCTCTTCTGTTTCAGATTTCTAGAGTTTCTAATATTGCTTTTATTTCCTCACTGAGAAAATTATTCTGTTGGATGTAAAATTTAAAAATTATTATTGGAAACTATTTAATTGTCTGTCTTCTTATTTCCTTTGCCACCTGTTTATGTGTTTCTTTTTTTAAAACAAAAATTTAATTGTGATTTTAACAAACATTTACAGAAAAGTTAGATTTTTTCATTCATTCATTCATTGTTTTTCTTAATTGTTGTTATTGTTATGTACCAGAGAGTTAGAATTGACCCATAGCTGACCCTCAGGTGGGTTTTCAGAGGCAGTTAATTGCACAGGAAGAGATTGTCCATCCTTCTCCTTGAGCAGCTGGTGGCCTTGAACCACATACCTTTGGAATTGAAGTGTAGCTTTTTGCCACTAGGCCACCAAAGCTCTGTTTTTTCTTAATAAATATTGGTAATTCTCCCTTTCTTTTTTCTCCTAGTATTTGTAGCTTTTAATGATAGTTCTTTGAGTTAACAAATATGTGTACCAAAGTAATTTTAAGAGCTCTGTGTGCAGAGAGTCTTGTGCTGTTAACCTAAGGGTTGTAACGTGAATCTGCTATGCTCCTTTGTAATAAGATGGACAGTCTTTTTCTTCCAATCAAGACTGACAGCTTCAGAAATCAGTGGAGAGTTACCATGAGTTGGAACCTACTAGACAGTAATGAGTTCACTGTGGTTTATATATGAGTACTACCACACTGTTCTGTTCCAGCAACTCCAACCACACTTACACAAGGAGTTCTGGTGGTCTAATAGGTAAGGATTTGCACTACTCCTCTTGTGTGACTTGTTTTTGTTGTTAAGTGTCGTGGAGTTTAGTACAAATCATAGTGATTCTTGAAACCCAACGACGGTCAGGTATGAGTCATTTCTGACTCAAAGGCAGATGACAAACACCACACTCACAATACAGAAAACTTCTATCAAAGCCTCAACATTACACATTCTTCTTTGCAATCAATTCCCCCTTCATAGTTTGCCATGAAAAACCTAAAGATAAACTTTATGCTGCAAGTCTCTAGAAATCAATTTGTAATCCTTTTGAACTTATATCACATGACTTGCTAGCTCATTTTCTCTAAACTACAGTACTGTTATTTCAAGTTTACAGGATTCATATATATTTTGTTAAATTGATATCTAAACATTTCATGATTGTTTTAATATTTTACAAGCTGTTTTTCAGCATTTTATTTTATCATGCTATTGTTTAAAGAAGTACAATTAGGTTAAATAATGACCTTATATGGTTTTCTCTTTTTTTTTTTTCTTTTGGCTAAATTTTCTTGTGTTAGTTCTTTAGTTTCTTTTCAATTTCCTTTAGTATCATTTCCATACACTATTGTGCTTCCTGCTTCTTTTCTAATCTGTATGTCTTTTATTTCTTTCTGCCTCATTACACTAAATAGGGCCTTTAATAAAATGTTAATGTAAATAATGAAAAAAGACATCCTTGCTTTGTTTTATAATAAAAAGAGCAGTGCTGAAAGTCTGACTGTTAAATAAAATTTAACTATAGCTTTTTGTTTTTTTAATGTTCATGGACATTTTTCTCTATTTCTATTAGCTTAGAGATTTTCCATCTTTCTAAAATGTTAATCACAACCATGATAAATACCTATGAACCAAATAACTGAGCTGCAAATTATAGAAAGCAAATGTTAATGGAAATGGGGAAAAAAGAAATAGAAACCACTATAATAGTAGGAGGAGACTTCAATTAACCACTCTCAAGAAAAGGTAGAACTATTAGAAAGAAACTCAACAAAGATGCTGAAGAACTAAATCACACAATAAATCAACTCAACGTTATAAATATATATAGGGTAATGCACCCCCAAAAAACACAGTATACTTTCTTTTCCAATTTCCATGAAACAATTCTCAGGAATAGATAATGTTTTAGGTCACAAAGCAAGCATCAATAAATTAAAAAAATAGATATAATACAAAGCATCTTCTCAGACCACAATGTTAGAAAATTGTAAATTAATGAAAAGGAGAAAAAAACCCATACATTTGGAAACTATGAGAAGCCAAAGCAAAGAGAAGAAATCAAGAAGTTAAGGAGTTGAAAAGGAGATTTTCAAAGAGCAGCTTGGAAAGACAAGGCAAAATATTATAATGAAATGTTCAAGGAGCTGGAGTTGGAATATCAGTAGGGCTGAACTCGCTCAGCATTTCTTAAGCTGAAGGAACTCTAGGCCAAATTCAAGCTGCAAGTTGCAATGCTTAAGGATGATATGGACAGAACATTGAATGATTCAGGAAACATTAAAAGAAGATGGAAGGAGTATACAGAGTAATTGTATCAAAAAGAATTGGCTGACACAGAAGAATTTCAAGAAATAATATATGATCAAGAGGCAATGGTGATGAAAGAGGAAGTTCAACCTACTTTGAAGGACTTGGCAAAAAAAAAAGCACTCAGGAATTGATGGAATACCAATTGATATATTTCAGCCAATAGATGTTGCCCTGGATGTGCTAACCAAGTTGTGCCAAGAAATCTGGATGACAACTACTTGGCAAACTGACTGGAAGAGATCCATATTTATTCCCATAAAAAAAAAGTGATCCAACAGAGTGTGGAAACAATCAAACAATGACACTGATGTGTCAAATGTAATAATGGTTACCCATGGTGAACAGTGTTTGGTGGAGATCCCTGATTAAAACAAGCATGGAAGCAGAAGTGGCATCCACTTCCGAAATAGCTTGCCTCTGGAAACTTCATGAACTTGAAGATATGATGAAAGTTATACAAGTGTTCAGGTCTTTCATTCATAAGGTTGCTATGAGTCATCTATGACTTGACAGCACTTAACAACAATAACAACAACATACTCAAACAAATATGAAAGGCCAGAGGAAATGGACAAATCTTAGAAACTCATAACCTACCCAAACTGACACAGACAGAAGTAGAACACCTGAATGGACCCATTACAAAAGAAGAAATGGAAAAGGTAATAAAACAACTTCCAAGGGTATGGGGGGAGCCCTGAACCAGATGGTTTTACTAGTGAATTTTATCAAATATTCAGAAAAAAGCTGTTACCAGTTCTACATAAAGTAATTCAGAAAACAGAAAAAGATGGAATTCTCCCAGACTCATTCTATGAAGCAAATATATCCTTGATACGAAAGTAGACAATATAGACCAATATCTCTTACAAATATAGATGCAAAAATCCACAATAAAATCCTGGCCAAAAGAATCAAAGAGTACATTAAAAAAAAATAATTCACCGGTGCAGTAATGAAGGAATGAAAACCCAAATTCCCTGTAAATGTTCATTAAAACTAATAAAATTTAATAATAATTAAAAAAAATAAAATAAAATTTATAGCATTCTTTTAAAAAAATAATTCACCATGACCAAGTGAGATTCATAACAGGTATGCAAAGATGGTTCAATATAGGAAAAATAATAAAAGAAAGAAAAGCAATCAATATAATTCATCACATTAACAAAGCAAAGAACAAGAACCACATGATCCTATCAATTGATGCAGAAAAGGCCTTTGACAAAATCTAACTCCCTTTCCTGATTAAAACACTCAACCTAGTAAAAAAAAATATGCAAAACCAAGAGTCAATATTGTTATCACCTCTCCTATTTGATATTGCAATAGCAGTCTTAACAATAGCAATAATACAAGAGAAAGAAATAAGTGATAGTCTCCCAAGCATCTTGAAAAAACCTACAAAAATTATCTCTTTATGCAGATGATACGACAGTATACTTAGAAACCCCTAACGAGCCAGTGAGAAAGCTTCTGGACATAGTTGTCCAATTCAGCAAAGTGGCAGGATACAAGATCAACTGGATTTTTGTACAGTAACAAAGAGAATACAAAAATGGGGCTAAGAAAAACATTACTCATCACAATAGGTAGTCACAAGAGTAAATTCTTGAGAGTAAAATCTAACTAGAAACACAAAGTACCCATTCAAAGAAATTTACAAAACATTACTACAAGAAACAAAAAGAGACCTGGAGAAATGGGAAAATATGCCATGTTCTTCGATAGGAAGATTCAATATCGTGAAAATAACAATTCTACCAAAGCAATCTACAAGTTCAATTCAATCCCAATACAAATACCAATTCCATTTTCAAAGAGATGAAAAATGAAATTTCCATTTTCACCTGGAATAGAAAGTAACCCCAAATAAGTAAAGCACTCCTCAAAAAGAGAAACAAGGTAGGAGACATCTCACTCCGTATTCTCAAATTCTACTATACAGCTGTTGTGGTCAGGAGAGTCTAGAAATCAGCTCATCTACCTATGGTCCACTGATTTCTGACTAGGAGATGAAATTAGGTAAGTGGGGAAATGACAGCCTTTTAAACAAATGGTGCTGGCAAAATTGGAAAACTATCTGTAGAAGCCTCAAGCAAGACCCACACCTCACACCATACACAATAACCAATTCAAAGTGGATTAAGGACCTAGGAGTAAAACCAAGGACTATAAACTTCATCAGAAAAAAAGCTTGGAAGGACTCTATAAGCCCTAATCCACAATATGGATAGTCTCCTAAGCATCTTGAAAAAAACCTACGACCAGGAAAGAATAAAATAGATGAAAGAGTCCTTCTAAAAATCAAATCCCTATGCACATATAAAACAACAACAACCCTTTTCTAACAGAAAACACACAGACTTAGAAAAAAATTGATAAGAATGTATTTTATAAGAGACTCATATACAAAATTTATAGAATACTCCAGCACCTCAACAATAAAAAAGATAAATAACCCAATTGCAAAATGGGCACAAGATATGACTAGACATCTGACCAAAGGAGACATTCAGGTGGCAAAAAAACACATGAACAAGAGTTCAAAACCTCAGGCTCTCAGAGAGACAGATGCAAATGGAAACAACTGTAAGCTATCAAGTCACCTCAGTAACAATAGCAAACAGAGCAGCAAACAACAAATACTGCTGAGGTTATGGAGAAATTAGAACCCTAATCCACTGCTAGTGGGAGTGTAAAATGGTGAAACCACTGTGGAAGGCAGTCTGGCGCTTTCTCAAAAAGTTGGAAATAGAAATATCATTTGACCCAGCAATTCCACTACTAGGCATATACATTAAAAGAACCAGAGCTGTCACCCAAACAGATGCATACACACTCATGTTTATTGCTTTGTTATTCACAATAGCAAAGAGATGAAAGCAATGCAAATGCCCATCAACAAATGGATAGAAAAACTATGGTATATTCACATGATGGAATATTACACAGCACTGAAAAAACAAGGAACTTATAAAATATTACACAACATAGGAGACCCTGGAGGACATTACACTGAGTGAAATATCTCAGTCACAAAAGGACAAATATTATATAACACCATTGGTAATGAAACAAGACTGACATGGTGTTTGAGGTGGAACTAAGAAAAGAGAGGATAAATAATGAAGGAAAGAACTGTTTAAAAGGAATAAATGATTGGGCATTATTTGTAAAATAACAGTCCAGAATAAGAGGTACATAGTAAAGTGGACTCAAGGGAGCTGTGGAGGTGAGGGAGAAAATTATACAACAATGAACCAATATTGCTTTTTTTAAAAAGTGAACTTGTACTGCGATCCCAGAGGTACGCAATTCAAATCCACCAGATGCTCTGCTGGAGAAGGAGAGACATTCTCCTCCTTTACCAGTTAGATCTGATTTGATGGTACATACACCAAAAAAATAATAAAATTTTTAAAAAAGTGAACTGGGAGGTAGGCAGGAAAATGAGCAACAATGAATGAATAAAAAAAAATCCAACTTTTCTGTAAACTTTCATTAAAATTACAATTTTTTAAAAAGAAAAAATAATGTGTTAATTGTTGAATAATTGAAAAGTTTTCACATTTCTTCTTTATATCTTTTTATGATTTAACTTTCGTTTTGTCTGAGAATATACCATGTATGATTTTTATTAATTTTGTCTACAGAGTAATATATTTCTAATCCTACAGTTTAGTATTTGGTCTCTTTTGGTAAGTGGTTTATATGGCCTTCAAAGAATGTGCAATCTGTTCCTACTGACTACAATGTTCTAGAAATGTTGACAACATCAGGCATGTTAATTGATAATAAAGTCTCCCAAACAATTAGCAGTAGTTTCTTCTATCCCCTTCTGATAGAAATGTGTTAAAATCTGCCCATTACAGAATTTATACATTTTTTATTTATGATATTTTATTTTTCTATTTATATCTATTTCCTCTACATATATCTAAGATATTTATAATTACGAAAGAGAACATATCCTCCTGATATTATTTCTTATTCTAAAATATGTTTTCCTGTTATTTAATCAGCTATTTAAGGTTTTCTCTGAGTAGTGTTTGCATACTATCTTTTTCTGTAAATGTATTCTCAAAGTAGCTATGGTACTATATGTAAGATGTACTTAAATATGTATATATGTGCATGTATAAAGATCCCTGTGGCTTAGTGGTAAAGGAATTATGCTTCAATAAAAAGCACTCAGTTTAAATGTACCAGTTGCTCTGCAGGAGAAAGAAGGGAAGATTTACTGTTTGTGAAAACATACTAGAGAATCAGCTGTTGATTGGTTCCAACTCAATGGCACATAACAGCATATATACAACGTGTGTGTGTGTGTGTGTGTGTGTTTTGCATAAAGAAAGAACTTTTAATTATTTCTTACTTTCATACACCTTGACAAACTCTGTTTTTAAATGGAATGTTTTAAACATTTCTATTTCATATAATGGTTTTAGGGAGGGTGGAGGAACAGTGCAGGAGAGGAAGGCCCTCTATGAGGTGGATTGATTCAGTGACTGGGATAATTGGGATGGGAGTGTTGGAGACGGTGCGATTGGCACAGGACAGAGCGGAGTTTAGGGCTGTTATACATAGGGTCGCTATGAGTCGTAGGCTACTCGACGGCACATAACAACAACAACATTTCATATAATTGCTTACACAGTTATATTTAGGTAAAAGATTTTATTTTCTTTTAGTTCTTTCATTCATTGTTCCTTTTTCCCTAATTGGTTTTCTTTTTGCCTGTAATGTTTTAGCATTCAATTTTTATCATGTCAATTATCTCAGGAAATTTAGTTTGGCATAGTCTATGTTCATTTAATATTATACCATGTCCCATGTAATTGATTTTGACATATTTTATGAAATATACAGTATTTTATTATTCTTTCCTAAAGATACAGCTGTAACTTAAAGATGTTTTTTAAAGAAAGTATTTTACATTAGTGTACAAATGTAAAATCTAATCAGCTATTTAAGTTAATAATAATAATAAACAGTTAATATTCTGTTAAGGTATTTTTCTTTTTCATTACTTTGGTAAATCTGTATTTGCTCATTGTAATATTTTAATCTGAAATTATTACTGAGCATTTGGCCTAATTGTTCAGAGTAAATTATAAGACAAGAAGAAAGATATGTGCTTCTCTATTTCTTTTTAAAATGTCTTAAGTTGTGCAATATTTCCCAAGAAACACTACTTTGGTGGTTGTTTTTGCTGTTTTGTGGTTGTTTTGTGGTTTAGAGCTGCCGTGCAGATTTCCATTCACAGGGACTCCACACGCAACAACATGAAACACTGCCCTGCCCCGATCATCCTGATCAGCTCGGTTCTGCTCGAATTCATTGCTTCAGACTTGTGTCTATCTTGCTGAAGGCCTTTCTCTCTTTATTAATGACCCTCTAATTACTACCCATGTTCTCTTTCTTCAACCTGTCCTTTATGACAACATGTCCATAAAGATGAGATAGGAGTATCACCATCCTCACTTCTAAAGGTGCGTTCTAGTTACACTTTTCCTAAGACAAATTTACTTGTTGACTTGACAGTCTGTGGTATATTCAGTAATGTTTGTGAAATCAAAGATTTTAATTCTTCTCTGGTCTTCCTAACTTCTTGTTCTACTTTTACATGCATATGTTGTTGTTGTTATGTGCTGTCGAGTCATTTGGAACCCTATGTACAACAGCCTTAAATTCTGCTCTGTCCTGTGCCAATCGCACTGCCTCTGACACACCCATCCTGATTACCCCAGTTACTGAATCAATCCACCTCATAGAGGGCCTTCCTCTCCTGCGCTGTCTCTCGACCCTAGCAAGCATGAAGCAATGGAAATTAACATGGTTTGGAGCAGGTTTAGTTTATCAAAGTGCTATCTTTGTTCTTTAACAGCTTAAAGAGGTACTTTTTTAGTAGTATTGCCCAATGAAATATATCATTGAATTTCTTCACTACTGCTTCCAGGAACATTGATTGTGAGTCCAAATGAAATAAAGTCCTTGACAATATTAATATTTTATCCCTTTATTGTAATAGTGTTTATTAGCTCAGGATTTTTTATTTCTTTGTTTGAAGTGCAATCTACACCAAAGGCTGTTAAGTCGTAGGAGTATGCAATGAGGGTTGTAGAGTGGATTATATTTGGGG
>NW_006399885.1:4520213-4522639 GCF_000299155.1 Elephantulus edwardii | reverse complement strand
GGTTTGTGCGGGGAGAAGGGTGCAACAATGAATGAATTGAATTCCAAAATCTCTGTAGATGTTCATTGAAATGAAAAATAAACAACCTAAATTTTTTAAAAAAAGTCTTTAAACTTCCTAAGTATGTATGTCAAGTCTTCATCATTTTCAGCAAGCAGTTTGTGTCACCTGCATTTCACAAGTTGGTAATAAAGAACTAGTTCTAATCTTGATGCTATGCTCTTATTTATATATAGTCCAACCTCTCAGATTATTTGTTCAGTACTTACATAAGTGTTGTGAAAGGATAGAAAAACCCTGAGGTGCATCTTTCTGAACTTTAACACATTCAATATCCCCTTGCTTTGCTCAAAGAACTGCTTCTTGGTCCATGTATATGTTGTGTATGAGCACAAGTAGTCTGGAAGTCCAAACTTTCTGCAATATTATCTATAATTTTTTATGATCCACACAGTTAATATTTTTGCATAGTCAACAAAATATATTAGACATCCATAATGGCATTCTTAGTTTCACATCCTGTTGTGAATGTGGCTTTAATTTCTTACAGCTCTTTGTCAGTGTACTACTCCAAACTATTTTTTCGTTATCTTCACTAAACTAATCTTCAGTTCAGTAAAATAAAGTTTCCATTTTCATTTTAAGTAGTTACAAATCTGAATATTTTACAGTCAATTAGTAAAAGAATTGTCTTCCACATTTTTTTGCATGGATAAGTGGACACCTCCAGAGCTGTATGCATTTGTTGAAATATTCCAGCACGTATTCCATCAGTTCCGGAAGTCCTGCTTCTAGACAATCAATACCTTCAGTGCAGTTGGGACTTCTTCCTTCAGTATCACTCAGTATTGATGATATGCTATTCCTAACACACTTAATTAGAGACCTCTAATAGACTTGTACAGTGCTTTGCAGAAGCCTGGAGCCAATTGGGGAGGAAGCCCTAGCTACCCCAAGTAGGACTCAAACCCACAATCTCTGGCTTAGGAGCCAATCCAATAGAACACTGGGGCAAACTCGTTCAACATTTTTTAAGCTGAAGGAATTGAAAAACAAGTTTAAGGCTAGATTTGTAATACTTAAGGATGCTGAGAGTAGAATGTTGAATGACCCAGAAAACATCAAAAGAAGATGGAAGGAGTACAGAGTCACTGTACCAGAAAGAATTGGCTAACACAAAATAATTTAATGACACAATACATGATCAAGAGGCAATGGTGATGAAGGAGGAAGTTCAAGCTGCTCTGAAGTAATTGACTAAAAATAAAGCTGCGGGAATTGATGGAATGCCAATTCACATATTTCAACACACAGATGATGCCCTGGATGCACTCACCAGCTTATTGCCAAGAAATCTGGAGGACAACCACCTGGCCAACTGGCTGGAAGAGATCTATATTTGTTCCCATTCCAAAAAGAAAACGCTGACCTGAGAGACAGTGTGTGGAAATTATTGAAAAATATCACACACAAGCAAGATCCTGATGAAGATTATCCAAAAAAGGATTGGACAGTACATCGGCATAGAACTACCAGATGTGCAAGTTTGGTTTAGAAAAAGCTCTGGCACTAGGGACATCATAGTCAACGTTAGATGGATATTGGCTGAAAGCAGAAAGTAACAGAGAAATGTCTAACTGTGTTTCATTGACTATGCAAAGACATTTATTTGACTGTGTAGATCACAATAGTGTAGCTAACTTTGAGAAGAATGAGGATCCCAGAACAGTTAATTGTGCTCACGTGAAACTTTTACTTGGACCAGGAAGAAGTAGTCAGGAGAGAGCAGGGAAACACTGGCTATGCATCAGAGAGCTGGACAACAACTAAGGATGATAGAGTAAGGATTGATGTCTTCGAGTTTTGTTGCTAGAAGAGAATATTGAACATATTGTGGACTGACAGGAGGACAAACATGTCTGTCCTAGAGAAGGTGAAATCAGACTGCTCCCTGGAGGCAAAGATTTTGAAGCTCCCTCTTACATACTGGCATGTCACCAGGAGGGATCAGTCCTTGGAGAAAGACAACATGCTTTGAAGGGTGCAGGGACAGCACAAGAGAGGAAGACTCATTATAAGATGGATTGACTCAGTGACTAGAGAAATGGTCTGTCTGAGACAATGAAATTAGCTCAAGATATGGCAGTTTGGAGCTAATGTAAAAAGATCATTATGAGTCACACATCTCTTGGTAGCACATAACAACAACCATAGCCTTGTCATAAGAAATTATGCTCTCAACATCAAAGGCAAGTGGTTCAAATCTGCCAGCTGCTCCATGGGAGAAAGACAATCACATCTTGTGTAACTTACTGACTCTTAAAACCAACTGGAGGGTCAAAAATGAGTCAATCCCAACTTGATAGTACTCAACAACAACATTACACTTAATTACAGTTATAAGCAAATCTAATCTTTGTTAAATT
>NW_006399885.1:4517280-4519617 GCF_000299155.1 Elephantulus edwardii | reverse complement strand
GGAGGGGAAGACCCTCTATGAGGTGGATTGATTCAGTGACTGGGGTAATTGGAATGGGTGTGTCAGAGGAAATGAGATTGGCACAGGACAGAGCACTCTTTAGGGCTGTTGTACATAGGGTCGCTATGAGTCGCAAATGACTCGACGGCTCATAACAACAACAGCAACAACAACAATAAAGGTAATAAGCAACAACTCCTGTGGGACCTTTAGTGGTCTAGTTGTTAATGAGTTGTGTGCCAAATCACATAAATCAGGTGGTTTAAATCCTCCAGCTCTTCCAAGGAAGAGAAATGGGCAATATTATGTCCTGCACCTTACAGCCTTGGGAAATCCCAGTGTAGGGTCAGCCATGGGTAAATTCCAACTCCACACAATAAGTTAGTGTGGGTGAGTGGCAAGCATAGCTTTTAATATTCAGGAACTTATTAACTTTAAAAAGGTCAAAGTATGTCTGCAGATAAATTACTGCTATAATTGATAATTAAAGGATTGTTAATTTCATTCTGAAATTTGCATAATTGTTACCAAAATGCTTTTTAAGAATTCATTTGACCCTTTATAAACTTATTAAAAACATTTCATTTGTGGACCTGAAAGTTTGTCATCTTTTAATATTGAGAAAAGGACTTTTACTAAGGGTTATTTTTGTTAAGTACCATCTAGTTGCTACTATTCATAGTGACACTATCTGAACCTTGCCCTAGTCTGTGTCACCCTGAGCATTTTTTTATATGCTTGAGCCCACTGTTAAAGTCACTGTGTCATTCTATCTTGTTGGGGGATCTTTCTTTATATTTCTGGTCTTCTATCTTTCCCAATATGATATCCTCTTCCCAGTACTGGCCTCTCCAGACAACATGCCCAAATTATGTGAGATTAACTTTCACCAATCTTGCCTTTAAGGAGCATTGTGATTGCACTTTTACCAAGAGAGAACTGTTTGTTCTTTAGTCTGTCCATGGAATATTCAGTACTCTTCTCCAATACCATAATTTTCTTTTGTAATCCTCACTCATTTCCAGTTTTCAGACGCATAGGAAGTAATTGAAAAGAACATGGTTTAGATTGTTTTTGTGTACCAGAGGTTCTGATCTGACCCATAGCTGACTCTTCAGTGGGTTTTCAGAGACAGTTAATCACATGGGAGGAGATTGCTCATCCTTTTTCCGCAGAGTAGCTGGTGAATTCGAACCACATACCTTTGAGATTGCAGCACACCTTCTCTTGCAACTGACATTGTTTCTCTTTAACACTTTGAAGAGGTTCTTGATAGTAGAATTCCCAAATGTAACATGTCTTTGATTTCTTGGCTGCTGTTGCTATGGGTATTTATTATAATTTCAAGTAAAATGAAATAGTCAACAATTTGAATCTTTTCTCCATCTATCATGATGTTTTCTATTGGTACAATGGTGAGGATTTTTGTTTCTTAATGTTGAGATATAATCTGCATTCTTTGGTCTTCTACAACAAATACTTCAAGCCCTTTTCACTTTCAACAGGCAAGGTTGTGTTATCAGCTTAACACAGAGTATTGATGAGTTCTTCCAATTCTGATGCCACATTGTTCCTCATATAGTACAGCTTCCCAAATGTTTGGTTCAGCATTGAGACTGAGAAAGCATAATTAACGGATGCAACTTTGATGCACATCTTTCCTAACTTTAAACCATGCATTGCTCATTTGTTCTAGAAGTGCTTCTTGGTCTAGGTACACATTGGTTATTCTAAGAAGTGACTGCCTTTCTGGGGGTCATTTTTCTCCTTATCGGCTTGTCCATTGTTTGACTGAAAGCAGAGTTAAGGTGATGAGTTTTGTTCCAAATACAACTAAGCCAAAAGAAACTAACTCAATGTCATTGAGTTAGAATTGACTCATAGCTGACCCCCCAGTAGGTTTTCAAAGGCAGTAGATCACATGGGAAGAGACTACACTCATCTTTCTACCATTAAGCAGCTGATAAATTTGAACTGCTACCTTGGGTTGATAGTGTAATTCTTTCAGGTTCAAAATGGTAACTGAAGACTTTAGTCTTGAGGGTTCCACCAGTCTCAATAGGAATAGTCTCAATAGTCTCAATAGTAAGTCTGATCTTTTTTGTGTGTTTTTTAAAATTTTGTTCCACAACACACTCCCTCAATCTAGGATCCATTGATTTGATCCCATATAGAGTGGTGAGAGATGGTAGCAAGGCACCATCAGTTCTTATGGGCTCAGGGCCACGAAAGTTGACACTGGTGTAGCCCATTTGTCCTTTCAATTAATTGTATTAGAGCATATTTGCTTCTCTTCCCTCTTCTTCGTCCAGACAAAAACCAACAGTTGTATTTTTT
>NW_006399885.1:4514874-4515884 GCF_000299155.1 Elephantulus edwardii | reverse complement strand
TTGTCAAAAATCAGTTGACCATAAATAGATGGGCTGATTTCTGGGTTCTCAATTCTATTCCATTGATCTGTGTGTCTGTCATTGTACCAGTACCATGCTGTGTTGACTAGCACGGCAGTGTAGTAGGATTTTAAATCAGGGAGTGAGATGCCTCCTACTTTTTTATATTTTTAAGGAGTGCTTTGCTTATTTATGGCTTCTTTCCATTCCAAATGAAGCTGGAGATTGCCTTTTCCATCTCATTGAAGAATGGAATTGGTATTTGTATTGGGATTGTGTTGAACGTGTATATTGCCTTTGGTAGTATTGCTATTTTCACAACATTGAGCCTTCCTATCCATGAGCAAGGGATAGTCTTCCGCTTCTCCAGGTCTCTTTTTGTTTCTTGTAATAATGTTTTGTAATTTTCTTTGAGTAGATCTTTTGTGCTTCTAGTTATATTTACTCCTAAATATTTAATCTTGTGATTAGCTATTGTGAAAGGTATTGCTTTTCTTAGCAACAGATGTATTTTTATATTTTTGAATGAAAGCTCACAAGTTACATTTTTTAGACAATCTTTCATAGACATTAATAACATTGATGGATGTCATCAACTTATTATAATGTCTAAGTAAACTCTTATTGAATACTACTATCCCCTTTGCCCACTTTCTGTTTTTAATTTTTTTCTTTCTTTTTCCCATTTAATCCTTACTTATGTCTCATTCCAAATTGTTATTTGCAATACATGCTTTGGGGTTTTTTTAAACACTCTTTTTGGGTGATTTTAATGGAAGTTTACAAAAAGATCAGTTTTCATTCACTCACTTATACACATTTTCTTCTCTCCTCATCCCCTATTTCACTTTGTAATATTTGTCCTGTTCCAGATAGTTTATTATTGTATGCTTAAAGTCTAATTATGTAATCCTTTCTTTTTTCTGTGATACAATTACTATCAAGAAGTATTTATTTTATTATTTTTTTAGTTTTTTATTAATAAATTTTATTAGTTTTAATGAACATTT
>NW_006399885.1:4497760-4501947 GCF_000299155.1 Elephantulus edwardii | reverse complement strand
TTAAGAAATGCTGAGTGAGTTCGGCCCTTTTGATGAGTTGTGGGAGGATATCACGGGCATCATCCAGGAAGAGTACAAAAGGTCATTGCAAAGACAGAAGAGGAAGCGAAGACCAAAATGGATGTGAGAAGAGACTCTGAAAATTGCACTGGAGCTCAGGGAGGCCAAAGCACGAGGAAGAATCCAAGATATAAGGAATTGAATAGAAGATTTCAAAAGGCAGCATGGGATGACAAAGCAAAATATTACAGTGAAATGTGCAAGGAGTTGGAGTCAGAAAATCAAAAGGGCCGAACTTTCAGATGTAAAGGAAGGAATTGAAAATGCCATTAGTTATTAATCTTCAAATGTTAATATTTACTTATGATTGTCTTTAGGTGCCATCAAATGGAATTAGACTCAGAAAGCCTCTGAACCGCCATCCTGAAAGTTGCCTTATCTGTGCCATCTTCTCCATTGCTGAGAACCTATTGCTGAAGTCACAGTGTCAATCCATCTCATTGGGGTTCTTCTCCCTCATAGACCCTCCATCTTTCTAAGCATGCTGTCCCTCCATTTCCAAGGCATTGTCTCACCTACCTACATGTCCAAAGTATAAAAGACAAATCTTCATCATCCATGCATCCAAGGAGCACTCTGGCAACATCTTTTTTCAGGACATTCCTATTTATTCTTTTATCAGTCCATGGGATATTCAGTACTCCTCTCCAGCACCACAACTCAAAGAATCAATTCTTCTTCTGTCATCCTTCATTGTTTAGTTTGCTAAATGGATCTTAAGGTAGATTACTCATGGCTGTCTACCTTTTGAGTTGAATCAACTCTTTGCTGACCTGCCAGCAGGTTTTTTTAGGCTTTAAATTCCATGAGAGGAAATGACTATCATTCTCTCCAAGCTGAACTGCCAGAGAGACATTACTATGTACTACATCACCAGTAATGAATCAGGAGAACATAGGAAGATTATTAATGAGATACATTGACGTAGTGGTTACATCGGTGGGATCAAGCATGAATTATTATGAAGATGGTGCAAGAATAGGTAATGTTTTGTTCTGTTGTGCAAGGGTTCCTACCAGTTCAAATTTACTTGTTGCCACTTAACAATAACAGTGAACAGATAAATTTTGGGAAAGTGCAGACAGAGTGCTCCTTGGAGGCTAAGATGGTGAAGATTCTTTTGTCATATTTTAGACATCTAACTAGGAGAGGGTGTTCCTTAGAAAAGCATACCATGCTTGGAAAGAGGAAGGGTCGGTGAAGGAGACAAAGACTCCCAGTGAGATGGGTTAACATGGTGACCTCAGCAATGGGCTTTCGTGTGTTAGAGATGGTGAGGATGGCACAGAATAGAGCAGGATTCAGGTTGACTGTTTATAGGGTCATTATGAGTTGAACTTGACTTGTCAGCATTTTACAACAATTGCAGTGGTAATTTATAATTCATATTGTAATATGTTTGTTTATGCCAATTCCAGCCTCACTGACACCAATGTTAACAAAACTTTTGAATTTGTTGGTAACTGATAGATGAAAAACTGTGCTTTCATATGGCTTTATTTTATAGAAAAATTGATAATCATAGCCACAGTTATATAACCTATGATTACTTACCCAGTGGTTCAGCTGAATCCTTCAACATTTCCTTGAGCTTTCCATACACGAAGGATACTTGACTGTGATGTAAGCATTAAATATTTTTCCTGGTTTTCCATCTATCTTTTGACATTACTAATGAAATATTTTTTAAATTTATATTCTTTTTATTGACTTGTGTACAATAATTCATATGCATTATGTTTCATTCATGTACAGTTTTATACAATCTTTCATTTATATTATGTTCCATGCAATCATTCATATACATTGTATAATTAATTATTCTTGATCTGTATCTATTATTATCTTCCCGTTTTTTTCAAGTGACCACTGAATCTTTCCTATTCCTTGATTCCTTCATCTGCCCACATACTTCTGCCATACTAGTGAATCCTACATTTTTCTGTGCCCCTTCCCCTTTTGAACTGTTATAAACATCTTTCTCAGTTATCCTTCTATTTTACAATTATGGTCTTATGCAGTATTTGTCTGTATGAAATTGAATTATTTCACTCAGCATAACACTCTCTATACTCTCCAATGTTATATAGCATAGTGAATTCTTTTCAATGAATTCAATTTTTATCATTCTTTTGGTGTATGACTTTTATGTTTTGCCCAAAAGTGTGTAATACCTTGCTCATTCCATTTCACGGTATTTTGTACTTTGATATCTGGTACCTTTATGCTAAAAATTTTAGCCATCTCTATTGATTTGGAGTGTCTGCTGTGGGCTATGCATGCAACTTTGTCTCCTCTCCCCACGCTTGCCACGTATCTTCTCCATTATCTTTTTGCACTTTTGTAAAGGTCTATTATTGTCTGGTTATTTGATGTCCTATTTTACTGAATATAAAATTTCTTTGTTTACTTGAAACTATTTTAATATCTTCTAACCTGCTTCTTTTATATCTAAGCTATGTTGGCTCATAGTGGGTTAACTAATAAAAAGGTCCTAAGGCTCTAGTGGTTTAAATCAACCCATGGCTTCATGTGACCAAAATGAACAATCTCTTCCTGATATCTCTGATCCATTTATTTTTTTCTTGAATTATTTTGTTGTTGTTGTTTTTATGTCATGTTGAATTTATATGACTCATCATGACTCTATGAATAGCAGATCAGAACCCTGTCCTATCCTGTGCCATCTTCACAATCTTTGACATAAGCGATCTCATTTCTGTACTCACTGAGTCCCTCCATCTGGTTGAGGGTTTTGTGAATTATTTTAGTTTATTCAAATATTTCTGGTTCTATTTTAAATTAAACGCTCCGTTTCTATCAGCTCTGTTAATGTCCCACTGTGGCGGTATGCATGTGTGTTGCAGTGAAACCAGACAGATGCCATCAGTACTTCAAATAATAATCACGGTAACTTGTGGTGTACAAGTTCCAGTAGAATAGCTTGACTAAGTCAGATTAGAAAGGAAGATCTGAGGATTTTCTAGTACATATATTGGTCAGTGAAAATCCTGAAGATGAGTCCTGTAGGTTGCAAGAATCTTAAACATGATTAGGAAAAGACTGACATCTTAAAGCAAAATCAATCTTAATTATGTGGACAGAGTAAAGCTTTTTGGAACTCCCTTTGAGGATGTGACATGATGAAAAAGAAATAGAAACAACAAAAATCCACTAATAATAACAATGCAGAATGTAGAATGTATAGATTTAGTAAAATTGACATTTGTGAAAAATAAATTGGAACACTTGAAAGTTGATGTCATTGAGTTAAAATGGACTTGGATCAGTCATTTTGAACCAGGTTATCACATGATCTTCAATGCCACAAAATGAATACTTGAAAAGGAATAGTGTCATATTCATCTTTAAAAACAAAATTTTAAGATCTAGCCTGAAGTATAATGGTATCAGTGGTAAGACCATCTATATAACTACAGGAAAAATCAATTAGTGCAAGTATTATTCAGATTTGCACACCAATAACAGATAGAGAAAAGACTGAAGTTGTCAATGATTTAATCTTAATTGGGTCCACAATCAACACTTAGTGTTGTTGTTAGGTGCCGTCAAGTTGAATATAAACCATAGCAACCCGATGAACACAAGATCTCACCTTCTCCTATCCTGTGTTGAAGGAAGCCGAATATAAAATTTAATAATAGTAGACCAATTGCTGTATCGGGAAATGAGGGAGGCTTAATACAAGCTGAAGGTCACCTTGTGACACTGGGCATTCCTTAGGAGGTCACCTTGTGACACTGGGGCATTCCTTAGGAGTCAACATTGTTCTTAGCTTTTATCTAATGAATCCCTCCCTCTTGAGATTAACATAAAGAGGAACTTGGCCTTATCTGTAAAAGATTTCACCATTATCCTTTGTTTAGTACTTCCTTGTGATTCTATATAAATACTCAGAGAAGCATGGCTCGAGGTATTCAGTCGAGAACTGCTGACCCCCTGTTTTACGCTCTCTGCTCTATCTCATTCCTGGCTGTTTGTCTCTTTATTGTAAAATTATTCTATTCTTTGGGACCCTCGGTCTGCAACATTCTGGCACCCGAACTAGGGACAAGGTGGTGGTTTTTCTTTGGATAAGGTGGTGGTTTCTCTTTCTTTCTCTTTTT
>NW_006399885.1:4491257-4497660 GCF_000299155.1 Elephantulus edwardii | reverse complement strand
CTGTTGGAGAAGTTTTTGGATGTGCATAGGGATTTGAGTCTTAGAAGATCCCATTCATCTACGTTATCTTCTCCTGGTTGTAGGTTTTCCAGGATACTGGGAAGACTGTTTATGTTGTGGATTAGGACTTCTATTTGTCCTTCTCTTTACCTATTCTTGTTCAGTGTTCACTCTCTATTCTTTTCCTGCTCTCCCTTCTCACACGATTATCCATCTTATTTTTACAACAGTGATTTTTATTCAGTATTTGTCACTTTGTGACTGAGATGTTTCAATCAGCATGAGTCATGCATACTGTGTGATTTTTTTTAGTTTAATATTTTTAACTACTGCATAATAATTTCACTGTGTGAATGCATCACAGTTTCTCTATTCATTCATCTATTGATAGGCTCTTGGACTACTTTGATAAAAATAAATGCCCACAGACTGCAAAAAAAATATTTGGCAATGACTAATGAGATGAAATTTAATCTAAAATTCATAGAATGCTTTAACAACCCAACAAGAAATTGACAAACAAACCAATCACAAAATGGGTGGAAAACATTAAGAGGTGTTTCACTGAAGAAGAAAGCCAGATAGCAAATAAACACATGTAAAAATACTCAAAATCAATAGTATTAGAGAGGATATAAAAACAGCTATGAGATATCATCTCCCCCCAGCAATAGTAGTAAAGTTCAACAGGACAGCAAACAACAAATGCTGGAAAGGGTGCAGAGAAACCAGAATTTTCGTATATTGTTGGTGAGAACTTACGATGGTACAACTACCATGGAAGGCAGTCTGGCACTTTCTCAAAAAGTTGAAAATAAAATTACCATTTGATCCAACTGTTCCACTACTGAGAACATACCCCAGATAAATTAGAGCTGTGACAGGAACAGATGTATGCACATCCATGTTTATTGGAGCATTATTCACAACTCCACACACTATTTAAATGGCTGCCTGGAAGCTTTCAGGACCCCAGTCACTACTCATCAAAGCAGAATGTAGAATCCTGTCATTGTGGACTATGTTATGCTAATTGACTTGATATTCTCCAAGACTGTGGCCTTAGGGCTCCTGAGCCAAGAACTCCTTCCTCAGGATGTTGTTGTTTGTTTGTTTTTTGCTGCTAGCTGGAGTGAAGACAGATTTTGAGAGATTGTAAGTAGTCAACGTTATGCTTAACTGTTAGCATCAGAAAGTAGAGCTGTCTTTCATAATTTGTTCAAACATCTGGCTACCACTGTTAAACAGGTTTAGGAAAAACATATGGTGTTCATTTAAAACATTGCAAATAACATCTTGATGGAGACTGTGAAATTTTAAGAAAGAACAATATTGTTTTGATTATAATCTCAGACAGAGGGGGGAAAAAAAGAACTGCTGAATACGAAGTTAAAAATTCCACTGTCCTACTATAGAACTTTATATTCTGTGTTGTGATGTTTTGCTCTTTTGTTTTAAAGAACAAACTGTTAACAATGACAGAAAAGGAACTGGTTTATATTTGTGTTATCCAAAAGAAGTTACAAACAAAATGCTTTAAAAAAATAAAAAAAAATATGTGAAAAGCAAAAAATGTTAAGCAATGTTGAGTTTTTATTGATAATAACAACCTTATTTAGAAATTCAAAGATACTTTTATGCCATAAACCTATTGATTAGAAAGGGGTGTGTGTGTGTGTGTGTGTGTGTGTGTGTGTGTGTTTTCCAACCAAATTGTAATTAAATAGGAGTCTTCTATCTCTGCAAAACAGATGAAAGGTACAGGGTAGAGCTGTGAGGTTAATCCAGCTGCTTTAAAAGTGTGCTGAATTTGACTATCCTCCAGAAATGTCCCTGGCTACACAAGCCAGCTGGCATGAAGTTGGATGGTGGGAATCACTCAGATGGTTAGAAATACAGCTAAAGACATTTTTACAAACTCCACTTTCAAAATGCCAAACAATGAAAAGGCCCAGCCTTGCCACCCTATAATTTGGCCAGGCAATTGTGGTGGCTTGGAAATTATTTTCTCCTTAAACCATCTCTTCTGATTCATACTACATGAACCCCTAAAACAAATAATTTACTTAGATTTAAAAATAAAATAAAACCAGCATAAGAGAAACCAAGTAGATTTCAAGAATGTGTCTGTGTGTATGTGTGCCTGTGTGTATGTGTGTGCCTGTGTGTATGTGTGTGCCTGGCCTGTGTATGTACTAAGGAACAAACCTGAGACCTTGATATTGTTATATCTCCCATTTAAAAGGAAGGAAAAATAATTTTAAAGTTGGGAGCACAATGAAAACACTAATTTCAAAAGGGATCATAATTCATTGTGTCTGGTTCATAAGGTTATTTAAAGAAAGGAGAAATTACTTTTTGCTGTGGGAGTTACGTAGTATTTTCAATTTGTTTTATCTATTCAGTTTATATTGCAGCTATTGTATTAAAAGAAAAAATCAGTTCTCAGTCATTAAGAAATTAATGAATTATAGTCATCAGTACGTGTGTGCTTGCATATACGTGAGGGCAAGTGTGTGTGTATTTTCTTGTGCACCACCAGGTGTCAATGTGAGACCTACCACATTAACAAGTCCCATGTCACACCCCTCTTTTGATTTTTTTTCCCCACCTGGTGTTTGCTACAACAACATGTCTAAATGGCCATTTGAGTTATCTGAGAAGCTGTCAAAAGGCTGGGAAGATTTGGGAAGATTTCAAAAACCTGGCTGAGCCTGACTTCTCAAGAATAACACTTTATGACACTTTCATTCTCTATCCCAAACCTCAGATGTTTGATTTTTTTTCCACTGTAAGAATGGGGGCAGAGAGAAGCCCAGAGGGAGTTAGGATGCTTTGAAAATAGAATAGTCACAGAATATTTCAGTGTTCACTGAACTGTGGGCATTTATATTTTCACATTTTAAAGTGTTAGAATGTGACCTGGTTTTACGAGTCTTAGAATATAAAACAGAAATCTCAAAATAAGTAACACATGCCTTTTTAATAGCCCACTTATTGATTCCTACTTATACTTACTCATATTAATTAACTGGTAATGCAGTTACATGGTTTAAAAATTTAAATCACATCAAGAAATATGTCATCTTAAGCTAATTTTCCCAGTTTGCACTTCATTATCTCAGCTCCTACAGTTAAACATTGTTGTAAATTACTCATGTATTCTTTACAGCATTAATAGATTCAGCAAGGAAAAAAGTTAAAGCTGCTAAGATAGAAAGTGCAGTTAAACAATAACTTGTTTTTACTGTAAGTATATCCAAGATATACTTGAGAACATTTCACTCTTTATTTGAAATTCTAATTTCACTGAATGTCCCATATTTCATCTGGCAACCTACTCCTTCCAGACATTTTTACACAAATAAAGAAATCTGCTTACATCTTCTTTCATTGTTCTCTGCTTTCCTTCTTTGACAATAGTGTTAGCACAACAGATGTACTAGTAGTCCATGCCTGTTTTATTTTATTGGTTTTGTTAAATTATTATTAACTTAGCAACACCCTTTAAAGTTCATTCCACATCATAATCCAAAGAAATTAATTGTTGCTTACATCAATTATTTATCTAGTTTCCTCTTGATATTGTTTGATTTACATATATATTTTCCTTGCAAGATAATATGGCAACAAATAGTCTTATAGACATAATTTCACATCTATGCAAGTGTTGTTGCTGATTACCATTGAGTCAAGCATGACTCATAGTGATCCTATGAACAAAAGGCCTGAAGCGTTTCTATAACTATCATCATTTATCAAAGTTCATAGAGTTTCCAAAGGTGTTGCTTAGGAAGTGGATGCCACTCCTGCTTCCTGTACAAGTGTAATTATAGTCAATTTCTGAAGTGATGTTATTGTGTAAAAACATTGTGTACATAGATTTGGTTGTTTGTAGTTGTTGTTATAAGGAGCCATCAAGCAAGCTACAATTTACAGTGACCTTAT
Source organism: Elephantulus edwardii (assembly GCF_000299155.1). NCBI lineage: Eukaryota > Metazoa > Chordata > Mammalia > Macroscelidea > Macroscelididae > Elephantulus > Elephantulus edwardii. Next base: position 4,493,712 of record NW_006399885.1, on the reverse strand, counting down.
ACACAACCGATCTGAACTCTGATATATCCTGCACCATCTTCATGATCTCTGTCATACCCAAGCCTAAGTCCATTAGGTCATCATTATGTCAATTCACCTCATTGAGGGTCTTTCTATTTTCAACCTTCTATCTTTTCCAGCATGATGTCTCTCATTAAAGATTGTTGGCTCCTGAAAATATGCCCAAGGGAAATGAGAAAACATTTCACTATCTGTGCTTCTAAGGGTCACCTTAGTTACATTTTCATCAAGATAGATGTTTTTATTCTTTTGGCAGTTCATTGTTCAATTGTGGTTGTTGTTATATGTCATTGAGTTGCTTGTGACTCATAGTGGTCCTATGTACAACAGTTCTGAACCCTGCTCTGTCCTAAGCCAACCTTATCTAGTGTCTCTGAAACACTTATATCCATTATCCCAGGCACTAAGTCAAATTATCTTATAAAGGATCTTCCTCTCTTGTGCTATTCTTCACCCTCCCAAGGATGATAACCCTCTCTTAGGACTGATTCCTCTTTGCAACATGTACAAATTATGTCAGACGAATCTTCAGAATCCTTGTCTCCAAGGTGCAGCCTGGTTTCACCCTCTCCAGGACAAACCTGTTTGTTCTCCTCCAGTCTACGGTATATTCAGTATTATCCTCCAGCAACACAGCTCAAAGGCACCAATTCTTCTATTATCCCTAGTCATTATCCAGCTTTCTAATGTATAACAAGTAATTGCAAAGACCATGGCCTGGATCAGGCACACCTTTGTCTCTAGACTGATGACATCGTTCTCCCATATTCTGGAAAGGTCCCTGATAGCATATTTTCCCAGTGCAATTCATCTTTTGATTTCCTGGCTACTGGTACCAAGATTGTTGATTGTGGAACCAAGCAAACTGAAGTTGTTAAAAATCACAATCACTTCACTGTCTATCATAATGCTGCCAATTGGCTCAGTGGTGAGAATCTTTGTTTTCTTGATGTTGAGCTTCAATCCATATTGAAGATTACAGTCCTTGACCTTCTACAACAAACACTTCACGTCCTCCTCAGTTTCAACAAGCAAGATTGTGTCATCTGCATAATGCAGATTGTTGATGAGTCTTCTTCCAATCCTGATGCTGCATTCCTCCTCATATAGCCCATACTCCCAGATGATCCATTCTTCATAAAGACTGAAACGCTATGGACATAGGACACATCTGGATATAGGACAAACTCCCAGTGTATAACCTTCCCGATTTTAAACCACGTGGTGTTTCCTTGCTCTGTTCTGACAACTGCCTCTTAGTCCAAGTATAGGTTCCACAGAAAAACAATCAAGTGTTTTGGGACTCCCATTTTTCTAAGAGTTAGCCACAGTTTCTTTCTTTTTTTTGCATAGCAGTTTCTATAGTGCAAATCTCTCTGCACACATTTTTTAAATTATTATTAAATTTTATTAGTTCTAATGAACATTTACAGAGATTTTAGGTTTTCATTCATTCATTGTTGTACAATTTTCTCTACCCTCCTCCCCAGTTCGGTCTTCTTCACACCCCCCCCCATGTCTGTTTTAATTGTTCAATTGCCACAGTGTTTGTCAAAGCCAGTACTGATTAAACTCCTTTGTCAGTGTGTCCCTTGCCATTCCCTATCACTCCTCCCTGAGAGAGACTTCACCCTGATTCATAAGGAAAAGGGGATGGCGTATTCTCTTAGCTACTTCCTGCTGAAAAGGGATGCTGTGGGTTTCAGGGTGAAGATCTTCTCTCACTACTCTAAAGGGCCCCTTTGGTAGTAGGAAACACATAGACTATTATGGAGATTGATTTTGGAATTTAGATGCACTGTTATCAATTGTGCTTAGCCGTACATGTTCGTATCCTTGAAGATGTATCATGGAAGTGTTGCAGCTTAGAAGGCACAAATTTAACTAACAAGTTAAAAGTACATGAGTCAAAAATTAAAAAGCAATAATATTCCGAGTAGAGGTTCTAATAGTGGCAGTTTCTTGTGATTCACACAGTCAAAAGCTTTTGCATAGTCAATGAAACACAGATAGACATTCCTCTGGTACTCACTTCGTTCAGCCAAAATCCATCTGTCACAAGCTATAATATCCCTAGTACCACAGCCTCTTCTAAAACAACCTTGCACGTCTGGCAGTTCTCTGTCGACATACTGTTCCAGTCATTTTCAGATAAATTCCAGCAGAAATTTGTTTGCATGTGATATTAATGATACTGTTCAATAATATCTGCACTCAGTTGGGTCACCTTTTTTTGGAGTTCAATATTCTTCCTGAATTAAATTCAAAGGCGTGGGTTTTTCGTCAGTCTTCCTTATTTATTGTTCAACTTTCAGATGTGTTGTTGTTATGTGCCATTGAGTCGCTTGTGACTCATAACGACCCTATGTACAACAGCCCTAAACTCTGCTCTGTCCTGTGCCAATTGCACTGTCTCTGACACTCCCATCCCGAT
>NW_006399885.1:4489911-4491157 GCF_000299155.1 Elephantulus edwardii | reverse complement strand
TTAAAGAATTGAAGCAAGCCATAGTTGCTTATGGTATGCATTCTACCTATGTAAGGCGTATATTACAAGGAATAGGTACAGAATTTAGATTAATTCCTTATAATTGGGAGTCCATGGTTAGGACATTTTTGGAATCTGGAGCATATTTACAGTTTAGAACTTGGTGGACTGATGAAGCTACAAATATGGAGAGAATTAATTTATCTAGAAATCCTCCTGTTAATGTTACTGCTGATCAATTGTTGGGGAGAGGACAATGGCTTGGAGTATGAGCTCAACTACAATATGATGATGCGGTGATTGTACAAGTGAGGCTTTGCTGTATGCAAGCCTGGGATAAAGTAGAGATTTCAGGAAAGGGAGATCAATCTTTTATCAGAACAACTCAATCTGAAAATGAAAAATATACTGATTTTCTATCTCTATTAAAGGATGCAATTGATAGAGCAGTATCTCAACCCGAGGTTCGTGAACTTTTGTTAAAAACTTTAGCATATGAGAATGCTAATTCAGAATGTCAAAAGGCCATCAGACCATTGAAGACTCAGAATGCTTCCTTAGATGAATATATACGTGCTTGTATGGACATTGGAACTAGCTCTTACCAAGCAAATCTGATAGCTGCTGCTTTAAAGGAACTTTAAATTTGTCTCAAATTAAATGCTACAACTGTGGAAAATTAGGACATTTGAAAAGAGACTGTTAGAAAGAAAGAAGGGAGATAAGAGATATAAAGAAAAAATCCACGCCTTCAGGACTCTGTAGAAAATGTGGAAAAGGTTATCATTGGACTAATGAATGTAGATCTTTATTCGATAAACAAGGTGTTAAGACTGGGTCGGGAAACTTCAGAGGGCAGAGGGAGCCTGTCAGCTCGGGGCCCCACAGCAAACAATGTGAGCTGCCAGCAGTATCCTGTGAACAACAGTCCCACTGTGAGCAGCAACAGCATGTCTCAGATTTATTTCATGTCATCTCGGGAAGCGCAACATTATATATAGCTCTTACTCATAATATTACTCTTGTACCAGAATTGGGAGTTTATAAGATACCTACTAATATTTTTGGACCCGTTCCAGAAAATAGTGTTGGATTAATTATTGGAAGAAGTAGTTTAACCAGTAAGGGTATCTTTGTTCATCTGGGAATTATTGATTCTGATTATGAAGGAGAAATAAGTATAATGGTATCTACTAGACAGCCTCAGAATCTACAAAAAGGTCAAAGAATCGCTCAGTTATTGTTG
>NW_006399885.1:4474191-4474697 GCF_000299155.1 Elephantulus edwardii | reverse complement strand
TGCTCCTGCTTATAATTCTAAGAAAACGCAAGAGTTTCTTAAAAAATGGAACATTACTCACATTACTGGTATTCCATATAACCCCGAAGGACAAGCTATAATAGAAAGGGGTAATTTAACATTACAAACTATGTTAAAAAAACAGAAGGGGGGAAATAAAACGGGACAAATATCATCTCCTTGAACTCTCTTACAAAAAGCCTTATTTACTTTAAATTTTTTAAATGCTAATGAAAAAGGAGAAACTCCATCTAAAAGACACTGGGTATTACAATCCTCTAAAGAACTGAATCAGCCTATATATTATAAGGAACCTCTAACTAATGAACAGAAAAAGGGATTTGTAATTAGGTGGGGGCGAGGATTTGCTTATATCTCTACAGGATCAGAAACGCTGTGGGTGCCCTCCAGAAATGTGAAACCCCGAGATGAGTCAAAAGAGGCCACACTTTGACTAGGACGAAGCTGCAGAATGGCAGATAATATCAGCTGTTGGGCATATGTTT
>NW_006399885.1:4470263-4472005 GCF_000299155.1 Elephantulus edwardii | reverse complement strand
CCTTTGTTTTGTACTTCCTTGTGATTCTATATAAATACTCAGAAAAGCATGGCTTGAGGTCTTCAGTCAAGAACTGCTGACCCCCTGTTTTATGCTCCCTGTTCTATCTCATTCCTGGCTGTTTGTCTCTTTACTGTAAAATTATTCTATTCTTTGGGACCCTCGGTCTGCAACAATGTGTTATCTTTACAATCTCTGACACCCTTAAGCCCCTTGTACAGTTGCTGTGTCAATCCACTGGTTGGAGTCTTCCTCTCTTTTGTAAACTATCCACCTTCTCAAGCATGAGATCTCTTTCCAAGGATCAGCCTTTCCTAGTAACCTGTTCAAGTATGTGAGATAAAGTTTCATCATCATTGCCCCTCCAAAGAGCCCTCTGTTTACACCTTCCCCAAAATGTATCTTTTTGTTGTCATCCAAGATTTTCCCATAGCATCTCTGAGTATTGCAACTTGAAGATTGAATTTTTCAGTTCTTTCAGCTTGAGAATTGCCAAGCAAGTTTTTCCTTTTAATTCTACAATTCCAAGTCTCTGCACATTCAATTATAAAACTTCACCTTGAGTGAAATATCTCAGTAACAAAAGGACAAGTACTGCATAGTACCACTGTTGTAAAATGGGACTGACATAGGGTCTGGGGGGAGACTGAGGAAGATTGAATAAATTATGTATACTGCATTGATACAGATGAAGGAGAGAACTGTTTAACGGGGATATATGATAAGGTATTATTGTCATGACAGGATTCCAAAATGAAGGCTACATAGTGGAGTGAACTTTGGGGGAAGGATTGTATAACAATGAAAGATTTTTTTTTAAACTTTCCAAAGAGAAAAGCAAACTGGGGGAGAGAGTTGGGCAGGAAGAAAAGTGGAACAAGGAATGAATGGAAATCCAAAGTCTCTGTAAACTTTCATTAAAATGAAAAATTTTTAAAAATGGAAAAAACCCTCCACAAAACTCCCCTTTGTCTTCTTGATCTGCCCTTTGATATCTTCGGTTCAGCTCTTTTACTTCTGTGAACAATGTTTCCATAAAAAATAAAGGCACACAGGTAATTACTCATGATAGTATCAAACAATAAATCAAAAGACATAATTGCATTGCACAGGAAAGGAGAGAGTTCAGATCTGTTGTTCATAGGATAGCTATGGGTCACACTCAACTCAATGGCACCTAACAACAATTACAAATACTCTTTCATGAATTTAAAAGTACCTACCATCATCCCTGGGGGTTTTATGGTATAATCCATGGCGTTTTGTGTTATTAACCAAAAGGCTGTGTCATATCTGGAAGTTCTAATTCACCAGCGGCTTCATAAGAGAAAAATGAGCAGTCACTCTATTATAATTCACAACCTCAGAAACCTGGTAGAGGGTTGTTATGAAGTGGAACCAGCTCAGGGGCAGTGAATTAGTTTAGTTATTACCATCACTGAATAAAAGATGGTGAGTATCATATGATTAGTCACCAAACCATTCATAGTGTTTCCCAGATTTCTACTGTGATTAGCCAGATTCCATGGACCAAAAGAAACTAAAACACAAATAAGTTTTCAAGAATCACTTAAATATTAACAACAAACCAACCACATATTAAAGGAAATAATTGCACCTAGGAAAATAGTGAGGTTTTTGTTATTTTTACTTTTAGAATATTTATAAAGCACAATAAAATATTTTATAACCATAAAATATTTTCCATCTAAATATCACCAGAAATATTCTAGTTTTTAATA
>NW_006399885.1:4467219-4469428 GCF_000299155.1 Elephantulus edwardii | reverse complement strand
AAATGTGCGAGGAGCTAGAGTCAGAAAATCAAAAGGGCCGAACTCGCTCAGCATTTCTTAAGCTCAAGGAACTGAAGAACAAATTCAAACCTAGGATCAAGGATAGTGAAATTTTGTTTCAAAAATGCAGAGCCTGTTATTAAGAGAGGCCTGTCTCTCAAAAAAGACATCATTTTGGGGGAAGGTAGGGTGTCAAAGAAAGAGATAAACACCTTCAATGAGTAGAAATAGGCTGGCTAGCAAATGACTCCCTGTTGGGCAAAGTGACTCATTCCTATCATGCCTCTACTCAAGGCCATGATATTCTTCCTTTCCCAGCCCAACCTCTCCTGACTCCCCACAATTTCATCTCTTTCCTATTAGACAAGGTAGAAGCTTTCTTCTGTACTCACTGGTAGTTGATACAGTCCACCTATCTAAACCTTATATAGTGGATGATAGCAAGGGTGGGGAGGGGTTCATGAGTTACCACAATAAGGATTACACAAATTCTAACGATGCCCGTACCTTGGTGATTCCTCTCTCTATAGTAACATCCCACTTGTTGCCACCACCAACATAGGGTAATTCAGCGGCATCCCTTTATCAAGGGGCATGGCCCCTACTATAGTTACACCACAGTTACAATAAAAAATAAGCCCAGGGATAACACACTGGACAAATGCTAATGACCAAAATGATAGCAAAAAATTCTCTAAGTGAGCAAAAAATTCTATTTTTTGTAAATTTTACAATTATGTATATAAATCTCTGATTCATTCTAGTCACTGGGTCAGATTATTAAGATATGGGTCCTAAGATTCTTTAATAAAGTCATGAGGCGATTCTCTTGATTAAAAAAAAAAAACAAAACCAACCAAAACCAAAACAAACCAACTATGAGAATAAAGACAACTGCTTAGCCCTAAGAACATCTGTTGACCATGGGTGGTGCTGACGCAAGCTTCCTTTGCTAGATGTTAGGTTGAACTATTTTTTTTCCCCCTTTGGTAAATAAAGTTGCTGTTGTTTATAGTACATGTTTTTACTTTTTACTTGGTGTTCTGGGAATGTCTCTAGGAAAACCTTTGGATGTACTGTGATTTGGGAAGAAAGTACATGGCTGTGTTTATTCAAGCAAAATTTGTGAAAGCAATGCCAGGCAGTGAAATAGAGCTAAGATTAACATTTATGTTCAGGGCCCAAACATGTACTGTAGAGCTAGAAACATTTTGTCAGTGATTAATATGTAGTTAAACGTAACTGGATTAATCCCAACATCTTAACTCAAACTGGAATTTCATCAGTATTTGATGGTAATACTCACCACTATTATCAAAACAAGGGAGTTCTTGTGGCCTAGTGATAAGGAGTTGTGCTGGTAACACAAAGGTTTGTGCTTTAAATCCACCAAAATCTTCTTGGGAGAATGATAAGCAGTCACTCTCCACTGCCTTTGAAAATCAACTGCAATGTCAGCTGTGTGTCTGTTCCAACTCAATGGTACACAACATCATCATTAAGACATGCATGTGGGCTATCATTTGTAAGTTTCCCTTGCATATACTATCATATTAACTTCTCAGTTACATTACGAGTAGTTCTGGATGTTGTTGTTGTTATGTGCCATCGAGTGGCATGCGACTCATAGCAACCCTATGTACAACAGCCCTAAACTCTGCTGTCCTGTGCCAATCTCACGGTCTCTGACATACCCATCCTGATTATCCCAGTAACTGAATCAATCCATCTCCGAGAGGGCCTTCCCCTCCTGCGCCTGCTCTCCACCCTCCCAAGCATGATGTCCTTTTCCAAGCATTGGTCTCCCCTTAAAACATGACCAAAGTATGTCAGATGAAGTCTCAGAATCCTTGCCTCCAAGGAACATCCCGGTTTAACCCTCCCCAGGATGAATCTGTTTGTTTTCTTAGCAGTCCATGATACCCTCAATACTCTTAACCAACACCAAAGTTCAAAGGCATTAAGTCTCCTTCTATCCTCCCTAGTCATTGTCTAACTCTCTGATGCATAACAAGTGATTGCAAAGACCATGGCCTGTATCAGATGCAGCTTAGTCTCCAGAATGACACCATTGTTCTTCAGTACTTTGGAGAGGTCCCTAACAGCAGACTTTCCCAACACAATACATTTTTTTTTATTTCCTGGCTGCTGGTGCCAAGAGTGTTGACTGTGGAGCCAAGCAGATTAAAGCTGTGAACAATCTCAATCT